>NC_092811.1:1327706-1666145 GCF_040954645.1 Diabrotica undecimpunctata
ATAGTCTAGCTCCAACAAAAATGTAAACGATATTTAATACTCGAGCGCTACATCGAACATGCGTAGTAGGAGCTTCAACAGAAACCCAAGTGATATTGAGCTCATTTGATAGCCAGGGCATATGTTACAGGACTGCCAAGAACTCATGTAAGTTTTATTTAATCGCAAACGAACGACACGCATGCTCAATTGAATTTATTTCTTTTCCAGAGTTAATTGCTGATGGTGCCACAATAGAATTGGAAATTCCAGCTGAGAT
Source organism: Diabrotica undecimpunctata (assembly GCF_040954645.1). Lineage (NCBI taxonomy): Eukaryota > Metazoa > Arthropoda > Insecta > Coleoptera > Chrysomelidae > Diabrotica > Diabrotica undecimpunctata. The sequence goes on from NC_092811.1 coordinate 1,327,966, forward strand.
GTACAAAGGTTTATTATAATAGCCTCTGCCTGTGTTTCCGAAGATAATTCGTTGTCAGAGGAAGTTGATAGCCTCCTAAAAAAAGACGATTTGACTAGCAAGACTAACGAGGTGAGTACCATTAGAATAGGAATATGTTTTATAGCCAGACTTTTCTGTTTTTCCAATTTCCAAATAATAGTTATATTGGAAAAGAGTACTATAAGCCTCTGCTATATCTAACCTTTGTTGGGCTCTTTATTTCTGACTGATTCTCATTTTTTATATAGAATATTGTATATTCCCCCCTTCAGTATGTTTTGGCCTTGGTGCCGTTATTTTTATTTATTGTAACACATTATTTTGACATTTTTCTCATATATATATATATATATCTAATTATGCTTCTCTTTTGTTAACATATATTTTTTCTCTCTATTCAGAGATATTCTACTCCTGGTGATTTTTTTCTGGCTAGTTTTTTAACTGCATCTTTAACTTCAAGAATCGTTGGTGCTTCCTCTTCCCTCTTGTCTGCTTCCCTTATCTCATCTCTTTCGTCTTCCAGGTTTTCTTTTTATTCGTCCATATTAAGTGCCCCGTTAAAGTATCCCACCCATCTATTCAATACATCTTTCCTTGTTGTTAATAGGTCGCCATTCTGACTTCTCCATTGTGTTGTGGTTGCCTTGAATTCTTTTCTGTTGATGTTAACTGTCTTATAGAATGCCTTGAATTCTACACTTAACAACTTCCTTGCTTCCATAGACTGGCAGGTATGTATGGTTAAAGTTCACTCTATAGGAATTGCTTACTTTGTGCCATTGAAGAAATATAGAACTTCAAATTTTCCCAAATGGTTCCCTGCTGATCTTAGAAGACTGACTGGAGAAAAAATATGCTCACTATATGACGCCTATATTAGATTTTCCCACCTAAGAGCTGAATGTAAACAACTGTCTGAAATTTGCTTCAGCAACTATATTAAAGCTATAGATCCTGGCCTAAGAAATGATCCACAATCATTTTGGAAGTACATCAATGATAAGCGATCTAGTCATAACCTACCTAACTCCTTGTTTTATCAAGTCCAATCTGCAACAAATGGTCAAGACAGAGCTAATTTAATTATGAACTTCTTCCAATCTGTGTATTCACCAAATAACAACAACCTTACATACTTATCCATCCATTAAATAGCAACTTTAGTACAAATATTTGTCCTTCTAAGATTATCATGACCGATATTTTTAATGGCATAAATGAGCTGCCCAATAAGCTTACTGCTGGTCCAGATGGAGTGTCTAATTTTTTATTAAAAAAGTGTGTCTGTACCCGTGTAATACTATTTGTTATATTGTTTAATAGATCTCTGGAAACCTCTGTGTTTCCTTCTTCATGGAAAGAAAGTTATGTTGTTCCTATATTTAAAAAGGTCAGAAAGACAATATTGAAAATTATCATAGCATTTGTATACAATGTGCAATCCCTAAGCTCTTGGACAGTCTTATAGCAAAGCAACTTTCTTGGTTATGTAAAGGCTTAATATCTCAATCACAACATGGTTTTCACTGCAACAAACTTGGTTTGCTATCAATCTGATATATTATCTCATATGGAAGACCATAAACAGGTAAATGCAATATACACAGATTTTTTCAAACCATTTGATCGTGTAGATCACAAAATACTTGTGGACAATTAATTAATGTTGGCTTTCATGTCAGGTTTGTTTACTGTATTAAAAACTCTACATCTGAGAGAAGTTAAAGAGTCAAGATAGGTTCTCATCACAGTAACATCTGGAGTTCCTCTAGATTATAGATAACTGACAGTCAACGACATCATTTCCTGTTTCCTAAATAGCAAATGTCTAATGTTGGCAGATGACTTGAAATTTTGGAAAGTTATAGATAGCTTAAAAGATCACGCCTTGTATATTGTAAATAAATAAATTCTTTCTCTCTTTTGAGGTTTTCTATATATTTCTATATACACAAAAATGGCTTTTATCCACCTTTGTTACTATACCAAAAAAGAAATGCCAAACAATGCAGTGATTACCGTACAATCAGTCTGATGAGCCATGTACTGAAAATTATACACTCTAGAGTACACAGAAAACTGGAAATGGACATCAATAATACCCAGTTTGGATTCCGAAATGGACTTGGAACAAGAGAGGCGTTGTTTGCACTGAACGTTATGTCTCAAAGATGTCTTGACATAAATCAAGATGTATTCATGTGTTTCATAGATTACAACAAGGCCTTTGATAAAGTGCGGCATGATCACCTAATCAGACTCCTGACAGAAAAGAATTTAGATAAACGAGACATCCGACTAATAGCAAATATGTACTACAATCAGAAAGCAGTAGTGAGAGTAGAGAATAATACCACTGAAGAAATCTAAATAAAGCGAGGTGTGAGACAAGGGTGTATATTGTCACCAACCCTGTTTAATCTCTATTCCGAAGACGTAATGAATAGAACACTCTCTGAGCAATCCGTAGGTATTAAAATAAATGGTGTTAGATTAAACAATCTGAGATTTGCCGACGACACCGTTCTGATCGCAGAAACACTTGAAGAGTTACAGACATTGGTGAATAAGATAGCAGACTGCAGCGAAGAATATGGGCTATCTTTGAACATAAGGAAAACTAAATTTATGGTAATATCGAAATCAATACAAAATGTCCAAAATTTATATTTACACAATGAAATTATCGATCGAGTTAGCAAATACAAATATTTAGGCACTTTTATAAATGAAGACAACGATAGCTCAGCAGAAATCAAAATAAGAATAGAAAAAGCCAGATCCATATTCACTAAAATGAAGAGAGTGTTCTGCGGAAGAGATTTGAGCCTTGAAATGAAACTTCGCCTGATGAGATGTTACGTACTTTCTGTGCTGTTCTACGGAATGGAGTCATGGACGTTGAAAAAGATTGATACCAAAAAATTAGAGGCATTTGAACTGTGGATGTATCGCAGAATCCTGAGAGATTTGAGCCTTGAAATGAAACTTCGCCTGATGAGATGTTACGTACTTTCTGTGCTGTTCTACGGAATGGAGTCATGGACGTTGAAAAAGATTGATACCAAAAAATTAGAGGCATTTGAACTGTGGATGTATCGCAGAATCCTGAGAATATCATGGACCGAGAGAGTCACAAATGTCGAGGTCTTGAGAAGAATGAATAAAGAAAAGGAAGTCATATTTACGATCAAAAAACGAAAACTGCAATACTTGGGACACATTACAAGAGGCGAAAGATATGAACTGCTTCGAATAATTATGCAAGGGAAAATAGCAGGAAAAAGGTCCATAGGAAGAAGACGAAACTCCTGGCTAAAGAATCTACGGGAATGGTATAGCTGTAGCAGCAACGAATTGTTTCGGTCAGCAGTTTCGAAAATACGTATAGCCCTGATGATCGCCAACCTTCGGAACGAAGATGGCACTTGAAGAAGAAGATATATTTCTACAGTTGTTCTAGTTTGTCGGGTAAGCATCTTTCTGTAGGCTTCATTTTTTTCTTTTGTTGCGTTCTTGCATTCATCATCAAACCAATGATTTTTTACGGGCACAAATTTCTGGTCCAGTAGGAGTCTATATCTGTCTGGTCTTCTTCATTTACATTTTGATTCCTTAGCGTGTTGGTGATGTTTTCCGAGTACCGTTTGCCCAATACCAATGATCTGAGTCTATGTTTGCGCCTCTATAACTTCTACAGTTGATTACGTCTGGTCCATGCCTTGAATCTATTAAGATGTGATCAATCTGACTGGTTGTTCTTCCATCAGGAGAGGTCCAGGTTACCTTGTGTATGTTCTTATGTTCAAAATAGGTGCTAGCGACTTTCATATTCAGTGCTGCTGCTAAGTTTATCAGTCGTAATCCAACAGTTGTTTTCTAATTAGTCAAATTCTCCAAATGGTAAAAATCATCAACAAACAGTATTTTCTTGGATCCTTTATAGGATTTGTACAAGGTTTCTTGTTACTCTCATTTGGCAATTGACTAGTCTTTTAGGACTGATATTTGTTTTCTCCTTTTATCTGTGTCACGAGGATGTTATAAAGGATGGAAAGTATTTAGAGTAATTAGCATGGTAAAAATAAGTACTTGTGAGTCATGAATGGGCATTAAGGGGTCTTAAAATATAAATCAAGTTCATTTCTAATTACATATTTTTATTTTTTGCAGATATTCAAAGAGTCAATTGCACTAGAAACCTGGACCTTGGCCGAAAACTGGATTCAATTTTGTTTAAAATAGAAATGCATATGTCAAATTTTCTTGTTTGTGTTGTAACATTCCTAATTTACTAACAGTTCAATGAAATCTCTTGTTTTTATAAGTTTTAGTGACTTTAATAAGCTACCAGACCATATTAAGTAGACCCAAAATATTTTTATGTTTAAGAAAAAACTCATTTGACTATGTTAGGCTCTTAAATGATTTTATCTTTTGTCTCAGATTTTATGTAAAATTCGGTTTTTTACTTAAGGATTATACTGGTATTGTACAATTTTTATTAATTTTATGTAGTGTTTCTAATGTTTTAATATTAACATCCATTACTTATAGCAATGGTAAAATACTATGGTTTGTTTTTTATCCAGGAGTAATTCAAATTTATCGCGCCGTAATGCTTGATTGTAATTGGTCCAACCACAGGCAAGTTTACTCCACTAAATTATGACATTTATGAAATTTTAAAATTAAAAATTTATATCGACGATTTTTTGTATTTTTTGCGTTATTTCTTTAATTTTTGGATTTTTCGTTTGCATTTAGTTCTTTATAGAACTACTTTAGAATTTGAGAAGTTTTTATTCCTCTTGGTTAAAAAACATAGTATAGGTTTATTTGGTTAAATAAAGTTTTGTTCAATAAATTGTAAATTCGTTTTATTTTCCCTAGTATATACAGATTTCAGATCCATTCGCAATACACGGGGAATGAAAAACAAAAATATATTAGCTGACATGAAATTTAAACTATTGACCAATTCAACTCAATAAACCCGATAGTTAGGAAACTTAATGCACATTTATATACATAAGTTATTATTTATGTCACTCCATAGCACATTAGTATTACCAATTGAGACGCATTCAAGTACACTTGCGTACAGAACGCGTAGACACAAGAATTAATTTATAAAAATAGTGCTCAAATAAATGTTCTTGTTTCTCCAAAATGTAGTCGAGGGGCCCTTCAAAAGATGGGACCACTTACATAACATACAGCAGTCTTGAATTTTGGGTACTTAAGTGAAATATTAAAACCGTGGGTAAAAGGGCGGGCGGTCTGCAGCCAGAGTACAAAAATCAAATCTCTAACTCTGTCTTTAAAAGTGAAATTTTGTTGTAAAGATTTTCTAGAATCGTCAGTGAGATGAAAGAGGGCAACCTACCCCACCAATAGTCAGTTACATACTAAGACTATTCTTGGGCATGGTACAATGAATATACAAGGTATGATATTGCGCATGACATTTGACAGCTGGCCCAGGAGTGTGACGTAGTTAAGATCGCCTGAACCACCTCGAACCCATTATTACAGCTTAACGTACACATTAATTTTGAAATTATGGTTAAAAAGTGATCTAATTTTTTTTTAAATGTTTTGTTTTGGTTATAATTGAATAAAAAATATGTTTTCAGTAGCGTAAAACCTTTACTTCTCCTAGAGATTCAGGCAAAATATTTATTTTTGTTTTCATACATATACTAATAATATAAGTACTCTTTTTGTATGCAAATCCCTTGAAATTTAAAAATTTTCTGCAGAGGAAATGCTGTGAATAGGTAAATAGTAGTAGATTTGCTTATTCTGATTCACTGTCACTCACTTCCAAGCAGTTTTACTGAAATAAAAACAAAATAGAGTACAATAGAGAAAAATCTGTTTTACAATTCAATATGGTATTTTAGATGAGTTATAATGAAATTTAGTAAAATAAAAAATATACACATTACTATAACCTACCGATTATTATATGCAAAATTTACTTATCAAACAATATAATAATATGAAAATAAGACACGAATTAGTTCAAACGCAAAACACAATAAATATCGACTTCAGACGACTTTCCACCGGCAAGACAGAAAGCTTGTATAAAAACAAAAGTTCAACAATAATATCGGTTATCAATGGTGACTATTGCAAGTTATGAGATAATAAATATATTATAAAATATCTCAATACTGACTGAGTCATCTATTTTATAATAGAAAAATAATTTAGATATATGCTTATATATGTATCTTTATACAAATGGTGTTTAGTTACTATTTATTTATACTGTATAGTATTTTTTTGTAAAACAAAGTTTTTATTTGCCATTGTATATCTGGTACGTATATCAAGTACCTTTTTCAAAGTACGCTGTGCAATTGCTTGTTGCAATAGTGACAATGAAGATAAAATCTTTAGGTTTCATACATTTCCTAAAGATAGCGTGACCAGAAAACTGTGGATTGTATCTTGTTGTAGCTAGGATAATTTTAATTGTAATACTGCAAGAATTTGTTATACACATTTTAAAACTGAAGATTACCAAAGAAATCTACAACAGGAACTTTTAAATTACGTTTCTAAAAAGGGTCTAAAACTCAAACCTGAGGCAGTACCTAGTCTTTATTTGCCTAAATCAACATCGGCTACCCTTTTAACCAACCAAAAGAAACGCGTACAAGGAGGCGAACACAGAGAGTCCAAAAAGTATGTTGAGCAGCTTCTTACTACTTCTAGGTCAACGACGTAAGTCTAAATCTTTATTTTTATTAATTATTAGTCATGAAACCTTAAATGGTTTTTTCATATCGATTTGTTAAGTAAGAAATTAGCCTCAGCCTGCTATGCAATTTGCAATAAGAACTGTTTCGGGGGAAATCAATTTAGCATCTTCCAAAATAACATATTTTTCTTTGTTAAATCATGTTATCATTATTAAAATATACAATGTTATCATTATTATAAACAATACCAAGATAATGTTATGTGTGAATATTACAAGAATGTCATTTTAAATGTTGTGCAATATTGTGTGCCCTCACTACACTCATATTCAATGGCCAGCTAGCTCATTCGATATAAATAAAGTTGACTTTGTCATTATTTATTTTGATTTTGTGTTTAGTTTAGTAGGTATATATACGTACAAATTTTGTGTACCTCCATTACCACTTTTCTGTATCTTTTTAAACATCTGAAATATCGAACTCTGGAGTATAAGTTAATTAACCTGTACCTACGTGTAATAAAAGATAATTAAAACTTGTCTTATAAAGGATATCTATGTTTTATAAAGGATAAATATTATAATAACATAATTTTATCATCTCTTTATAATTACTATAATTAAATTAGCCAAATTATATAAAAAAACTTAAAATTAAAAGTCTTTCCTATACAACTAATGTTGCGGGAATAAGCGATCTTGACTACGTCATGCGCGAAAGCGAACCAATTTTGGAACATTATGTATCATACCTTGTGTATTCATTGTACCATGATTCTTGGGATCCCTGAACTTAGGTATAAATATTAAAGATACCATTTGCAATACTTAAGCGGTGCCATCTTTGGAACGAATGGCTTAACTAAATTAAGTGTAGTATCAAAGAATATAGACGCTTAGTAGTATTTTCAGCGGATCTACTAGATTTATTTTTAGCGTTTAACACGACCCGATCACAACAAATATATGCCTGTCTTTAAAACTGAAATTAGTTGTGATGATTTGCTATTTTAGTTCAAATTATTCGTTGTTCGTGTAAAAATAGTTACACGTAACAAGTTGCTCAAAGTCATTGATGAGGATGATTACAGAAACTACTGCAGAAGGCTATGTTGGCAGTGATTGTTTTGTGTTCGGTGGTTTTGATCTGACTCCTACATTTACGCTTCCATTAAGAATCCATTGGCGCACCTAGGGAGTGGTTTTGGGGGGTTAACCCCTCAGTGCTCTATTCCGACACTGTTACAAATTTTAAGGACTCAAAATGGAGAGCATAAAAAAAATTCGGTGCCCAACCAAAACCGCCCCCTTCCCTCCCCAACAGGAAAATTCTAGGTACGCCACTGTTAGAATCGTCCCTCTACACACTACGTTTTGCGTGAGAGCATGCCTGCAGAGTACAGACTCGTTTGTACAAATAAGTACACTTCCCGGCATATAAAACTGGTACACTTTTTTTTCCCAATGTAAACCTGTGTTCAGACTGGACACAATGGTCCGTGAATCAATTCGTTGTTGCCATCACAGACAACGGAATTGCACAAAATCTAAATATATAAAAAATAACGTTCAAAAATGTATAAAGTTTTTAGATAGGTATTATTTTTATCATTAACAACAAAAAACCGTATCTAATAAATTTAATAACCAGAGATAGGGTTGAGCTAATATCCAAAATGTTTGAAGGATCTTTAAACCTAGGGTATTGGCACAGGGAACATTGGAATGCATATACTGTAATTTTATACTTCAATTACCTACCGAACACGAATTGTATTTTGTGTCAATAAGTTTAGTAACATGCAAACTACCAAAATTAAATTATTATTTATTACAAGAACAATAAATGTAAAAAACTAACTCTTTATCCTACGTATTATAAACTATAAAATATCCGGGACAAAAAAATGCTTTTCAAAACGTGACAGTTACAATCCAATATCTCACTGTAATGTTTTATTATAATAATTTAAAGTTATGTCTAGATTGATTATCTATCATTATTTTTAAATTGAAATATTTTCATAAATTATAATAAAACACAAATCAATGTGTGGATACTTAATTAAGATTATGGAAAATTACAATAGTAATAGGAGAATTGTTTAGGATGCATGTTTAAATAAATGTGACTGACTGATAGAAAATGATCGATAATGTTTTAGTTTTTAGTATTCTCAAAACTTCATATAATATTTTCGTTGAACTGGCAACAGTGCCCTAGAAATTAGAATGACACATGTAACAAGACCAACGTACACAACTTAAAAAACACGGTTTTTGGTTATAAGAGTTGTACCAGTTTTTTATGACGCGAACGGTACAAGCCGGCAAGCGCGGCCTGTACTCTTAACTGCTGAAAATTTTACCTATGCGGTTTAGGTTCTATCTGCTTTATAAAGAATTTTTTATCAATATAATTACTGTTCGTTTACTTGCAATGTGTGGCCGGACGCCGGAAGTTCATCAGTCTAGCAAAAGTTTTCACGTCGAGTAGACAAAATGGGCGATATACGCATATACGGTGTCAAAATTTAACAAAGAGCAGTGTGTACTCACAGCAAAAGCTCGTGTTGTTTCTGTGTTCAATCATTAATATCGGAAAACTAGCCTCCATATTTACACTAATGCATGTCAATGTCATGATTTTTGATCATAAGTGATAAATATATAAATACTAAAGATATCGTTGCAATACTTAAGCGGTGTCATCTTTCCAACGAATGCTCAACCAAATCAGGTTGTATTAAATGTTGCCTAGACTTAGGCGTATTTTCCCTAAATTACCTAGGTTTATTTTCAGCGTATTTAGCACGATCCGATTACAACAAATATATGACTGTCTTTAAAACTGAAATTAGCTGTGAAGTTTTTTGCTGTTTTAGTCCCCTTAAGCGTGGCATTCACGTTACGACTTCGAACCAAACTAGCGCTTTAACTTCAAACCTAGTCTGTTTCCACGGTGGTGTACATGGCTCAGCCAAAAGTATCGAGTAAAGTCTAAGCAAAAATAATTAGGTGGAAAGTGGCATTGTGCTTGTTAGCCTCACCATTTGAAAAGAAGGAAAAAATGGATGAAGAAATTATTCGTTGATCGTGTGAACTATTGTGACAAGAAGTTGCCCAATGTCATTTATGTGGATAATTATAGAAGGATATGTATGTTGGCAGTGTTTTCGCACTTCAACACGTTTGTTGGGTTGTTTTCCGCCCTCACACATTTCTGTAATATCCCACTCTCTAAATATCAGAAATTCCAGTAAGTACTTAAGGTTAATCGCTTACTGAGGAAGTTGTTTGGTGGTAGTTCTCCATTGACGCTTTTTCCTTATAGTCTGAGGTTCAAATACACACTATGTTTTGCGTGAGAGCATGCCTGCACTCTCGTTGACATTTTAAGTTCTACTTGCAACGCGTGGCCGGAAGTTCAGTCCAGCAAAAGTTTTCAGGAATGTTTCTCACTCCAACCAATTCTCAACTAAATTAGGTTGTATTAAGTGTTGCCTTGATTTATAGGTATTTTCACCGGATCATGATATTCAAATCTAATTTAAATAGAATAGAATGTGGGATAATAGGACTAACAATAAGTTTTCGTATGGGAAATAAAAGACATGTTATAAGGATGTTTATTTTCGGAATATATACAGAACACTAAAATTATACTAAATAGATAAGCTAAATTGAGTAGTATTAAGTATTGCCTAGATTTAGGCGTATTTTCAACATCTACGATTTCTAAATTAAAATTTAATAAAACTTAGGATAATAGGACTAAAAATAAGGTTTCGTATGGGAAACATGACATGTTATAACGTAAATATATACAGAACACTAAAATTATAGATTTTGAGAGAAGTTGTAAGTGCAGCAAATTGCTGTAGTTTTGTTTAAAAGATGACCTTTTTATAGTCCTTTGGCAACACTTTCCCTTGATCATGTTTAAAAAACATACAGAAACACTATACAATATATAAAAAATGTATATACTTCAACCTAATAGATAAGTGCTAGCTTTGTACACTAGTCTTACCGAAACCCTAAGTTGAGTATTCTCCCATAGCGTGGTACATGTCTGGCGCGTTTCTGTGTCCATAAAGAGGACGATTACATTTCCTAGAAATACAGTGAGTATATTTTCTGTTAGAGATATGAAAGACTGTTTGAAGTGGATATAGGATAGGGTTACATTGACAAATATTTCTTTTCATATCCCTATTCACAATGTTTCTTATTTGAAAGTGGCTTTCTATACTCAGCAATTTAATAACTGTAAGGAAAATGTAGAAGAATATTCTTTCGACTCTTCAAACCTACTTGAAATGATAGAAAAGGAATCTGTAATACTCTATTACCAACTATTATTAAATAATCACTAAAAACATTGTAATACTAAACTATCGATAGAATCTAGTAACTGTAAAGCGCCCGTCCGGATCAAAAATTTAAGGGTACCATGACTTGACCAGCAATTTAAAATAATTGCTTTTACCATAAGATAAAGTATGCTATAGCAGACACATAGAACAGAAAGAAAAGAAAATGTAGAAGTAAAGAGAAAAGATTCTTCAGATTTGCTCGGGGTGATTCGCCAGTCATACCCAGTACCAATTATTACTAGATGGTGATCAACAAAATGATCCTAAAATCAAAGTATCGATAGAATCTAGTAAAAATATGATGTATGGGCCTGATCAACTGCAAAGCAGCCCGTCCGGATCAGAAATACAAAGGTACCATAATTTGACCAGCAATTTAAAATCATTCCTTTTATTATACAGAAGAAAAAGCATAGTATATTATTTTTTTTATGATAATAGAACAGAGATGACAAAGAAAGAAGAGAAGAAAGAGTTTTGAATTGATTTGAAATAATAATAAAATGGTCACTTATACCCAATATCAATAATTACTAGATGGTGATCAAAACAATGATCCTAAGACCAAACCATTGACACAATCCAGTAAAACTATTACGTATGGGCCTGATCAACTGCAAAGCAGCCCGTCGGGATCAGAAATACAAAGGTACCATGAATTGACCAGCAATTTAAAATCATTCCTTTTACCATGAGATAACGCATGCTATAGCAAACACATAGAACAGAAAGAAAAGAAGAAAATGTAGAAGTAAAGGGAAAAGATTCTTTAGATTTACTTGGAATGATTCGCCAGCCATGCCCAATACCAATTATTACTAGATGGTGATCAACAAAACGATCCAAAACCAAAGTATTGATAAGATCTAGCAAAAATATTATGTATGGGCCTGATCAACTGCAAAGCAGCCCATCCAGATCAGAAATACAGAGGTACCATGAATTGACCAGCAATTTAAAATCATTCCTTTTACCATGAGATAATGCATGCTATAGCAAACACACAGAACAGAAAGAAAAGAAGAAAATGTAGAAGTAAAGAGAAAAGATTCTTTAGATTTACTTGGAATGATTCGCCAGCCATATCCAATACCAATTATTACTAGATTGTGATCAACAAAATGATCCAAAACCAAAGTATTGATAAGATCTAGCAAAAATATTATGTATGGGCCTGATCAACTGCAAAGCAGCCTGTCCAGATCAGAAATACAGAGGTACCATGAATTGACCAGCAATTTAAAATCATTCCTTTTTTCCATGAGATAACGCATGCTATAGCAAACACATAGAACAGAAAGAAAAGAAGAAAATGGAGAAGTAAAGAGAAAAGATTCTTTAGATTTGCTTGGGATGATTCGCCAGTCATATCCAATACCAATTATTACTAGATGGTGATCAACAAAATGATCCAAAACCAAAGTATTGATAAAATCTAGCAAAAATATTATGTATGGGCCTGATTAACTGCAAAGCAGCCCGTCCGGATCAGGAATACAAAGGTACCATGAATTGACCAGCAATTTAAAATCATTCACATAAAATCAATAGCAGAGAGATAAAAAATAAAGAAAATGAAGAAGAGAAGGAAAAAAGATTTTAAATCGACTTGGAATAAAATTCACTTTGTAATAATGTAATAATGGAATATATGTATACAATTATAACCAGGTTTACATCAATGGTAGAAAGCCACTGACAATTTAGGAGAACAAAAAAATGTAGAACTTATACAAAAACAAAACCACCACCAACATAATCATTCATTGTTAAATTAATCAACACAAACCTATTAAGATTAGTTATCGTAACATACATAATCAGGTATCTTATTAGAATAATACTACAAAAGGTATTTTATTACATAATACATTTCAGATACAATATACGATTTCCATATTAGTTGTTGGTTATAAACTTCATTGAACATGGATTACTTCTGAAGGTGAAGCTTCTCTGTAAAACTTGCTAATGTCTTCTATCTGATGATCTCCATGAAGTTGAATGCATCAATTTCTTCAGAAACGAAATCTAGCCTAAAAATAAGTATGGTAGTTGATTATATTCAATTCGTAAACAATTGTAGCAATAAAAACATAAAAACTATTTAAAAACCACAAAGAAATTTTTAAAAGCTTATAGAAGAGTAGGGGAGAAGGAAAGTTATCTCTATGTAATGAGATTGGGAAATTGCAAAAACCAATAATTCAATGTCCAGGGAGAGAATTAGGATTTGGCAATGAATGTGTGATGGGATGCAATTTTTAAGGTTTCCTGGAAGTTCATTGATATAATTTTGTAATAGGTTTGATGGTAGATGAACCTTTTTGTTTATTTGGTCTGCGGACTCTTGCGTTTCTGAGGGTGAAAAGGAAACTTGTTAGGGTGTTTTGGGCTTTGGACCTTTCCTTATGGATGATGTTTTGGGGAAATTCCTGATATTTGAGAAATTATGGATTTCACCTTAAAAGGTGACATAGAAAAGATCATATAAACATTTTCAGAAAGGCAACAGGAAATAAAGGGCATCAGCAATATTAAAAATGCAGATAAGTATATTACTAATGAAGAATATTTCACTTACAGGCCAGTAAAATTTACAATGATTGTGTACATATAATGCACCATTCAAAAGCCAATTAAAAAAACCTAATGGTCAAAATTGATTAAGCAAGAATATAATTGCAGTAAATTCATAAATAAAATGACTTTAAACTTCCACCACATCTTTTTAAAATGCATTGTGTCTGGAGTCCACATGGGCTTGCCCTTGAGACAACTTGAAGTGATAGTGACTGCTGATCTGTGCTTGTATAATAGTAATTGTAATGCTAATTTTCTGTTAAGATATACTTTTTGTTAGTTAACTTTGCATATTTTCTTTAAGTAATGATTCTTTTAATTGGACTGGAACTACTCCATATCTTTGGTGAATAGTGATGATCAAGTTTTTGAGCTGAACTACATTCCAATCAAAAAAGTAACTGCAGAAATTAAGATTTGTATGAGAAATAATCAAACCAATCAACAAACATGAAACATTACCTTGCTATTTTTACATCAAATATTGTGAATGACAAGAACTGACTGCTTGTCATGATGAAATCTTCCTGGAGAAAAAATCCTTATAATCCATTCCAATGTGAAAAAATCTGGGGAGAGATTCTCGTATTGAAGAAAACTCATTTGCTTGCCTCCAATCTTCACCTATATTCAAATTTCATTCAAATATTCCCAAGCTCCTTGGGAATAATTCCTGAAACAAGATGACAAAATACTATTAAAAAACTAATTATGTAATAGCTTTTTCTAATTTAATTAGATGGAAATCTGCAGATTAACTTCGCAACTCTACAACACAACAAGGAGGAGCTTTAAACTAGTACACATTTAAGTAAAATCAAAAGATATTTTTGTCTTTTTTATCTAAATAATTTTATCACTTTTTGTTGCTGAAAAACCGATGATATAAAAAACAACAAGCATACCTTTCATGATAAAGTTTAAAACCTAACGATTTATCATCGTATACACAATATTTTCGTCACCTTCATCTATTTATTACTGTAAAAATCTTGATTAATAAATATTTCATGATCAATTAATAATGCCGGTACACCTTACTCCATCTTGTCATCTTAAATATTGTTTAGTTTATTAAACTAGACTGACAACTGACAACCGGAAGTTTGACGAAATTTCCGGTTGTAAAATGATTGTAGCGCTTTTTAGTTCAATTGGTGAAAAGCGGAACTAAATTTAGACGTGTCTACTGAGTTTAATAACCGGAAAATTTATTAACGAAAGTAAATATCAGCAAAATTAACTGTTTAATCTAATTAATTACTGTTATAAACAACATAAATTACGTTATTCAGCTACAATCTAAAAAGTAAATTATTTTGTTTGTGTTATCTATGAAATTAAATTTAATAAATAAAACGTACTTAATACACGTACAATTAGACTAGCATTAATAACCAAGGTTAAGTTTTTCCATTCCTTGTTTTTATATCATCTAAAATGTTTGTGATAAATTTAATTTGTAATAATGACTACAGTATAATACAATAATGACTAAAGTCAACTTAACTGTTTTCCATAGTAAATTAGATAATTTTCGATAATTAGATAATACTTCATATTTTATATAATTAAACTGTAATATTTATTTTATTCAAAATATTTGAAAGTATGCAACTCATACTACAGATAGTTGTATTAAGTCCTGTCTATGTAATTACGTAAATTAATTTTTAAAATAAAAGATAATACACTGTTAAAAATATCTAATTGTTCGAATTACCTCAGTTTGTACCTAAATATATGCTTTTACATCATTGTTTCATAGTTTCAAATTATTTTTCATTTTCAATCATATTTTCATTTTAATTTAATTTTATTTGACTCATTTATATTGACAATTCAGACTTATATTTAAACATTTTTGTATTATTATGTTTACTGTGAACATGTAAATAAAGATACACACAAAAGTTTCTATATTTTATTTGTGCTCCTTGACAACGTGTAACTTTTTATAACCTAGTCAACCTGTTCTGTTGACTTCACTGCTAGTGTTGCCAACCTAAGGTACATCATACAATTTTCAAGTATATCATACAATTTCAAGTGTATTTAATTATTGTATTACAACCAAACTTTCATTCATAATACGGGCAAATGATAGTAACGTCTTAAAAGAGGTGTATTTAGGCTACAAAACGATGTGTCTGTGTAATCACCTCATCGAGCTTTGCTCGATTCGTTTAGCCGGTATTGTGGCATTTATATAATGGCGACGAAGAGGGCAAAGTAGCCACGTCTGTGGCCACTATGCCCGACATAAAGTAAAATATATTTTCATTGAAAAATAATAGTATTGTCTAATATGAAAGTCTGATCGCTTATTGTACTATGTATTTACATGATACAATAAATTAACATTACTGTAATAGCTTTATTTAAGGTGAAAACGCCGTGTTACTTTTATATTTTAATCCTATTTAACATGTAATACTAAAAAAGTTTTTTTTTGAGGTGTAGCGATGGTGTCAAAATATCAGAGGAAGAGTCATCAGCAGTCATGGACCCCGCAGCGGTATAAAGAGCTATCGATGTCATGAAGAAAGACGAAATGCCTTATCAAACAGCTGCTAAAACTTACAATGTGCCTAGGAACACACTAAAACGTCGCGTACTAAGACGCCACTAACAATAAAAAATTATTAGGTGCCATTTCGAGCAGTTTTCAACGAAGAACAATAACAGCAGTTGGTAAATTATCTCTTGGAGATGGAGGTACGTTGTTTTGGAATTACTGTAGCTGATTTGCGCAGCCTTGCTTACCAATAGGCTGAACGGAATAACATTCCCCATGGTTTCAATAAAGAAACGAAATTAGCAGGAAAAGATTGGATAACTGTGTTCAGAAAGCGCCGTCCTGAGCTTGTGTTAAGAAAACCTGAGGCGACGTCAGCAGCAAGGGCGCAAGCATTTAACAAAACGAACGTAACCAAGTTTTTTGACATCTTGGAGGATGTTCAAAAACATCACTTGTATCCTCCTCATAGGGTTTACAATGTTGATGAAACTGGACTTATGACTGTCCAATCAAAGGCTTCGAGGGTTTTGGCTCTAAAAGGGCGACGGCAAGTCGGATGTCTTATATCTGCAGAGCACATTTGTAATTTTTATGTCAGCTGAGGGAGTTTTTATTCCTCCTTTTATCACCTTCCCTAGACAGCGGATGAAAGTGGAACTTCAAGACTGCGCTCCACCTGGAACAGCTTTTATTTGTCATCTTTCAGGGTGGATGCAAACTGAGATTTTCACACAATGGTTTGAACATTTCTTGAAGTTTGCGAAGCTATCCGAAGAGACTCAGTTTTGCTTATACTTGATGGACATCCCACCCATCCAAAAAATTTAGATTTTATTGAAAATGCTAGAGAAAATTACATAATTGTAATTTGCATTCGCACTACTGTATTCATAAGCTGCAGCCACTCGATGTTTCTTTCATGGGGCCCTTCAATACTTATTATGTCCAACCGATCGAAAGATTCTTGCGTAATACTCCTGGTAGATTAGTGACACAGTATCAAGTATTTAAACTTACTGGAGAGGCATTTTCATTTGCAGCTACTCCAACTATTGCGGTAAAGGGGTTTGGAAAATGTGGCATAGTTCCTATAAACAGACAGAAGTTTACTAACGCGGATTTCCGTGCAAGAAATTTCCGTGCAAGATCCTATCTCTCTTCAAGAAGCTTAAAATCAAGAACTGGGTGTCGAATACCAAGAGGAAACTTCTGCTGTGGTGCCAGGAAAAGATTTGGCAGATTCGCAACAAAATATTCCTCGACGTAAAGAGACACCACTTGCAAGTAAAGAGAATCCGCCTTCTGAAGTGATAGATTTCCGACCAGCAACCTCTGCATCCAACGCTTCAGTTTCTATGTTTTTCAATGACCACAGACAAAATGTCACTGTGGGATCTGGAGATCCACACTATACATTCGTTGTAATCTCTAAAGACTCGCCAAAGCCAAGTACTTCAACATTCCAGCCCAGTCCACTGCCTTACTTCAGTACTTCATGTGATCTAATCAGCAACTCCAAGGGCAACGGGCAGTATACTTTTGCTGTAAGCCCACAGGATATTGTTCCAATCCCTAAAGAAAATATTATCAAACGAGAAAATAAGCGAAAAAAAGGAACTTTCTTTTTCTACCATAATGTTTTTATTTTGAAAATACACTTTCATTTAGTATACAAATTCAGTTTAAATTTTGTATTTTACATCGGGCAAAGTGGATACCTCATGGCAAGTTTGCCCCACCTCGCAGAGCAAAGTGACCATTCTGTAGGGTTAGGGTAAAAAATATGTATCTAAAGAATTTACCGAGATACAGTGAAAATTAAAATTGCCTTATGTATCTAAGTATGTAGGATATCGTATGTTAATATATAGTGTATTTCTTATTTATTTTCTACAAGATAAAAAGAGATATACCTTAGCATGGCCACTTTGCCCACCCTTCCCCTATTACAGAATTAAAATCGCAATCGTTAGGGCATGTAGCTCGGCAAGATCAAACCAGACGGACAATTAAACTGGCACTCAGGCAACAAACGTAACGTTATAAGACACCAGAGGATATGGCTTAATGATATCAATATGTATGCCGTAAATAGGATGTTTCAAATAGCACAAGACAGGACACCATGGGAAAATATAAAAGAGGCCTATGTTCAGGAGTTTACAGAAAGCAGCTAAAGAAGAAGAGAACAAAAAGGACCACATCTTGGTAACTGCATTCATCATCAATAAGACTTACGAGCTCATAACTGCACAGTATTGCAAAATAGTTCTAACTAAGCAACAATACACCAATTTTGTTGAATTAATGGAGAATTACTTGCAATTCCTAGTAACGAAACCAAGAAGTTTATTGAAATAGAGTTTATGTGGTCACAGAAAGTAAGTTTCTCATCGAAAATAATACCCAAATCCCGAATAGAAGAAACATAATTCAGTGGCTGATTATTAATAGTATAGCTTGTTCCAATTCTATTGACTTTACGAGAAAAACTTACAAAACGATATTTTTTTACATTTAAGTGGAGTTTGTTATGATTGCACCAATTTTGTAGTCGGTCTAAGTCATCTTGTAGCAAGGCTTGATCTTTTAAGCTATCTATAACTTTCCAAAATTTCAAGTCATCTGCCAACATTAGACATTTGCTATTTAGGAAACAGGAAGTGACGTCGTTAACGAAGATATTAAAAAGAAGTGGAGAAGTGTGGCCTCCTTGAGGAACTCCAGATGTTACTGTAATACTGCCAGACAAATGACAGCCTATCTTGACTCTTTGTTTAGATGTAGAGTTTTTAATCCATTCAACAAACCTGACATGAAAGCCAACATTAATTAATTTGCCCAAAAGTATTTGGTGATCTACACGATCAAATGCTTTGGAAAAATGTGTGTATATTGCATCTACCTATTTACAGTCTTCCATATGACATAATATATCAGATTGATAGCAAACCAAGGACGGACAGGGTCAGAAATGAGGAAGTACTCAGAAGAGCGGGCTTACCGGATAGGGAACTTTTTAGTTATGTAAAAAGTAAGAAGACTGCATACTTGGGACACATATTACGAGGCGAAAGATATACTTTTCAGCAACTGACACTCGAAGGGAAGATAGAGGGTAGGAGAGGTCTGGGACGTAAAAAAATGTCATGGCTGCGCAATATTCGACAATGGACAGAAATCCACAGCTATGAAATGCTTCGCAATGCTGCTAAAAACAGAATTGTTTAATCCTGACTATTTAAAATCTCACCTGACAAGACGATGTACGGTGGACGTCTACGCAGAAATGCACGGCACCTTAAGAAGAAGAAGCAAACCAAGTTTGTTCCAGTGGACTGTCAAAGAGCTTAGGGATTGCAGATTGTATACAAATGCTACGATAATTTTCAATATTGTCTTTCTAACCATTTTTAAATATAAGAACAACATAACTTTCTTTCCATAAAGAAGGAAACACAGAGGTTTACAGAGATCTACTAAACAATATAACAAATGGTATTACAAGGGTACAGACATACTTTTTTAATAAAAAATTAGGTACTCCATCTGAGCCAACATCAAGCTTATTGAGCAGCTCATTTATGGGGCGTAGGAAATTTCGACACTAAGCAGGTAGCGACTAAAATTTAATGGCAATTTTCGACACCAGCCCCAATTCCCGTTTTTATCTTACAGGTATATTCGACACCAAATAAATATAGCTGCGACATAAATAAAATACCATAATTAATTAATTTATTTATTTTAATAAAAGTAATGTGCATTTTATTTCTTTATAACTGTAATAATATCTAAATATAATACAACTAGTACCTAATTTTTGTACATTTTACCGTTAATATACTTGTATACAATGATTTATTTGCTATTATAGGAATGATAAGATACAGCTTTTATAAAATCTAACCTACGTATTTGTTGGGATCGTAGTTTATCCATCATTTTCTCCAAAAATGCCAATTTAGCCTTAACAGTAGTATCTTTGATTTTTGCTGGTATATGTAAACTATTTATTTTGACATAAGTGTCGACTTGAAATTCTTTTAACTTTTCAATAAAAATAAAAATAGAAGGATGTGTTGAATAAAAAGAAGAATTAAATCTCGAATGAAAGGATTCACAGGCATTTGTGGTCCTCGCCATAGACGGATTCTGATTAGACCATATGTGTGGTGGAAATAGAGCGCTATCGAAAATGTAATTTTCCAGTAAATAATCTGCATATATATCAAGTGTTGCGTTTATAGGTTTATATGACATTAAATCATAAAGAAAGCATTCTTAAACTTCTGCTGGATTTAAATAAGTTAAACCAAACGTATGCCTTAACCATTTTCCAATTTCTGAATTTGTATCCTTATATTCTTGTACCAAACCCAAAGATTGAATTTTTTTAAACCAGTTTTGGTGTAAGTGAAAACGGCATCCACTAATTTTTGCATTGGGCCACATATACAATAAAGCACAGTGAATTGCTTTTTCAAAGTCCACAAATATTTCAGTTGGCTCTAATGATAATTGAAATGTTTCAAAAATCTTAGACCTTAATAAAGAAAATAAATTTTTGTATGTCATTGACAATTTGTCCTTTAACAAACAGTATGCTAAAGGAAAATAATGTCCATTTTCCAAGCCATGTATAGTAAATAATTGTAGAAAATATTTGGTACTGTATGAAAATGTACCATCCATATACAAAGTTTTTAATTTACACAACAAACGAATATTTGTCTCGCATGAAAATACAATTACATTTAATTCAGGATGATTTAAAAACAAAAAACTTTCATTGCGACAGGTTTTAGGAGAATAATTACTAACCGCGTTATGGACTTCTGATATGCTTCTTGGTAACAGTTTACGACGACAGTTGTAAATGTTCTTTCTTATGCTAGCTATGTCAGGAACCGTCAGCAAATTGGCATCACACTCAGCAACAGCAGTTCTTGTAATTTTGGCAGGCTTTTCCGATATGTCCTCTTGGGCTTTTCTTTTACATGCATTGGTTACCATCTTTACTTCAAGCTTTTTTGGATCGGCTTTATGATTATGTACCAAATCACTTCTTGTGATGGTGAGGTCCTCACAGCCTATTGTAAACACTTTTGCGGAACACTTAGTGTTTCTTTGGATGCAGCGCCAAAATATCTCGCCGCTTTTTAACACTTTCTGTTTCGAGAACGAATGATGCTCCACCACTAATAAATCTCGACCACGGGAACTTTTTATCAAACTCATTTTTTAAATATCCGTATACGTGCACAAGTCAACGTCAAACAAGAAATAAATTACAACTGAAATAATTTAGTCACAAGTACACAAGTGCCACGCCCCCCGCCGTGACAATAAATATTGGGAAAACCCGCTTGTCCTGCTTGGGTGCAAATGTCCATCGCCGCTAATTACCTACCTACCTGCTTTACGCCGCGGTGTCGAAATTTCCTATAATAAAATTTGACCCTTCGATTACCCCAGGTACAAAGACAATTTGGTGTCGAAAGTTCGCCCGCCGCATTTATGCAATTAAAAATATCGGTCATGGTAATCTTAGAAGGACAAATATTTGTACTAAAGTTGCTATTTAATGAATGGATAGGTCTGTATGTTGTTATTTGGCGAATACACAGTTGAATATTTTGAATATTTACACATATGGGTGATTTTAATAATTTATTAAAGACGTCAATATATTCAATTTATAAAAAGTGTCAGTCAAAATTGAATTTACTTCAATTTTAAAATGCCTCTATCTGTGCTTATAGACTTATAGAGAAAGAAGAAATAATTTGTTGGATATTTAACAAAATTTCCCAAAAATAACATCGTTATATCATACTAATACGGCGTAAAGAAGCAGCACATTCAGCGCGAACACAAGTACCTACCGAAGAAACTCAAAACCCTCTCGTTATCTACGATCCATTATCTATTTACAAAGGTATGTCTCGTACACAATAGAAATCATGCATTCAAAGAAACAGATACGGTTATTGATATTACATAAAAACGCTCGGTTTCGACGCCTTGAGCCACTTGATCTGGACAGATTGTAATATTCGATAGGAGGTTGGCACAATTTTGTGTGTTCCGTGGTTTCGTCTTTCGATTTTAACCTCATGCAATTTTCGGTTCAGGTAGCTGGGGAATTGTTCGTGAATGTAAGGGTCGGTACTATCTATTCTTGCCAACAAATTTTTAAATATTTTTTATTCAAGCGTACACAATGATTTAACAAGTTTTATATTATCGAGTATAGGGATGTAGATATATTGACAACATAAGAAAGAGCGTTACAAATTGGTTTTTCAAGATATTGTAGAAAAAAATACAGAATTTATATAGGTTTTAAGTATTTCTATTTTTTACCTTTATTTCGTTGCTTATTAACCAATCTAAGAGCTCTTCTATAGTCGGTTCGCTATATTTACGCGGGTTTCGGATTAAAAATTTTATTGTAAGTACCCAGTTTTAATTACATGCTCTTTGGGGAAATATCAACTGGTCAAATGAAATGAAAAATAATCCATAACTTTTTTTAATTAAATAATAATGGAAAATCTTTTATATAATTGACAGTATAATAAGGAGAATTACTTCATTAATGGAGTCTAATGTGGCTAATATAAACCTAATAATAATTTTATATTACACTTCACACAGAAAATATTATGGTCTATGTATATTTGTTCCATGTAGAGAATTTCTAATGAAAAATAAAAAAATTTAACTTGCCAACAAAAATGAAAATCAGTCATTATCATCAAAAATATCATAATCGTCATCATCATCACTGTCATCACTGTCATCACCATTAATTGTTATTATGATTGGACTTATTTCGTTTATTTTATTTTCACAAGTCCACCAATCTTCTATTAGTTTCTCGCACTTGAATATACAGTTGCACCACACTTCTGGAGTTACAATTGAAAGTGCCTTTCGCCAAGTTTCCCGAACTGCGTCGTCGCTATAACCGTTAGGCCCAATATGGTTGTCATAATATTGTTTTGCTATTCCCCATATATATTCGATGGGATTAAACTGACAATGATACGGTGGCAGACGTAAAACTTGATGACCGTAACTTTCAATAATCTGATCCACAACAAAGGTTTTTGGTGTTGCGTGGATATTTTGCCAAGCGTAATAATTCTGATTTTAAAATATGTTGTGTAAATGGTATATGTTCCTTTGTCAACCATTCTTTAATTTTATTAACAGTCCAAGAATTCGTTGGACTTTTGTTTAATACTTCAGAATGGTAAGGTGCATTGTCAAAAATAATTACGCTGGGCTCACTTAAACCTGGGAGAAGTTTTTCATGTAACCATTTTACAAACATTTCTGTGTTCATACTATCGTGATAGTCACTTGATTTTGATTTAGATGAAAATATTAAACCTTCTATAAAACCCGATTTCCCTCCTGCACGTAAAATTATGTGTCGCTTCCCTTCTCCATCAATATGTTTGATAGACTTTACGTTATCATCTTGCCATATTCTCTTGGTTACACCCCTAGAAAATATTCATGTTTTGTCTAAATATATAAAATTTGCCCTTTCTTCTTTTAATTTAGAATATTTTCTTAGAAAGTTAATTCTTTTATGCACAACAGAACTTCTTTCACAAAGGGCTTTTCTGTTATCTTCCTTTTGAAATTTGAAACCCAAATTATGTATCACTTGCCATAGACTTGTTCTGCCAATTTCGTCAAATTTTCTATATTTTAATTCCGAGAGAATTGTATTTAAGGTCACATATTCCTTGTTGGCTCGCATTCGATAAATGGTATCACGAATTTCAAATTTTTCTCCATCTGGAATATCTTTCGTTTTCAATGATAGGCGAGTTTTTCGGTGATCTTCTTTCGGCCGTTCATTATTGCGATTTTGTAATACTCCTCTTAGTTTGGTTTCACTAATTCCTAGAGCATCACATACGCGTTGTTGAACAGACATTACCGATTTTAAAGGACCACCATTTTCTTTTTCATCCGTAAAATACTTATGTACACTACAAATTAGACTATCTACATCTAACACACGTCTAGGCATTTTTAAATATTTCCACCAAACATACAATGTCAACACTGGCAAAGATTCAATTCAACTGCAATATTGTTATCAATGAGTCATTAGCATAATATAGCGAACCGACTATAGTTTGGTTTTAGAGATGCTGTATGCGCAAGGAAAGGACTTTTTGTTATATACCTTCTCAATAGCGCTGCAGTGATGTCAACTATGACATATAAATATATTTTGTCGACTATCAAATAGCGTTTGATACAACAAAACACGACATATTGGCATCGATACTAGATATCTTTGAGTAATCAGCAACTTACGATGTTATATCTTTCCTATATTGTTGTACGGAGTTGAGTCGTGGACTCTCACAAACGCTACCTTTAAGAAAATTGAGGCTTTTGAAAATGTAGCTTTATCGTAGAATCCTGAATATATCCTATACCGACCACGTTACTAACCAGGATGTTTCATTAAGAATTCAAAAAGGAAAAGACTTATTAACCACAAAAAAAAACAGCGAAAGATATGGGTTGCTGCAATTAATTCTTAACAACCACAAATCTTTTCAGAGCAGCAGTTTGCAAAATACAGATTGCCATGATGCCTGATTGCCACTACAAGAAGAAGAATCAGCAACTTGTATTGTGAACAACAAAAATCAGGATAGACAATCATCTGAACGAAGCCACTGTGATAACCCTAGGTATCTCTAGTAAAAATTAAAGGATATATGCACAGATACCAAATTTATTATCCAAACTCTTATAACAAAAAAATATCGACTATATCGACATGCCATCTGTTAACCTATTTTTTCGACCGACTGTCACTCTGGGCTGGCGGGTGGCGACTCTTCTCTTTTTCGGCAAGACATGAAGTGTCAACCATCGAAACAGCTAAGGCCCCGTCTACAAATGCGCGGCAAATTTAAATAATTCTCATTATTTTACATTTCTGAACAATTGGTTTCTCCTATCCTGAGCCACATACTTTAAATTTGTTCCAGCTATTTTTTAAAGTCATCTACCCATCTATTCTGTGGTTTCCTCTTGACCATCTACCTTTGTAAGGTCTCTAATGTTGTATTGTGGCATTCCAACGTTGGTCTTTTTGTCTAGCAGTATGGCCTGAGAAACTCCATTTGGTTTTGGAAATTTTTTGTTGTGATATCCTCAACTTTTGTTTTTGATCTTATCCAGTCGTTTCTCTTTTCATCGATCTAACAGTCGTATAGCTAACATTGCACTTTCTGTTGTGGCTAGTTTGCTGATATTTGTCTTAGTTAGGGTTGAGGTTTTGATAGGATTCATTACAAATTTCATTCATCTCTGTTGTTTGTAAGACGTTTCCACATTGGTCCTGCAGTTCTTTTAATATCGTCGCTTCAGTGCATTTGCGGTCTTCCTCGTGGTTTTTGGCTTCATATGGCCGCCATTTCCCGATTTTTTTATTTCATCGGCCATCCTTAATACGTTCGTTATGTCCAGCCCAATTCCATTTCAGTTTAGCTGCCAGGTCGACAGCATCTTTTACTTTTATTCTATTACGAATGTCTTCATTGGTTTTATGGTCTTTGAGTGAGATACCCAGCATCTGTCGTTCCATAGCTCCCTGAGTTTTTCTGATCCTCTCCATGTTTATTTTAGTGAATGTCCAGGTTTGAGGTCCATATGTAAGTACAGGTAGGATACAGGAATTAAATACTTTGGTTCGCAGTCTTTGAGGTATATTTTTATTTTTAAGTACATAATATGAGAGTCTTCCAAATACTGCCTATCCCATTTTTACACGTCTGCTTATTTCGGTAGTCTGATTTTCTTTGTTTACCTTGACATTTTGACCCAGATATGTATATTTATCTATGTGTTCTATCTCCGTCTCTTGGATGTTTATCATAGGTTTGTCATCTTTGTTTGCCATTAGTCTAGTTATGCTGAAATTCATTTTCAGTCCTCTTTTTAGGGATTCTGTGTGTAGCTCCTCAATCATCGTATTCAGTGCATTCCACGTGTCGGCTATTAGTACTACATCATCTGCCTATCTTAGAAGATAGGTTCAAGTATCTTCCGTTAATAGGGATTCCCTTATTTTCCCAGTCTATCGACTTAAAGATATCTTCTAGGACAGCTGTAAATAATTTTGGAGATACTGTGTTTCCTTGTCTTACGCCTCGGTTGATTTTTAATGGTCTTATTTCGATTCCATTAACCAACGTCACTATCATTTCAGCTTGTTTACAAATATTATGTATTAATATTCTGTACCTGGAGTCGATCCGGTTGTTGACTAATGTTTCTTCTATTGCCCACAGTTCTACGCTATCAAAAGCTTTTTCATAATCTATAAAAGCCAGACATAATGATAGATTGTATTCGTTAGTCTTTTTTATTAGGAGTTTCAAAGTATTTAGATGGTCACAGGTGCTGTACCCTTTTCTAAATCCGGCTTGTTTTACTGGTTGATATCCGTCAAATTTAATTGTTAACCTGTTTGTAATAATCTTTGTAAAGGTTTTGTAAAGTTGTGAAAGAAGTGAAATTGGTCGGTAATTTTTTAGGTCTGAGGTGTCTCCCTTTTTGTGTATTATTATTGTTTTAGCAGTACTCCATTGTTCGGGTATATTGCCTTCGAATAGACATTTATTAAATAGTATTTAAGATATGTGATGGCTTCTTCTCCGCCTTCCTTCAGCATTTCTGCTAGGATTCTATCGCTTCCAGGAGCTTTATTCCTTTTTATTTCTTTTACTGCTCTTTCTATTTCTTCGTGGCTTATTTCGGGCATCACTTCTGAGTTGACATTTATTATCTGCCTTTTCAAGTTCTGCTTTGTTCAACTTTTCAATTAAGTTTGCTATATCAGATTTACTTTTTTCTAGTTGTCCTTGTTCATTTTTAATGGTTATTATATTTTTCTTTCCTAGTTTCGGTTACTCGATAAAATTCCTTAAATTCTTCAGTATCTCTTTTGTTTTGTCTCAGAAGATCTTTTCTTTGTTTCAGCATGTTTTGTGATTATACACTTATTTTGGATTTTCGTTTTCTGTTATCAGTTGCCACTTCTGAGCTTGCATTTAATAGTTCTTTTGTTATGACTTCATTGATGTCATTTAAGCTAAGTTTATCTAGATTTAATACTTTCGCGGGTTTTAACTTGCTTTTATATTGTTCTGAATTAGATTTTAGTTTATCTGTGTCTATATTCCAAGTTTTTTAAATTTATTTCTATTTTTATTATGTTTTATCTCTAATTTGGCTCTAACCATTCGGTGATTACTATTTACTGACGCCGGTTTTATTACTGTTACGTCCTGTATGATATCTTTTTTGTTACACAGTATATAATATATTTCGTTTCGAGTTTTTCCGTCTGGGGATAGCCACGTCCGCTTTCTTTGAGGTTTTTTCTTATAGAATGTGTTCATTGCATAGTATTTGTGGGCTTGTAGGAAGTTAACCAAGGTTTCTCCTCTCTCATTTCTAACTCCAGAGCCGAATTGTCCTATATAGTTTTCGGTTTTTTCAAGTCGTTGTGCGATCTTAGCGTTAAAGTCTCCTATTATCACTGTATAAATGCTGTAATAATTTGTGCTAGTTTCTGCAATTTTCTCACAAAATTCGTCTATCTCTTCATCGGGATGTGCTGCGGTTAGAGCGTATACTTGAATAATTTTCAGGAAGATGTTCTCGTTTAAATTTAGCCTAATCATTGCAATTCTTTCAGATATTCCTACGAATTGCTCTACTTTATGTGCATATTTCTTGGAAATTAGAAATCCTGCGCCATCTAGGCTTTGTTCTTCTCGCCCTTTGGAATATAGGACGTTACCGGACTCTAGTGTTATGCACTCTTCCTCTTTTCTTTTTACCTATGCTAGACCAATTATGTCCCATTTTAATCCTTGATGTCTTCTTCGACATCTTTGCATATGGATCTTATATTTAGAGTTGCGATGTTCAATCGTGTGGTTTATAGCGATTTCTTGCTTCCCCCAGGTTCGATGAAGCTGTCCATTTTTCCAAAGGAGTAGGATTTGCCATTACTGTATCGTCTACCCACCTGTGGACCCATTCCTTTTGTTTTAGATATCGCCATATTCCTGTTAGGAGGTTTTTTAGCCTTACAACACCACGCTGGCTAGACGGGTTGGTGAATGATTTTATACAATCCTTAAAATCAAGGGATTGCCACTTCCGCCATCCACACCGTAACGAAGGTATTCTTCTCCGTCGTGGCTGCCGTTGTGGACTTCATCCGTGACCCTGGACAAGGGACACTAAGCAGGTACTAGTTTCCCGGGTCAGGAAGCACCTGGAATCTGCGGAGGACAGGGATTGATTTATTTTCACTGATAGGACTATCCAAAGGAGTTCCTATCCGCTACCCGCAATAAACGAATAGCAGAACATAAAAGGGCTTTCAATAATAGAAAAACAGACATTCTACATACGCACTTCACCTTCTAGATCATAATCATTCTTTTAATGACAAATTTCAAATTCTTCACATCCAAAATAAAGGCCTTAAGCTTATTAGAATATAAGGAAATTAAAAAATTAAAAAATACAGATATAATTATGGATGACCAACTTGAGACAAAAAGTTTTCCCCTTCTTAACCGATTCAGTTAAAGACTACAAACTGTAAACACATACCAAAAATAAAGCACTTGAGAAAGGCACTCTGCCGAAACAGCTGTAGTGATAATACATTTTAATAAATTTTGTGGAAGTTTTGAAAACAAAGCTTTGAGTATTTTATTGTTATATGTTTAAAATATTGAAAATCAACCCTACCCTCTTAATATCACATTGATTGTTGCATTCATTGCATATTGTTACGGTTTATATTTTGTATTATTTATTTATTGAACAAAAAAAAGTTATTTCCACTTAAAAATTTAAGGTATTCCCGAAATTTAAAAATATCTCGAAAAGTAACGAGTATAGGTAATGGGAATGGGTATTCTAAATTATTTGATTAGTAGAATCATACAATTTCGTTGCTTATATTTCTTAATTTTGTTCTGCAAACAATATATTATTATTGAAACGTTAACAAGAAATTTTTTTCTTTGACGTCTTTGATTTCTTTTTACACAACTCTAAAACGTCTACAAATATAGATATCCTCGCATCACTCCTCTTTTGTGTAGGTATTTTGAAATACGACACAAAACAGAATTCCTTACATCCATAACTTTTCTTTCGTATTTTCTATGAATGGAAAACACAAAACCAGAATGTGTGAAAAGATCGGCATCAAAAAGTGACAGGGGTAGAACAAGTATATGCCCTATTTACCTTGTCAGGACGTCAGTCCTGTGTCCGCAAGCAATAGCGGGTGTTCGACAAATAAAGAGCCGAACTTTCAGAATTGCATTGTTCTCCGGACAGGCGAAGAGATGATGTTTGTATACAGAAATGTCATTATAGGGTCAATTGTACATAGGTCAACAATTGATACCGGGTTTTGATTGTTTGGGTTGGAATGTATCGAGATGCTGACAGCAGTTCGGATTTTTGCCTCTCCGAATAATACTATTCAAGATTCAATTATAACTTGAGGGTATGGGGCATAAACAAACAACATTTATAGGAATTGTTTTACTGTTTTAACCTATTAGGTATCTTTCGTTTGAAAGTTATTACTGACATTAATGTCATTAATAGAGAGCGAAATACGTTCCATGTAACATTTTTTTAGGCTAAAAATAACAAAAAACGAAATAATTATCCAAAATTTAATTAAGCAATTTAGTTATATTTATTATATATTATTATATAATTATATATAATAATAATTATTTTTTTTATATTATTATATAATTATTTATAATACAATTATATTATGCCTCGTCTAATGTGCCTCTTAGAAATAAACAAAGCAGACGAAAAAGAAATCTTCTATGATAGGGTCGAATAGGAGATAGAAAAAATACCCAAAGAAGGGTATCTTTTCTAGGTACTAGGGTACTAGTACTCTGGGCTTTGAAGGAGACCTCAATGCCCAGATTGGAAAAGAGGACTTTTTGTAACAAATTGCAGAAAAGCATACAATACACGAAAATACGAATGACAATGGGCAAAGACTATGTAACCTAGCAACAAAAACAGACTTGTTAATAAGATCAACAAAATTTGAACACCCTAAAATAGGTAACATGGAGGTCACCAGATCAGAAAACATACAGTCAAATTGATCACATAATGATTAATAAGCGAAAACAATCGTCAATAAAAGATGTAAGAACATTTAGAGGTGCATGTGCAGATTCAGACCACTACATGGTCACAGCCACTATAAGACAAAAAGTTAAAATTGAAACAAAACATAAAAAGTGGAATGTCAATAAAATGAGTAATAAAGAAGTAAGAAAAAAATATGAAGAGGCAGTAGAGAAATATAAACACAGAATGGGAGACGATCAAAAAATCAATAGAAGAAGGTGCAAATGTGCAGCTAGGTGTCAGGATAAAACAATATAGAGAAATAACAGAAAAAAAGTGCAACTCAGACTTAAATGGCTAAGAACAGATAAAGAGGAAGACAGAGAAGAATATGAAAAATTAAGAAAGAATGCTAAGAAAGTGATAAGGCAAAATGAAAGAAGATGGGTAGACGAAAAATGCAGGAAATAGAGCAGGAAACAACAAACAGAAATACGAAACATTTTTACAACAAAATTAAAGAACAAAACAAAAAATACAAAGGCAAAACAAACGGAATAAAAAATAGAGAGGGAACAGTGATAATAGAGGATCAAAAATACAAACAAGTATGAAGGGATTACTACAGAGAGCTCTTGACGGAGGAAACAACAGGAGAAGAAATGCATAACGGGAAGAAAACGGTGCACAAAGAAGAAGCAGACGAAGTAGATGAAATAGACGTGGAACTTTCAAAAGAACCAACATTAGAGGAATTGGATGAAGTAATACAGAGAAGCAAAAACGGAAAAGCCCCTGGTAAAGATAAAATTAATATGGAACTAATAAAATACGGAGAATGGGAACAGAGGAAAAATACTGGCACTATTGAAAAATATATGGAAAAAAGAGAAAATGCCAGGGGATTGAGAGGTAGGGCAGATCATAACAATACATAAAAAGGGAGACCAACAAATTTGTAAAAATTATAGAGGAATAACGTTACTAAATACAACATATAAAATATTGACATCAATAATAAAACGGAGGTTATCAAAGATCACAAAGAAGACAGTAGGACAGTAGGACAGTAATGTGGATTCACAGAAGGAAGATCTACAATAGATGCAATACACACAATAAAACAAATAATGGAAAAATCAAACGAATATAAATTAGAATTGAAAATGTTATTTATAGACTTCAAACAGGCATTTGATTTAATTAAAAGGAAAGGAGTAATGATAGCACTTAGAAAATTAAAAATTCCACATAAACTTAAATTAATAGAAATGACAATGAAAACTACAAAAATAAGCATAAAGACACAGACACAAGAGGAGAAACAGAGAGAAACACAGAGAATGGAGAGGAAAAACTAGAGACAGGAAAAAATAAAGAGATATCGTCAAGAAGATAACATAAACAAAAGCGATTGATTCATCCAAGAAATAGGATCTAGACAGCATTCGCGGTTTAACCCCACGCTGGGGTGTATAGCCATTATATTATATATAATAATTATATTTAAGTTTGCAGTTAAAAGAAAAACAACATTTTTCTTAGAAATCCCTAAAAAGACTTTTTTACAATATGGTTTGGGTAAGATGACCCCGTCCCTGAGGTCAAATGAAACATTTCTATTTACAAAAAATCGCAAATATACAATTTCTGTTTTACAGTTACACCTGCACACCTTTCTGCTTACGTGAAGTTGACTTTGGCGTTTCTTGCTTTTGTTTTATCAAAAGATAAATTGGTATGAAGATGAAAACAGTTGATTCTTACAAAGGTCTTGAACATCTTGTCAAAGGAGGTGCCGGAGATAGTAGGGATATAGCATAGTATCCTCCAAATATGATGGAATTTCATTTATTTTAACGCCACCTTTCTGTTCTGAAGTGATAACTTCGGAAATCGGGATTGCATTACCAACTGCAGAGCTTGTAACGTCAATTTTATCGTTTGAAGCAACAACTTTCGGATTAGAAGCTGTAGTGGATAAAATTTTATTTTCCGACAATCCCCCGGACTGTTTCCAAAATGGTTATATCATCTGAAACTCGTCCACTTACTTCCCATTCCTCTCACTCGTCTGATGAAGATATATTTACGAATTTCTCTTTTCCTTATAGATAAAGTACTTGAATGCGAAGAAGTATCTATTTGTAGAGAAGGAATTCTTTGTTCATGAATATGATTAACGGTTTTATTTTCCACTGTAGGTCGATCAGTACACGATGGTTTAAATTTTTAATCTGGAAATATTTTCGGATTAAAAGAACAGATGCATGTTGTGTCGAATCCACTGATTCCAGTGCTAACTGTGGCAGCTGTTCGATACGATTTTCCAAACAAGCTAGCTATATTATACACAGTCATAAAATAACTTCTCCATTAAAATAACCCATTAGAGGTAAAAATACTGCTAGATACAATGGCTGCATCTCATGAGTGCAATATGGCAGAAACGAGAACATTATAATGGCATTTTCTCTACAGTAT
Source organism: Diabrotica undecimpunctata (assembly GCF_040954645.1). Classification (NCBI taxonomy): domain Eukaryota; kingdom Metazoa; phylum Arthropoda; class Insecta; order Coleoptera; family Chrysomelidae; genus Diabrotica; species Diabrotica undecimpunctata. The sequence goes on from NC_092811.1 coordinate 1,360,883, forward strand.
TTGATAGCTTCGGCAGTCTTGTGGCTTGAATGACCATCAAGCAATAATAGAACCCTATCCTCAACTGAGCGCTGTGAATTTTGTTGAAAATGCTTTATGAACAGAATGAAGGTATACGATTTTATGTATCCAGATTAGTTGTAAAGAGAAAGTGCTTCATATGGGACGCCTTGATTCATTTATTTGTTTGCGAAGGAATATTATTTGGTGGAGGAATGAATTGATGATCAGGGAGAAAAGCCATCACAATGTTAAACACCATTTTATGGGACCAATCCGTCAGCAAAGAAAATAAAAAGAGGATATATGAGACTATAGTAAAAAGTATCACTTTATACAGCTGTGAGGTACGGCCACTGAAAGAAAGAACACTGTCAACGCTGAAAGCGACGGAAATGGATTTTTGGAGAAGAGCCGCAGGAAGATCTAGAAGAGAAAGGATTACCAACGAACGCATTAGAGAAATAATGGGAATCAAACAAACAATCACAGATGACCTAACAACAAAACAACTTATCTGGTTCGGACACATACAAAGAATGGACGAACAACGAATGCCAAAAGAAATAATAAAGTGGCAACCAGAAGAAAGAAAAAACGAGGTAGACCGAGAAAAAGTTGGAGCGAAGGAATAAATAAAGAACTGAAAGAGAGGGCCATAGAAGAAGATCTATGGAACAACCGGTCTAAGTGGCGATTGGAAGTCGGAAAACGGCGGAGAACGTTATAAACCGACAAGTAGTAGTAGTAGTATGAATTGATCCGCAGCATTTACACAGAGAAGAACGGTGACATTGTGTCTCCTTTCAGCGCTTGTTCAGAAGATAAACTTAATGTGTTAAAATTTGGGACAATTTGTGAGAGACCGTCTGGATACCAGATTCATATATATTATATATTCTCATAGGATTGATTTATTTTGCATAAAAACGCTTTTTTAAAAAAGTTTTTAAAAAAGTTTTTTCCCTTAGTTTCCCTAATCGCTTAGGGTTTGCTGAATTACATTTTACGAGGTATTGTATTTGGGGTTTGTCAGGGTAGTCAAATTAAAGTCGAGTGAAAATTCAGATAAGAAGGTATCAATTATTACGTTTTTTCTGAACTGACCAACCCTGTATTTAAACCTTTGCTATAAAATTTATGCTATCAATAATTTTCAAATGTTCTATAGTATCCCTTGAAGGTGGGCCAATTAGACGATTAAGCCTGCAGTTACCTTCAACTAACTTTATAGAAGAAATAAATATATAGTCCACGAGCTATCGAAGAAACAAAAGATCCAGGGGGTCAGCTATTCCTGATTCTAAGTACTTATAAGCATCCTGCCCGATTTTATACTCAAGTGAATTAAGAATTGAAAACAGGAGGAAACTAATGTTATAAAAAATGTAGAAGTTTTATCTATAACAAAAAAAAAATACCAATTATTACGAAAATACAAGAAAATAAAAACATATTCAACTTAACTTTGACGATATAAGCATAAAAGATAATATTAAAAATAATTTAATAATAGAATAAAGAACATCGGATGATAAGTATAAACATCATCAATCACGTATAAACATCAACTATTTTGCCACAACAAGATCATATTTCCTATCTCACCAGTTCAAAAAATGTCTCGAATTCATTCTTTATAAGACCAGTTGATAAATCTGAACTGATCCAAACAATCAGTAGTATCAAACGCAATTCTTCCTGTAGTACTGTATTCCTCTTCATAAGGGTGGTGAAAAATCTAATGTCTGCAAGTATAGATCTTTTGCCTCACTACCAGTCCTATCCAAAATTATTGAGAAACTTATAAAACCCGAACTTATGTCCTTTCTCGTTGAAAACAACATTTTATCACAAAGTCAGTTCGGCTTTTTATCTAATAAATGTACCAGCGATGCTATGTTTTCTGTACTACATGAGGTCTATCAAGCACTAAACAATAATCTTTATAGGTACTGCCACTGTTTTTTGTGACTATACCAAAGCCTTTGATTGCGCAAATCACGACATTTTGATAAAAAAATTAATTTTCTACAGAATTCGAGGTATTTGTTTGAATTGGTTTCAATCTTACTTGAGGAACAAGAAACAACTAGTTAGAGTAAATAATACTGGCTCTAGTCACAAAAGCATTGTATGTGGAGTACCACAAGGTTCAGTATTGGGTCCTCTATTTTTCCTTATCTTTATAAATGACATCATCGATGGAAAAGTTTTCTTTTTTGCTGATGATATTACCTGGAGGAACTCTAATATTGAAACTCTTTATACAATTATAACTTTGATCTACTTAGAATCTACAGTAGCATTATCCTATAAAGCAGCTCTTCAACCCTTGCTTCTGAGTTTCAGCTTACAAGCGAAGCAGTAACATCTCCAGAAGATGCCAACCCCTAGTGTTGGCGAAACGTCGAGAACAAATCTCAGAAGACAACGGCCTAACAGTTTAACAACATATAAAAATCGTTGAGTTCTTCTGACAGGACATAAACTCTGTCCTACTGTCTTGCCGGAAGAGGCTTCTGTCAGGACAAACCACGGGGCGATCTATCATTAAGTGCTATATTTGGTCTGTACTTATGTATGGAGTAGACGTGTGGACACTAAAAGTCTCAAATATGAATAAAATTGAAGCATTACAGATGTGGATACCTAGAAGGATGCTGAAGATACTTTGGATACCAAGACACTGATGATGAAGTACTAAGGAGGTTCAACAAAGATCGATAATTGCTAAAGACTGTTTAACACCGGAAAATGTCTTATCTGGGACATATAGTGAGGAAAACTCGATATAGAATACTAAGTCTGATCCTTAGGAAAATAGAAGACCGTAAGGGTGTAAGAAGAAAAAACAGATTTCTTGTTTAAAAAAAATCGTGAATGGACTCAAATATCAAAGATATAAAATGCAGGACAATTATTTCATGAGGCAGAAGATCAAGAAGCCTTCGCAATGGATCGTCTTCGTCGGATAATTCGACACGAAGAAGATTCGACTTATTAAATTGAGTATATGACTTCTAGCCTATTAGAGTATCTTTTATTTCTAACGAAATATAATAACTTAACAATACATATGCCCAACTTATGCCCAATATGCCCAACTTATAGTGAAAGGAAAAATCGAGGGAAAGAGAGGCCTAGGAAGGAAAAGACTATCGTGGCTCAGAAACATCCGACAATGGACAGGGCTAAATTTTGAACAGCTAATAAGAACAGCTGAAGATAGAGAAGATTTTAAAATTGTAGTAGCCAACCTCCATTGAGGAGAGGGCACTTTAAGAAGAAGAAGAACAATACATAAAATTAATATCCGTTTTTATCGATTGAACTATTTGTATTTAATAAATAAATGTTTTATTTTGTCCAGGAGGTTACTTAAAAGTAGTATCGTTTGAATTCGATATAAGAAAACGAGAGAGAAAGCCGGGAATTAAGAAATATCTACAGCTAATTAATATTTATACTAAACATTCTTTATACCCGATGCTTTGTTCTATTGAAGACAAAAGCCTGTCCCCTCATTATTCGTCAACATCAACACACCTCTCGAAGCCCTGAATTATTTAAAGCTTTTTCTAAATATAGTTATAAAATTAAGCAAAGGTATTGCCTGAGACGGGAAAACAAGACATAAACATTCATTTAATATTTTATTTCGCAAAAAGAGCAAATAAAAACGAATCAAAAATCACTTATAAAATAGCAGGAAACGCCCCTGCGAGGACATCGAGCGAATGGCAATGTGTAGTCGACGCCCTCCACGACCGGTTCGTCCAATAGTCAAACACGGTCGGTCGCCATCTTTAATGACAATTCGTGGGGAGAGTTTCAGCGCCGTGGCGGCAGGATGCCGAACTTACCACAGCTTTGGTTAATGTTAGCAGAAGAGACACATTATACATCGCCTGTGCCGGAAAATTCACGAAAATCGATAGGAAAAATCGATCTAAAATTTTTCTTCTTCGCTAACTATGTGCAGTACCATCTAGTCGTTTAGTGTTTATAGTACTTCGATTGAAACAGTTCGATTTTGGTCGTAGATCCAACGCGAATGCTGTCATAAATATTTTCGGGCTGCGATCAGTGGACTTTTAAAAAGGGGACGCAGATTTTGTGGTTTGTTTTTTTTTAACTGGTTTTAGAAAACTGTGCAAAGTGTCGCGACAGGAAGATTACCTTTTTGGGACTAGTTCTCAGAAACCTGGTAAGTACATCGAACATTTTTTTCGAGACACATTTTTATTTCTTTTTACAAAATTTTTCCATCGCCAACAAAATTTAATATTTATATAAAGAGTGACAATTGGAAAACTTGTTTAGATTATTAATTATATCAGTATACATTTTTTCAAACACCCTTATACCAGATAGTGGTGTAGGGCGGCAATATAGGTACATTAGAATACAAATACAATTCAATATTAATATAAAACCCCGGAGGTAAAGGACAATATGTCCATTTTTTTATTTTTTCAGGAGAGCAGTTTTAACATTTTTTAAATTTGTAATCAGTAAATACTCAAATGTTTCTTATATTTAAACAAGATTAATATATTATTATTGTTGTGTGTTTAATCGTTTTTTTTTCCATGAAGTTTTATATACCTCAAGTTTACCGTTCATTATATACCAATTTTTTAAAAATGTGTAGTTGGACATAGTGTTGTTTACCTCTAAAAACTTTTTTAAATAATGTGACATTGCATGTTAAGGTCTTTACGAAATAAACAATACAAACACATTTAACATCCTATACTATTATTTTATCTTCATCTTCTTGGGGGTAATCGTTTGTGGCTACATCGCTATGTGTTAAATTTTGATAAATCGCATGACAAACCGACGGACCAAAAGGCAATAGTGCAATTAAGTCATTGTGCTTTTGTTTTGTGATTGGTTGAGACTTGATTTAATTGGGCTGGAAACGTTACTTGCTGTCTTCGATACCTCATGAAGTCCACCTCATACATATTTTGATTATTGAAATCAGACTTATAAAAGAGCTTTCCAGTGTGTTCTTGTTGGACTTGTAGGAAAATACATGTTGACAGTAGATTCTTTTTTCTACTTACAAAAGGAGTATCAGGGGACAGTTTCTTATCGAAAAGCGTTTTGAAGTTTTTGAAATCTGCAAGTTCCATATTGTGCACTGTGCATTTACCTGGTGTTTGCCTAACTAGCTGTTGTTAGTCCCATGGTGTTAAAATGTCCAAGTGGAGAGTTTCTTTCTTTTTATCTCAATCAAAGCATGAACACTGTCTGGTTCCATATGTTTGTGCACTTTCAGTAAAAACTTTTGAGTGATCATCTTTATTTAAGGGTATGTACGCAGTATACAAAAATAGCACATTATAATACTTATATTTTTGTTTTGTCCATAGCAGTTATTGGTCCAAAGAGTGATGTCCTCTATTTGACTACCTGGAATTGTATTGTCAGCCCATTTCAAAATTGATGAGTCAATTTCATTTGCACCACGGGCCCCTTTCGATTCGTCCCACATCATACGCTGTACAGAAGAATCACTGGCATCATATAATGTAAAATTTAATGTCCAAAGCTTCCTTTTGTACAAACTAATACAATTGTTTGTTAGTGGTGAAGGCAAACATTTTTGCAAATCACCAGATAGTACTTTGTGTTTTGGTGACTTTTTAGCTATTATAAAGTTGAATTGTTTTAAGTTTTACCGAGTTTAAGATTCAATTAGGTGAGCATCATGATCAGCCTGTACACTAGTTAGTTCATCTGCAGTAAGATTATTTTTCAATTGAGCGGTGAATTTACTGCATGTATAGCAAATGTCTATTTCGGGTGGTTTAAACGACCACTTGAAGTCTTTATTAAAAATATCTGCGTACAACCACTTTTTTGCTCTAAGCTTTGGATCCACATGTCTTTCATTGCATTCATCAATGTACAGTTGATACATCTTTTCTATTGTAAGTGCTGTGCCCAGATAATTTCTCTTGCTACCTTCTTTGGAATAATGACTCTCGTACTTTGGAAAGGAATTAATACGTTAATGTATACTATTTATGGTTTCGGTAGGAGTTGTATTGATTGACGTGTGTATACCTCTTTGATCAGCTTTTAATAAACTTCCTGGCTCAATTTTTTCAACATATTTACTACTACTAAATTAGATATACAAAGTGTGTTTAAAAACATAACCTTGCACACCTTCAATCGCTGATTGTTCACTGTAAAATGGTAGTTTAGTGTATTATTTTTAGATTTGGTAGAGTTTGGGTTTATTTTTCTTGATAGAAGAGTAGGTTGGATGTCAACACATAAGATAAATTGCTATTTAACATCTGAAACGTTTGTCTAAGTCCAGTATGAGTTGTCTATGTCATTAGGAATATTACATGGCAATAATTGTAGTAATCTTTTCCCAGAAGATTTCGGATCCATTTGGCAATTATTAAACAACGGATGTATTGTGCACCTTTTAACAATCTAAAACTATTGCGAACTAAATAAAATGGTTACAATTATTTTAGTTCATAACAATTTCACCAGGTACCAGGGTACATAACACTATGTCCGGATGGTAAATAACTTTGCACACATTTAGTAGAAGTAAACAACACCAAGTCCACATGGTGTTGTTTATCTCTGACTGGAAGTGGACTTGGTGTTTTATTAAAAAGTCGGTAACTTGCCGTAAAATTGTCTCTGGACGTAGTATGGTTTACCTCTGTATAGACCCAGAAAAGTTATATTCAAAAATGGACATAGTGTTCTTTATCTCCGGGGTACAGAACTGTATTCTAAATATTGCAATTCACATCTCTACATCGTTGAAATAGCACTTGTATGCTAAAGAGAGCCTCTCTCGTACCCACTGCGTGCCGAAAACCAAATTGTGTACAGCTGATTTTTTTCTTTCCATAATCTATATATAGTCTATATACTCTTTTATGTACAATTTTTGGAAATAACTTTAAAATGTGGCTCATTAACCTGATGGTCCGGAAATTATTGCAGGATACGGATTTGAATTTCCGAAAAAGAGAACGATTTCCGAAGTGGAAATTGAAACGTCAATAAACGTATTTTAACCTTTAATTGTAGCTTATTCCCATTTAACTAGTAATTAATTTAAAATGACACAAGAAAATGGCTTCAGAACAATATTAAGAAACCGTTATGGGCCCAGCGTTATTCAAAATTTTCGGAGATTGGAAATTCTATACAAGAAACTGGCACATTGTCAAAATTCAATCAAATTTTTACGAAGATGTAGAGACAACAACCTAATACCAAAGGGCTTGAAGTTACGTCCAGCATATTCAAGCAGAAGGTTGAAAGGAGAACGATTTCCGAAGTGGAAATTGAAACGTCAATAAACGTATTTTAACCTTTAATTGTGGCTTATTCCCATCTTCCGCTGTTCTTGCCATTATCACAGTATCGTCAGCATATCGAATGTTATTGATAACTTCTCCATTGACTATTATCTCTTCGTTTGCATGTGGGGGAGCTTCTTGGCATATTTGTTCGCTGTAGATATTAAACAAGAGCGGTGAAAATATACAACCCTGTCGTATTCCTCTACGTATTTCTATTTCGTCCGATGTTTGGTCTTCTATTTTTATATTAGCTCGCTGATTCCAGTACAGATTTAATATTATTTGTATGTCTCTAGTGTCGATGTTCTTACCCTTCAGGATTCTTTGAGTCTATTATGGAGCACTTAGTCAAAGGCCTTTTCAGAGTCTATAAAGCAGGCGTGTACCTCTTGGTTAACATCTAGACATATCTGTGTTAGGACGTTCAAGGTAAAGAGAGCTTCTCTTGTACCTAATCCTTTTCTGAATCCCATCTGTGTATCGTTAATATCGATATCTAACTTTTGATAGATTTGGCTGTGGATGACTCTAAGAAATATTTTAAGCAGATTACTCATCAAGGAGATTGTTCGATGATCTGAACATTGCATTGCCTTAGTTTTCTTCGGTATGATGACAAACGTAGACAGCAGCCATTCTTGAGGTATTATACCAGTACTGTATATTGTATTGAATAGATGTAATGTTACCGTTACGGATTTATCATTCAAAAGCTTCAACAGTTCTGTAGGAATTTCATCAGGTCCATTTGCTATTCCATTTTTAGCATTTCTTATTGCGTATTCTAGTTCTTCTTTCAATATGTCTGGCCCAGTTGCATTGATTATCTGAGTTAAGTTGTTTCTATCGTCTTCAAATAATTCATTCAGGTATTCTGTCCATCTTTTTATTTTATTCTCTAGATCTACAATAAGATTTCCATCTTTGTCTTTAAGTTTACCTATTTGGCATTTCTTTATGCTTCCTGTTATCTCTTTTACTTTTTTGTGCACATTGAACGCATCGTACTTTTTTTCATAGGTTTCCATTTCTTCACATTCTTCTTTAATCCACGCCTCTTTGGCTTCTTTTATTCTCTTTTTTATGTGTTTGTTTATTTCTTTGTATTTGTCTAGGTAATTCGTCATCTTTCTTCTTTCTTTCATCAAGTCTAGTATATCTTGTGTCATCCACCCCTTATTCTTTGTTGTTTTTTGATGTTTCTTTCCTGCTGTTTGCATAGCTGTATTTATGTACTTTAATTTTTGGTTAACGTTATTTGTATCGTTAATTTGTTGCTGCACTGAACGGAGGTTTTTATTTATTTCTTCTCCTGTTTCTTGTCGTATATTTTTGTTTCTAAGTTTATTTAAATCTAGTGCCTTTCTGTGTGGTCTTCTAATCTTTTTTGGTCTCGCCTCTATCACAGTAACTACCGGATTATGATCTGGAGCCTATATCTGCTCCTGGGTACGTCTTAGTACATTTAACATCATTACTATACCCCCTTGCTATCATAATGTAGTCTATTTGATTTCCCACTATTTTTCTGATGAAATGAATCGTCTGCAGTTGCTTAAAAATTATTTCTACATGTTGCATGATTTTATGAAAAACTGTTAACCAAAATATGAAATGTTTAGTCTGTAATCTAAGTTTATAAGCACCAACTTGCTCAATCGTTAAATTCAATTTAATACTTTTGTAATTCTCTAAAATATCCATGACTTGTATTAGCTCATTTCGGTATTCATAAACTGTATTGACTTCACGTGATTGAATTAACATTATTGACAGATGTCCTGCCTATTTTTATACCGTCGGTATTTATTTTATAGCACAGTTAATTACCTTGTAGAATACTATAATTTTCTTCTGTTTTTATGCTTACAAACACAATAAGGCTTTACGGTGTTTATAGCTAACACATTCATTTAATTAAGGTGTTAAAGAGACATAAAATTCTTTTTTATAGTTTTTTAATACATCGATGTGGTATATACTCGTTTGCATTTTTTTTTCTGTAATGCTTTTTTCACTTGTTAAAGCTATGATAATCTCGTATTAGAATTCAGCTGTGTTTTCCGTGATGTACATTTCATTCTCGTTTTGAAAAAGTTTATTGCAGAAAGTGATATTTTGCTATCAATAATTTTCAAACAGACATTAATTTTTTTTATTAATATAAAAATAATGATAATGATAATATGAGAACAGATCATATTACTAATATGATTTGTGGCTAATCAACACAGTTCGAAGCCAAACCTCTTTCTCCACACACACACAATTTTTTTTATGCTTGGGAGGTGTCTGCCTTTTGTGTTTTTAGGTATATATTTCAATGACATTATACATTAAAAGAAAACTTTTATCACTCAACAATAATCATTATATAAAATATATTTTACTTAAATCTTCGGCAAACTCAAATTTGGTGAACTAATAGGTTTTCAGAGACTACGAATAAATATATCTTCTTTATGTACCTATAAGAAGTATTGCAATCATCTTAAAAAATTACGTTTAAATCAGGTAATCAAATAGTACAACCAGATAATACGTTCACTTAGGTCGGTCTCAGATATAACTTATTATTTATTTTATGAAAGTAACAAAAATCTTAAAAATATTTTGAGCACATTATAGTTACCTTAGGTCATTATTGAGGAAAAAAATGGCAGCAGGGGAAGCCTCAGAAGAAGAATCATCACCTGACTGGCTTATTTGTACAAGTGGTTTGTAGAGTCCGTGTGATGTTAGTGATTGCCAATCTGAAAAAAATAGATAAAGAACTTTTGCAAACCTAATAAACGAAGAACGAATAAGTTTCTGCAGCTGATTTGATTAAAAAATGAGGTAATTATATATTGTAGAGAAAATGAGCAAAGGAAAAACAGGAAAATATGTATAAAAAACGAAAAGTGATTTGTGATATTTTGGAGCATTTTCTGAAGGTGATATTGAAAAATGTCCAAATCTGTGTAAAAGTTTTAACATTACACCTTTGTATAGTCGGTTCGCTATATTTACGCGGGTTTCGGATAAAAAATTTTATTGTAAGTACCCAGTTTTAATTACCTGCTCTTTGGGGAAATATCAACTGGTCAAATGAAATGAAAAATAATCCATAACTTTTTTTAATTAAATAATAATGGAAAATCTTTTATATAATTGACAGTATAATAAGGAGAATTACTTCATTAATGGAGTCTAATGAGGCTAATATAAACATAATAATAATTTTATATTACACTTCACACAGAAAATAATGGTCTATGTATATTTGTTCCATGGAGAGAATTTCTAATGAAAAATAAAAAAATTTAACTTGCCAACAAAAATGAAAATCAGTCATTATCATCAAAAATATCATAATCGTCATCATCATCACTGTCATCACCATTAATTGTTATTATGATTGGACTTATTTCGTTTATTTTATTTTCACGAGTCCACCAATCTTCTATTAGTTTCTCGCACTTGAATATACAGTTGCACCACACTTCTGGAGTTACAATTGAAAGTGCCTTTCGCCAAGTTTCCCGAACTGCGTCGTCGCTATAACCGTTAGGTCCAATATGGTTGTCATAATATTGTTTTGCTATTCCCCATATATATTCGATGGGATTAAACTGGCAATGATACGGTGGCAGACGTAAAACTTGATGACCGTAACTTTCAATAATCTGATCCACAACAAAGGTTTTTGGTTTTGCGTGGATATTTGCCAAGCGTAATAATTCTGATTTTAAAATATGTTGTGTAAATGGTATATGTTCCTTTGTTAACCATTCTTTAATTTTATTAACAGTCCAAGAATTCGTTGGACTTTTGTTTAATACTTCAGAATGCTAAGGTGCATTGTCTAAAATAATTACGCTGGGCTCACTTAAACCTGGGAGAAGTTTTTCATGTAACCGTTTTACAAACATTTCTGTGTTCATATTATCGTGATAGTCACTAGATTTTGATTTAGATGAAAATATTAAATCAGCACCTTCTATAAAACCCGATTTCCCTCCTGCATGTAAAATTATGTGTCGCTTCCCTTCTCCATCAGTATGTTTGATAGACTTTACGTTATCATCTTGCCATATTCTCTTGGTTGCACCCCTAGAAAATATCCATGTTTCGTCTAAATATATAAAATTTGCCCTTTCTTCTTTTAATTTAGAATATTTTCTTAGAAAGTTAATTCTTTTATGCACAACAGAACTTCTTTCACAAAGGGCTTTTCTGTTATCCTCCTTTTGAAATTTGAAACCCAAATTATGTATCACTTGCCATAGACTTGTTCTGCCAATTTCGTCAAATTTTCTATCTTTTAATTCCGAGAGAATTGTATTTAAGGTCACATGTTCCTTGTTGGCTCGCATTCGATAAATGGTATCACGAATTTCAAATTTTTTTCCATCTGGAATATCTTTTGTTTTCAATGATAGGCGAGTTTTTCGGTAATATTTTTTCGGCCGTTCATTATTGCGATTTTGTAATACTCCTCTTAGTTTGGTTTCACTAATTCCTAGAGCATCATATACGCGTTGTTGAACAGACATTTTTAGGGACCGATTTTAAAGGACCGCCATTTTATTTTTCATCCGTAAAATACTTGATGTACACTACAAATTAGACTATCTACATCTAACACACGTCTAGGCATTTTTAAATATTTCCACCAAACATACAATGTCAACACTGGCAAAGAATCAATTCAACTGCAATATTGTAACAACTTTATACCTACCCTAATGTTATTTTAATGTATTTTAAAATATGACCATTAATGCAGTTTTTACCTCATTTTCTGGGAAGTCGTTTACTGCAACTGGTTATCAATGAGTCATTAGCATAATTTTGTTAATCCGAAACCCGCGTAAATATAGCTAACCGACTATGCCATTTGTAGTGGAGCTTTATATGATACATAAATAAATAAGAAAAAGGGCAAAACGCATTTTACATATCAACAATTAGAGATCTGAATGATCATAACATTGGGAATCGTTACATGGAATGAGATAATTAAAAGTTGTTCTATAACGATTCTAAAGGCACTATAACGACAAAAGATTTAAATGTTGGATTAGGTAAACCAACAACTTTGCATATTTGAATTATGAGGACTACAAAATTAGTTTTTGGAACCGTTCCTAACAACTGGTTGATGCTGAAATAGTTATTTAAATTTAAAAAATGCTAAGTATTTGAAAACAGTTCGATCAAATAAGTTCATTAATAAACATAAAAAGGAATACCCACCCAAAATCTGTACCTCGGTAGTAATATTATCACTGTGGCAAAAAAAAAACACGACAAAAAATACGAAATAATCACTAAACCCTAAAATTCCTGAATCGATAATTCAATAGAAAGAGGAAATCCTCGTCACTGGCTTGTCATAATCGAAGGACACTATCAAATGTATCAATCAAACAGAATTTTCTGACTGCCTTCGTTATAGTTCTCGATGTTATCGGTACCAAATCCATTTATATTAAGATTCGAGTTTCTGTTGTGTCATCTTCGGAGACTTGGGTCCGTACCAACGTGAGGTTTTGTCAACAGTTAGACAAAAAGTATCGTTTGAAATTAAGAAATCAACAATTTTGGGACTTTTTACCAAGAGAGTTAAACATTTTTCAAACAATGTTTAAAATAACTAATGCGTTAAGGGTTATTTTATTTTAAACTCAGCTGTAACTGATAATTAATTCAGCTATTAACACCTGGAAAACTTATTTGTTCATTAATTTACCAAATTCCAAAATTTTTTACGATTTCCTTCGCTATTTTAGTATTTTTCAAAAGGTATTTTTATGTGGTATTACAGTCTTTTATGCTTGTTGGTGATTATATTGTTTGTTTGCTACAATAACACAAAGATTCAAGATACTAGATTAATTCTAAGTATCGTTAAATACGATCTATGCACAACGAATAGTTTGAAGGATCCTTAAGAGCGTAGGCGCAAAATTTCGGGCCAATGCTTTTTAAATGCATTCATTTTTTTCGAATCCTGAGAAAACTAACAAATATTTTTGAAAAATTTAAACACATAATGAAAGATTATATTATTACCGAGGGCCGAAAGTCCCTTAGAATAAACAAAAAATTTTTTTGAATGAGATATTTGAAATTAAAGATCACACTAAATTTTCTCTGTGTTTTCACCCCTGTAACTTATTAAAATAAACGTTATAGAAGTTTTCAGGGACTTTCGGCCCTCAGTAATAATGTATTCTTTCATTCTGCGTTTAAATTTTTCAAAAATACTTATTAGTTTTCTCAGGATTCGAAAAAAATGAATGCAATTAAAAAGCATTGACCCGAAAAATATTTATTTTTCGTCTCATATGGATTTTCAGACGTCCTGTAGAAGATATTTTACTGCTTGGTCGTAGTATATACCAATAGTAATATAAGATAAGATCCAATATATTTGCGGTGAATACGACAGGAAACTTAATCAACTTTTCTTAGAATAATAATAAAATCTCGGTAATAAAATTTACATCTTATAATAAGACTGGCTTGATACAGTTTTGTAAACATATATAACTGACAATGTATGACTGAACGAAACATTGTTAGTAGTCTCATTCGATATTTTTCACAGAAATATTATCATCAAGGCACTATTAGAACGGCGAGGTTAAATATATCGAGAAATTATTTAACTATTTAATAAAAAAAAATTAGATATTAAGGTGAAATTGTTCAAGTATTTCGACGACAAAGAATTGATTCTAAAAGATTAGAAATGATCTGTTTTGAATGTCATACAAAAATCTATATAAGCAAAATTCTGCTTATATAATATCTACGTTACCTCTCTATCATTGGAATTAAACTAGAAAGAACTGTAATAAAATTGCTTGTTGTTAGTAATTCTTTTGAAACACCTTTGATTCTTAGAAGACAAAACTTATAAGTATAGACATACTTTCAAGCTGGCAAGCTAACTCTCTAACTCCAGAGCATGCTATGTGTGTCTGATACAGAGTTAAGTGAAGGGACTAATCCTAAACATATGTGTAGCCACAGTTATATTCTTCATGTTGGTAACAAGATGACTTGAGACAGCTAAATGACGTCTTTTTTTACATCTTTAAAGAGAAGAAGGAAAATCTACATACAAACACCTGTAACTCACCCAGGTAGTGTTGGGTTCTTAATACCCTAACGAAGTTGTGCCAGAACAAGATGCCCGAGGGAGTTAGACCTTTGACCACTCGGAGACGGTCGACGTCCAACTAAAAATCTCTCTTCTGTCACTCCAGGCATCAGAATGGAAGGGCTATTTAAGGCAAAACATCTCTCCTGATGCCCTGCTGTCATTCGATTCCCATTGTTTCTCCCATACATTCATCGGGAAAACCACACCCACACAAACCACCAAAGACTTTTAACCTCCTGCCTTCTCTCTTTCGTCGTCTGTGTCCTCTCCCATTTCAGCCTGCGAGAGTCCGAACCCCACCGAGGTGCTACTTGCTCGTTTTAAAATTATGTTGCGAGTTCTCTCTCCTCTTGTTCTTTTAAAGAGATCAGCTCCCTGATAAATTTGTGCATCCGTATCCACCACCACTAATCCCTCATCATTTTCTCTACCATTTCTCTCAACGAATCAAACATTCTGCAGATACACTCTCTTTCAAACTTCTCTCTTTCATTCGCCCAACGCTCATACTCATCGTGGATCACAGTATCCGAGAGACCACAGCAAAGGCACCGATCGGACTGTACCCTCCTAAACCTGAAAATGTAGCTGCGGAAGCAGCCATGGCCTGTGAGTATTTGCCTCAGATAATAATCCAGCTGCCTATGCCTACAGTCCATCCAGCATCGAAGGTTCGGGATTAGTGACTTCGTCTACTTCGCCACACCACGTGTTGCCTTCCGCTCTTGCTGCCACTGACCGATTGATGAGGAGTCTATAGATGACAAGGAGTTTAGAGTTAGGTTAGACAGGTTAGGTTAGCATATGTGTAATGTTTGAACGCCAGGCATTGTAAAAAATATACTCGTAAAATCAAATATATGTCCAATCTTTATTACACCTTTCATCGAGCTTATACAATCTGGAAGCACATGACATACAAAAACATAAAATCTACAGTTGTACTAGACTTGAGAGCTTCTCTTTCTCACGAAAACCATCAGAAAATACAAGAAAATGCAGTAAGAGCATTCAAATATGGTGTTTGAAATTATAAGGTAGTAAAAAAGAAATGGTAGGTAAAAAGTGGGTACTCGAGAAGGACTATTCGCCATCAACATATTGATTCAGCGATGTCGGGAAGTAAACGTTGATCTATACTTGTGCTTTGTTGACTACGAAAAAGCTTTCGATAAAGTAAGACATGAAAAATTAGAATCAATACTTATGAACAAGCGCATTGACAGTAAAATCATTAATATAGTGCAAACATTATATTGGAACCAAAGTGCCATAGTTCAAATTGATGGGCAATACTTGGAAGAAATGAAGATCTGTAGAGGAGTTAGACAGGGATGTGTTTTATCGCCACTTTTGTTTAACTTATATACTGAAGAAATTTTCCAAAACACGATCAATAATATCAAAACGGGAGTAGAAAAATATGAGTACTTGGGAACTTTGATCAATGAAACCAATGATCATACTGCAGAAATAAACAGGCGAATAGAGATTGCCAGGTCAGCACTTATACGAATGAAGCCACCCCTAACGTGCAAAAATCTAAATTTGGAGATCAGACCACGTACCATTCGCTGTTATACAACGAACTAATCACCACTATACAAACCAGAAAAATATGAAATTTTGACACTTATAATACAGGGAAAGATTCAAGGAAGAAGATCTGTTGCCCGAAGGCAGAACTAATGGTTAAATAATCTATGTGATTGGTATCGATGCAGATTGATTGATTTGTTTAGAGCAGCAAGTTCAAAAATAAAAATAGTCATTATGATTGCCAACCTCTGTAGTAATCCAGTAAAATAAGACAAAATAGGGGGCAAACCTCGGAATGAAAGATAATAAGCTGAAAATTTGCATACGTCTTTATTTTGATGGTATAAAACTTACCTCAAAAGTCTCATATAATCACGTGTCCGCGACTTAAGATATTAAAGGTCAAAGGTCACGAAAATGAGTTTTCTGCAAATATCTCGTTTCCCTTACACTTTATGACATTTAAGGTGGTAAGAAAAATTGTAGAATGGAAAATTCTCTTCAATTTTTGTCTCAAGTACTTTTATGTACCTTCAACCTTTCTTAAGATAGAGCGCAAAGAGTGGGGGACCGCTTACCTGTGTATACGGTAACGCGAAGTCAGTCAGTAGGATTCAATAAATAATAAGTTATATAGTTAATTATTCACTTAAAATACTATTATTATCATTAAATTTTTATTATTTATTATTTAATAAACTATATTTATAGATATTAATTATAAATACCCTCATTCTAAGAAACACATCTTATTTTTACACGCGTTTAGTGGATATGATACGACTTCTGCGATTTATAGGAAAGGTAAAATATCGTTTATTAAAATGTTCGAAAAAAAATCACCATTTACATCAGTCACCTCAACTATTTCAACAAAAAAACTGCTCTGTACAAGAATTATTTGAAAATGGAGTACGTATTTTCTTAGCAGCGTATAATGCTCCAACATCAGAAGACGATATAGACTCTTTTCGATACACCCAGTTCATCAAATCAACAAGACTCAACAAACCAGTGCAGTTATCAAGTCTTCCACCTTCAAGTGTAGCAGCTCGTCAGCATATCATTCGTGTCCATTATCAGACCCAAATTTGGCTGGGAAATGATTTAGAACCCCAAGAATTCGGCTGGGTAATGCAAAATGAATTTCTGGAACCAATAACAACATTATTACCGCCAGCACCAGAAGAACTGCTGAATACAATATTTTGCAATTGCAAGAAAGGTTGTGGTTCTAATTGCGGATGCAGGAAATCAGGATTGCAATGTACTTTAATTTGTGGGCAGTGTAATGGACAATCATGTCTAAACGCTTCATCAACTTCAGATGATTTCAATGAAGAAAGTGAATATGCACATGATATTCTTGAATATTTTTATTCTGATACTTTAAAAAACGAGAATGATGATGATGAATCCGATATTAAGCAGTCATAGGAAGAAGAAGAAGAAGAAGAAGAAGAAGAAGAAGAAGAAGAAGACGATGAAGAAGAAAATTAATACAAAAATATTAACCATACATAATAAAAGAATATATATTATATTTGTAACTTTAATAAATCGATTATTGGATTAATAAATAAATATATAATTTAAAAAAATAATAAATATTATATAAAAAATATATATTTATAATTAATATCTATAAATATAGTTTATTAAATAATAAATAATAAAAATAATAAAAATTTAATGATAATAATAGTATTTTAAGTGAATAATTAACTATATAACTTATTATTTATTGAATCCTACTGGCTGACTTCGCGTTACCCTATACACAGGTAAGCGATCCCCCACTCTTTGCGCTCTATCTTAAGAAGGGTTGAAGGTACATAAAAGTACTTGAGACAAAAATTGAAGAGAATTTTCCATTCTACAATTTTTCTTACCGCCTTAAATGTCATAAAGTGTAAGGGAAACGAGATATTTGCAGAAAACTCATTTTCGTGATCTTTGACCTTAAATATCTTAAGTCGCGGACACGTGATTATATGAGACTTTTGAGGTAAGTTTTATACCATCAAAATAAAGACGTATGCAAATTTTCAGCTTATTATCTTTCATTCCGAGGTTGCATCATTATTTTACCGGACTATAGGGAGACGACACATTAAGAAGAAAAAATAAATATGAAATAAAGTAATGTTGTTTCATATATTTTTTAATGCTTTTGAGCTATTTTAGAGTCGGTTAATTGCATAAAATATATTATCAAAAATGAAAACAAAGTTTTCACTCGTCTTGATTCATCTGCTAGACATCCTCTAATTTCTCGGTAAAGCCACACACAACCGGTCAACTACAACGATTTAAAAAAATTAATGGATATCCAACAAGATGCTAATGAAGACATCCGTGGCCGCGAATGCCGACGTTTTGTGTAGGCTAGAGAGCAAACAGAAGAAGAAAAAACCTCTTTTCACACTAGCTGTCAGTCACTAGGTAATTTGGCGGAACGGGACGTCACGGGTCTTCTTCAATTGACAATTAGTGAGACTTTTGGAATTGTGCTCCGATCACGACTTTTAACGGACAGATGCGCCTTGTTAGTCGGTAGCTGTACGGCTACTGTAAAAGTGGTAGTAATAAGGCTTCGCGTTTGATTAATGGTTTTATTTTCACATCGGTACGGCGTTAGTGTTCCAGTCACGTTCAGTTTTGAGCTATTTTTGTTTAAGTTTACGCACAAACAAATACGACTAACAGTGCGTATATGAATTACGATCAAATTCTTCGATAAAATTCAAGAAACTTCTTATTAGATAGTCTACATTGTTACCATGTGATTAAAAAAGCCAAACCAGAAATTCATGACCTTGGTTTTGGGTCAACTAAGAAAGAAACATGATGCAAAAAGCTCTAAATAAGACGGTGGTAAACGATGAAAATGAAAGAATTCAGAGAGGAGAAACACATTTAAAATTGGTCTATATCAATGGAAAGCCACTTATTAACCTGTCTGGGCAAACATTTAATTTTATTTATTTATTTTATTTATTTATTTATTAAAACTTACAAACACCACCTAGGTAGTAATTACATGTAAGAGTGCTCATTACTTGGTATAAAAATATACAAACAAAAAATACAATATACTACAATATACACACAAGTACAAAATAAAAACACAGAAAGTAAAACACATTAAAAAAAGAGACGCAAGTTAATAAAATTTTAAAATTCAGTCCATTACTACTTATCTATTCATAACATTTCTTAATATCCCTTACACTACAGGTAAAGAGGTCTATATCAGAGATTCTTTATTAACTCATTACAATGATATTGCATATAGTTTATTATTGCACAAGAATTATATGGACTACAAGAAAATAGGTCATTACTGTTTACCCTTAGGTTGACCTTTGGCATATGAAACCTAATAAAGTTGATCAAACCACATGTCTTATATTTAACATTGTTAATGACATTATGAATAAACACAACACAATGCATGTTTCTTCTTTGCTCTAATGATTGCAAGCCAAATATTTGAAGCAACTCTTTTGATGGCGTAAGGTGAGTATACACATTGTATTTCTTAAGGTATAAATACCTTAGAAATCTTTTTGTACCTTTTCTATATGATTAATATGAACTTTGGCCTCAGGAGTCCATACCACTGATGCATATTCCAAGTTTGGTCTGACTAAAGCGTTATATAGTCTAATGGTTGTGTTTATACTAAAGTGTTTGGAATTTCTTATTACAAATCCCAATATTTTGTAGGCCTTATTAACAATATTTATATAGTGTTCATTAAATTTCATGTTAGCGTGTAAGTATATTCCAGATCTTTACATTTGGTTTTCCTAGATACTACACAATTGTCAATTCTATAATTATTTTGAATGTAGTCGATTTTGCGAGTAAAAGATATGACTCCACACTTCTTAATATTCAAGATCATATTGTTGTCCCTAAACCATTCCACAACTGAGGTCAGGTCCTGCTGTAGTAACTGACAATCATTTGAAGTGTGTATAGTCTTAAAAAGCTTAAAATCATCAGCATAGATCAAACTAGAAGAAAATTTAAGAGATTGTTGTAGTGAGTTGACAAAAATTAAGAAAAACAAAGGCCCTAAGTTGCTCCCTTGGGGGACACCAGATGTAGCCTGAAATTTATCTGATAAACACCTACCAATTTTGACTCGTTGAAACCTTGAATCCACATACGATTTTATAAATGTACAAGCATCATGAGAAAAACCAAACTCATTCAATCTCGATAAAAGAATGCCATGGTCAACCATATCAAAGGCCTTTGAGCAGTCAGTCATTATTAAATCTAATTGGAGTTTATTATTTATTGCCTCACTAGCAAAATTAGACAGAATGCACAGATTACTAGTTGTGGATAACCCAGGCAAGAAACCATGTTGTTCTGGAGCAAAGATAGACAAACTTTAGTTTCTCCAGGCAGGTTAATAAGTTACTCCATTCCTTTTTTAGTATTCACGTAATTTCGTTGAAAAATTTACGGGAACAAGAGCAAGTAAGATGTCCTCAAATTATGTGGGTATCAGTAAATATTTAATTTTAGCAAAAAGTTTCATTTTTTATAAAGTTTAAACAGAAACCATCGGTGTTAATATAGAATGGGATAGAAATATGCTTTATTGACACTAAAAATTGTACAGTTTTATGGACAAAGCTTACAAAAAGTAAAAAAATCGGTTGCCTGTAAAGTCGGTTTTACGGGCGAAGATTTTACGTGACAACGTCTTTTTCTCGGTAGAATATTTATTGATATGAATATTATTAAATTGCACAATAGGAACAAGGAATTGAATGAAAATAAGAATTGCACAAATTTTAACTATAGAAATATATTTTGTTTACTAAAACATTGTACATGTAAACTTAAACTTAACTAATTTCTATTTGAGTGATTTTGTTGAGGATAGGACGATGATAGGAGAAATAGCATCGCACCAGCGGACCGATCATGTTTGAGTGGGAGAGACACGCAAGGCATTCGCCGGTCCGGCGGGCCTCTCTCTCGTTCGGTGACTCATCGTAACAGACGTGAGCGGGCGTTACACTTTTTCACGAGTGACTCCGAGCCACAACCTAATTTAAGACGTTGTCACGTCAAAAAAATACCAATAACAATTAAAATTTACTAAAATTACATAAATCGTCTCAATCTCACAAACAAGATAATAAAATATACAATCCGTTGCAAAATTAACTAAACTGCAAATTGCATAATAAAACATTATGAACTAGTTTACGAAGAAGTTTTAGTTGCTGCATGTGATACCCAAATACAGTGTGTCCGTAAAGTATGGAATAAATTCAATATTTCCTAAATGAAAAGCTTTTTAAAAAAATCTAAAAAACGTCGATTTTTACGTTTAATGTTCTATATTCTACAAACAAAATTTCATTATAAAAGATGATACACATTAAGATGATGAGGTCATTGGCTCTTTTTTTAAATGTAACACCCTATATTTTATGAAATTTTTAGATAGATAAAAATTATGGTATAATACTCGGGTCTAATGGATATAATTTGAAAGATATGCGCTTAGAAAATAAATTATTTATTATCAATTGCAAAAAGTAGCCTACTACTAGTTTTTAGTGAAATGTAATTATTTTTAGTAACGTTCAATAACAATTAAGTAGTACAATAATTGTATTAATTCGTAAATGCTCTGTATTATTGCTTAGAATTAATTTTAAGTAGAAATGAATTTGAGTGTCAAGCAAAATACTCATGATGATTGAGTATGGAGACAAATCGCTAACTCTGATGGAAGTGTGTAATTTATTTAATGATAAATATCCAGAAATATCCATCACGCAGTCAACAGTAAGTAAGATTGAAAAGAAATTTAGAGAAACTCGTACGATTGAAAATGCACGCAAATCAGGTCGTCCCTCTGTAATTTATGATACAACATTAGATGTTCTACTTGCTTTTGAAGATGATGCGAACACTTCTGTTCGTAAAGTTAGTCGTGATCTCGATGTTTGCAAAAAATTATACACAAAGTAATAAAACTTGAAAAATGGCACCCCTTTAGATGCACACTTGTACAGGAATTAAACGAGTATGATCCAGATAAAAGAATACAATTTTGCGAAACAATGATGGATAACTGTCACCGAAACCCTCTCTTGGTTCAAAATATTATTTTTTCTGAGGCTACATTCACATTAAAGAGCGAGGTCAACGGTCAGAATTGTAGATACTGGTCAAAAGAAAACCCGAACTGGATGCGGGAACATCATACACAATATCCGCAAAAGGTAAACGTATAGGCTGGCATTGTAAGAAATAAAATCTACTATTTCGAAGGTAATTTAAACGGGTCAGGATACCTTCAGTTTTCAAGTGGGTATTTCGTACCTACTTTAGTTAATTTATTCCCCAGTATAATTAATCTTGGAGGTTTTGATGAAAGTTTATGGTTGCAACAGGATGGTGCGCCTCCGCATTATGCTGCAGATGATAGAAGGTACTTAAACGAAATTTTTCCGAACAGGTGGATTGGAAGATGTGGACATATTGAATGGCCAGCGAGGTCGCCAGACCTCAATCCTTTGGATTATTTTATGTGGGGTCATTTGAAGATTGTTGTTTATAAAACCTGCAAATATTGAAGACTAAAAAACAAGAATTCGTAAAGAAATGAACAATATTTCTCAAGAAACCATAAACAAGGTGCTACAAGAATTTGTACAACGTTTGGGTTACTGTCAAATACAACAAGGGCTACAATTCAAACATTTAAGATAAACTCATCTATTAATTACTGGATTACTTTCAAGTTATTTATTATAATTTATTAATATTAGAAATCAATAAAAATTAATTTTCTAAGCGCATATCTTTCAAATTATATCCGTTAGACCCTCAGTATTATACTTTTTTGGAATCAGCTCATTTTTATCGATCTAAAAATGTCATACAATATAGGGTGTTACATTTAAAAAAAGAGTCCCACTAGTACATTTATTATATGAAAAGCTGAACTGACTTTATGATAAAATGTTGTTTTCAACGAGAAAGGACGTAAGTAGGGCTTTTATAAGTCTCTCAATAATTTTGGATACGACCGGCAGTAAGGCAATAGGGCTATAGTTGCAGACATTAGATTTTTCGCCACCCTTATGAAGAGGAATAATAATGGCTGTCTTAAGGCACTCTGGAAATACACATTATTCAAGGAATCGTTAATTAGTGAGACCAGGGGACTTCCAACACATTACTTGGGAGATTTAAGAAAATGTTTAAAGATAGTTTATCAGTACTACAGGAAGATTAGCTTTTGATACTACTGATTGTTTGGATCAGTTCAGATTTATCAACTGGTCTGTGGACTTTAAATATTTAGAATTTTTCTCATTAATCTTGAATGATATGATGCGTAGTCCATGATAATCACACTATGTGTAGATAATTTCGGAAGAAGAGATTTTTCAAACCATGACTCAAAAATTGAACTTTCCATAATCTCATGACAATCTATATCTTAATTCTTTTTCAGCTATTAGTAATACATCGCCGATCCATCCGTTTTCTCCACAGCAGTGTAAAATTATAAGTCTCTGTCCTTTATTGGGCGGTACTGAATTAAAACACTTTTTGTTATTATTTATCCAACTTTTTTCACGATGTCATGAGTATCGTACCAGGTCTCATCTAAATAAACTGTCTGATATAATCGTTTCCTAAAGAAATTATTCTAGTACTTTCCGTTAGTGTCTGGCGGTTTTCTATAGTTTTTTACTTAAAATTATTGACTTTAAGAAATAATTAGTGTTGTTGCTGAACATGAGAGAATGTCCTTTAAAACCAATTCACTTTGAAGGCTTTCAATAGTTGGAAAAATATTAGCCGCATACATTTTTATATTATTCATGCGGTTCTATTTGTCTGAATTTACCACAATCCTTT
Organism: Diabrotica undecimpunctata; assembly: GCF_040954645.1. NCBI lineage: Eukaryota > Metazoa > Arthropoda > Insecta > Coleoptera > Chrysomelidae > Diabrotica > Diabrotica undecimpunctata. Next base: position 1,384,865 of record NC_092811.1, read on the forward strand.
CTCCTCTGTCTAAAAGATGTTTCGCTTATAGTCTTACAGCAGGTTGCTTTGGGAACTTTGTTTAAAAAACATGCTTCTGTAATTTCCTCTGATTTAGACAATTCAGTACACAGTCCTTCATAAACATGTTTCAGCATACGTTTGGCATCATCAGAAAGGTACTGAAAATGTCGCTTACGTTTTACTATACAGCTTTGTAAATCTTTTAGAGGGTTCCACTTGCTCTTCAGCTGCAGAATTATTATCACACCACGGACGCCACGTTTTAAAAGTATCTTCGTAAAATGCTAACAGACGTTTAGAGAGAAAATGACGAAGTCACAACCAAACTCACTTGCACTTCTCTATTTGAATTTAACTGAGCGCTGTAGTAGTTATGGATATACTAAAAATATTCTTGTTTTGCAAAATCTGCTTTCCCTAATTTAAAAGTATAATATACGTACCTACTTAAGTGCAAAACACTAAACGGGACGAAACGTGATTTTTCCTAATAAACTATTTCATGGTTTCGGTCGCTCAGGGAAATATTGTTATATCTTACCAAAAGATGCTTAAGTCTGCATTCTGATCTGTCATAATAGCGATATCCCATGTTTTAATTGGCTCTTGGTCCACGTGGACCTGCAGTCCTGTAGGCAGTTTATATCCACTTCGGGCCTGCGTGTTTCTTCAAGTCATCTGACCATCGCATTTGTGGCCTTCCTCTTTTTCGTTTGTAACTATATGGTCTCCAGTGCATAATCATCTTATTCCTTCTGTCGTCTTTCTGTCTTATGGTATGTCCAGCGAACTTCCACTTAAGTTTTGCTATCTGCGTTAATACATCGGTCACTTTTGTTTTGTTGCGGATCCAGGTATTTTTTTCTTGTCTGATAGCCTGATGTTCAGCATTTGCCTTTCCATGGCTCTTTGGGTCTTTGCTATTTTTTTCATGTTTTCCTTTGTAAACGTCCAAGTTTGAGAACCGTAGGTGAGAACAGGAAGTATACATTGGTTGAAGACTTTTGTTTTTAAATATTGGGGGTATTTTCTATTGTTTAGTATATATAAAAGTTTTCCCAAGGATACCCAAACCAACCGTATCCTTCTCTTTATTTCTCCGGTCTGATTTTCTTTATTTAATTTAATTAGTTGTCCCAAATATACATATTCTTTTACTTGTTCTATAGTTGTTTGTGCAATTGTAATTATTAGTTCTTCTGGTTGGTTGGTCATAATTTTCGTTTTATTATAATTCATTTGTAGACCTATTGTTGTTGATTCGCTATTTAATTCATCCATCATATTTTGCAATTCTTCCCTTTTATCTGTTATTAATACAATGTCGTCTGCGTATCTTAAGTGATTCAAGTATTGGTCATTTATGTTAATACCCCGCTTTTCCCATTGTAATCTCATCATAACGTCTTCCAAAGCTTGATTGAATAGTTTGGGTGATATAGTGTCACCCTGTCTGACTCCTCGCCGTATCTTAATGGGCTCCGTTTGTTCAACTATTTTGATGGATGTTGTTGCTTGATCATATATATTGGAAATTAAGTCATATCTATAGTCTATTCTCCCATTTTGTAAAGGCTTCTTTGCTGCCCAATGTTCCACCTTATCGAATGCTTTTTCAAAGTCTACAAATGCCATATACATTGGGATTTGATATACGTTGGCCTTTTCAATTAATAGTTTTATCGTAAGCAGATGGTCGCTTGTACTGAATTCTTTTCTAAAACCGGCTTGCTCTCTTGACTGGTAATTATCTAACTTAGTTGTTAATCTGTTTGTTAGTAGTTTAGTTAACAGTTTCTACTTTACATTCAGTCGCGTTATGGGCCTATAGTTTTTCACATCTTTTCTATCGCCTTTCTTAAATAGTAATAGTGTTATTGCCTCGTTCCATGTGGTGGGTATTTGTTTTGTGTTCAATATTTTATTCATTAGTACATAAAGGACTTCCACTGTAGTTTTCCCCCATTTTTTAGCATTTCCATAGTTATTCCATCTTTCCCAGGAGATTTGTTATTCTTCATTTCTTTGAGTGCCTTTTTTATTTCATTTTTACTGATTTCTGGTTGTAGGTCAGAGTTAACGTTCTTTATTTTCAGTTGTAACTGATTTCGGATTTCTTGGGTTGGTTTTCGTTCTGTTTTATAGAGATTTGTATAATATTCGTGCGTTATCTGTAAAATTTCTTTTATATTGTTGGTCTCCACTCCTTCTTTGTTCTTTATGCTATTAATTTGTATGTTCCCAGGTTCTGCTTTAAGCACTTCATGTTTCTATTTTTTTCAATTGTTTTCTCTATTTTTTCTTCCTGTACTCTCCGTTTACACTCCTTGATATTTTTTCTAATATTTTTGTTTATTTCTTTGTATTCCATTTTATTTCTGTCCCCTTGTTCTAGTAATGTTCTTCTTGTGTTCATAAGAATCTTTGTTTCCTGGGATATAAAAATTTCTTTTTTTGTTGTTGTTTGTGCTATTTCTTTGCCCACTTTCATTAAAGTTTCAGTAAATATCATGTTTATTTCATCGATATGTTTGTGTTCTATATCTTCTTTGGTCGGCAATATTTCCTTTATTCTCTCTTCGTACGTCTGTTTTTCGTGTTTTAGTTTTTCCATGTCTAATTTCTGATTATTTTCCATTTTCTTTCTTTCTCTCTCTCCTCCTAAGTGCCTTCTCTGTTGAGATTGGCGAACAATATGGCAAATTTCTCTCTGTTCTGGGCTTGATGAATTAATCCATTTCCTCTTGTGTGGGTCCAATCTCTAATGTTTCGTAGCCAAGATTTTTTCTTTCGTCCTTCGCCCCTTTTACCTTCAATCTTGCCTTCTAATATTACCTGGAGCTGCTCAAATTTCCTATGGCGCATTATATGTCCTTGATATCAATACTATATTATACATCTCAGTCATTGATAATTTTGCAATTAGTAGCTACTCCTGGTAGAGTATTTTTATTTTAATTTTTATTGTATGCTTTTATTAAAGATACATATATTTTTACACAGTCTCACCGAAACACGAGGCGACTATACTTTTCTGCATAGTGTCGCTACTATACGCAACATCCCATATAATATTTCTAATAATATGTAATAAAACATAATGTGAATGCCAAAAAATCCTAAATAAACACCCCGAACACCTGAGTACACCGAAAAGATTCCTAGGAAGGGGTCTTCTTTTATTTCTGCTGGATGTTCCGTACAACTATGACAAATCAATTAGATGTTTCAATTCAATACAGACCGGGTATGTTTATTTTAGAGTAGCGGCGGCTAGAGAGGCTACTACCTCTTTGTATGCGATGAATACAACATTTTGCAAAAATTCGACATGATAATAGAAAATTTGTTTGTTTAAAGTTTGTGAAAAGATCTGTGTATCTTTATTCAGATATGAAGTAATGTAGGAATTATTGATATAGATACCGTATTTGTGTGTTGTATATACTGGTCAGAGAGGGCGAAAAGATTATTTCTGAACTAAAAGATTATAAGATATACGAGCCCCTTCCCGTGTCAGTTGGCCCAACGTTGGATTGATAAGAAAATTAAATTTTACAGAACAAAAATAAAAGCGCAGCGTAAATTTTAGGAGTTTTAATGCATTGAACAACATTTTTGAATTTCCTAATTATAGAAAATATTTTATAACGTAATGAAAACTATTGATTAAACACAGGGCCGCCCAGAGCCAGGCCGGGCCCCTGGGATGAGACCCGACCGGCTCCCCCCCCAAACCCAGTTGAACGAAAATTCCCAAAAATCTGATAACTCATAAACTGGGATCTGTAATAGTGAACACTCATGCTATTGACACAGGAAGGAAGAAAATTAAAACAGTTTTAACAATTAAACTTTGTTTTTAATTATTTACAAAAGAACTGTTAGTTACAACATAACTTTTCTTGCTTTCATATCCGCAAAGTTTTGGATCACGTGGTCGAAATCAAGAGTTTTTGCAAGGTTCGACTCTATGCTTAACAGCCCCAAATCAGATAATCGTTGTTGACCCATATTAGATCTTAAACAATTCTTAATTCGGCTCAAAACACTAAATGATCTCTCGGCCTGAGCAACGGATACTGGTAGGCAACAGAATATGCGAAGAGCAATGCACACATTGGGGAAAAGATTTGTCACATTAAGGGACACGAGCTTGTTCAAAAGTTTTGCTGCTTTCAGCGACGTATCTGAGATGTTTGATTTACTAACAGTTTTCAAGTAAATCATTTCATCAACTAGATCCCTGCTTACATCTGAATTGTACTCTTCGGCAAATCTTACACAACTTTCTGAGATCGTATTCTCGTCCATTTCGTTATACTTCCATAAAAATGAAAATTTCATTTCGATTTCTCTCAGTGCTGTGAACCTCGTTTTCAGGTTGGCCACCAACACATCAATTATTGTGTAAAAAACTTCTGTTTTGAAGCGTTCTTCCGGGGATAAATTTAACATTACATCTTCTTTAGCTGTTTCATCGTGAAAAGTCTTCCTCTTTCTCGCACGGGAAGTGGAGAGTTCCGGTTCGATACCATAAGCATTTGCAACATGTTTGCATTCAGACAATATCTTGTCCCAGTTATTTCTTAAGGCACTTAAATCATCAATTAGGCTCTCTATATTACTACTCTCAACATCCAAAGTAGCGTTCATAGTTTGAAGTAGTTGACTTCTGTAGTTGATGGGTACCAACGTTAGGATTCAACAATGATGAAACTGCCTCAATGATTTTGCCTATGTTTGCCGCTATTGGTTTCACACATTCTACTCTAGCACTCCACCTCGTATCAGACAATGAGTGCAGTGAAGATCCTACTATCTCTATCAGAAGCTGACATCTTTTTGGGCTGCAACTGAATAAATTGTACAGATTCTGAACAACACCAAAGAAAGTCTGTGTTTCAGTACAACTCTCAGCAGCGCATACTCCACATAAGTTCAAACTGTGGCATCCACATGGTGAGTACACAGCCAGAGGGTTTGATTTTAAATTATGACCCTGAACACCCTTATACTTGCCACTCATATTACTGCCGTTATCGAATCCCTGTCCTCTACAGTCATCTAAGGATATGTCATATTTTTTAAGAACTTCTTTGATTAGATTTGCGATGTCTTCTCCAATTTTTTCATTGCAGTCGGAAAACTCCAAAAATCGTTCATGGATTTCATATTCTTTTACGTCTTCTTTGAAAATAATGTATCTAAATACAAAAGAGGTCTGTAAACTCGTAAACAAACAGACGTCGCGACAAGATCAGCGCTTCTGCGAATCGTGTGGCAGTGGCAGATAGAGCGAGCTTCCGATCAGGGGCTCCCACGCGCAATGTATTCCCGATATATTTTTATTAATTGTAACTTATGCAAAGAAATAATTTCTTGCATATTGCCTTTTCCAAATGCATAATATTCCTTATAATAATTTCATAATTAAAACCGCAAGCAAATTCAATCTGTTGTAAAATATTTTAATAAAAGGAATTTTTTAAAATTTGCTAACGGCCGGGCCCGGGCCCCCTTGGGTCCCGGGCCCCGGGGATTTTGCCCCCCCTGCCCCCCCTCTGGCCGGGCCTGATTAAACAGAATAATAATAAATTTTAAAAAACGCGTAGAATTTGTTATATTAACAAAATAAAAATGTGAAAATTTACCACTGAGTTACATCCCTTTTATTTTTAATGACATCCACAATTCTTTGAGGCATAGTTTTTACCAAGTTCTGACAAAGATAGAAGAACAAAAGTTCGAAAATATAGATATAAAGAGAGGAGTAAGACAGGGCTGTGTTCTGTCACCATTACTGTTTAACGTGTACAGTGAAGCCATATTCCAGGAAGCGATAGCGGATCTGGGTGATGGAATCTCTGTAAACGGAAGAATAGTAAATAACACAAGATTCGCTGATGACACCGTTATAATGGCAGACACTCTGGAATCGCTACAAAAATTGGTAAATAGAATTAACGATTATTGCATTAGATACGGACTAAAAATAAATAAGAGAAAAACTAAATTTATGATTGTCTCAAAAACGCAACATGGAAATGAAAGATTAATAAAAGAGCAAACCCAAATAGAAAAAGTAGAGACATACAAATATCTGGGAATCTGGGTTGATGACAAAAATGACCAAAGCAGAGAAATCAAAGTCCGAATTGAAACTGCAAGGCAAGCATTTGTGAAAATGAAGACAATGCTTACCAACAGAGACCTTCAGTTGCATCTCAGATTGAGGGCTCTAAGATGTTACATATTTTCTATCTTACTATACGGAATGGAGGCTTGGACATTGAAGAAACAACACATAAGAAAAATAGAAGCGTTCGAAATGTGGTGTTACGGAAGAATATTAAAAATTCAATGGGTTCAAAGGATTACCAATGCTGAGATACTACGGCGTCTAAATAAGGAGTTAGAAATTATGAACAGCATAAAAAGAAGAAAACTAGAGTATTTGGGTCACATAACCAGAGGAGAAAAATATGAGCTGCTGAGAATTATTATGCAAGGAAGGATCCAAGGAAGAAGAAGCATAGGAAGAAGACGCATCTCCTGGCTGAGGAACCTTAGAGAATGGTTTAGCTGTAGTTCACTACAACTTTTCAGAGCAGCAGCCAACAAAGTGACCATAGCCGTTATGATATCCAACCTCCGATAGGAGATGGAACTTTAAGAAGAAGAAGACAAAATTCTAATGTAAACGAATCACATATTTCTTGCAATTTTATTGCAATTTAATCCATTTTAAACTCATAATCAGTAAAAGAGATTTTTCTAAAATATTCGTCATAATATAAAATATACATTAACATATATGAATAAAAACAATTCTTTTGTCAACTATCAGAAATTTTGAAAGTGAGCTATCTACAAACTGTACAAGTATAGTATAACTGTACAAGTTTGTCTATTTAAATTTATTTAAAAATCTCGTTAAGATAATATATTTAAAAAAATGATCAAGATCAGTCAATAATAATATAAATGTGATTAAAGCATATGGTACTTTAGAAAACATTAAATAAGCTCTTGTAAAGATAAAATCGCAGTAAATAGAAACACTCTGGTAATTAACATATATGTTGATTGCTACTGAATTCTAAACGATCGAGAATATTGATATTACTGCCATAACCTATGCGTAGGATGCTTTTTTTAACGTCATAAGCCAGTGAGATTCAGCGCCTGATAAGGAAATTACAGAAGATATGGACGTTTTAATTACTAAAGACACACATCAGATTTAATTTAATAAAAAAACTGTCATTCAGCACAGTTCAAACTACAATCCTCGAAGAATGGCATTCCAAACACCCTCAACTTTCATTACACGAACTTCTTCACAAGCTTTCATCCCGCTACCTACTCGAAATGAACTGAATCGTAAAAAATTCTTTCTTGGATCTAATTTGATGGCCACAAAATGTGGCATTCAGCCATTCATAGAAGTGTTCGACATAAGGTGACCCAGCATGATGGAGTGGTTTAAAAAGTACTTGCATTTCTTAAGAGGGGACTGGATGTATTGGTGTTTAATCAAATGTAATGAAATGACCAAATGCGCTGATTCGATGACGGTGACGAGGTACATTCAGTATCGATTTAATATTAGCTGCGTTTATATGTGAAGTTTGGTAACAAATATTTATGTAAAAAGATTTTTTCTTCAAATGGGTATAGACAATAAAGATTATTTTTTCATGTTCCTTGTTCGTTGTTCTCGTTTCGCTTTTCTTCTTTTAATTTCGTATTATATCCTATTTTTATTGATGTTTTTTATTTGTCCGTTTCGCTTTAATATAGGACATCCTCTTTTCCTCCTCCTATTTAGTTTCCATGTCCAACTTCTCAGCGGTATATCAGCTATATACACGCAACGCAAAAGTCTAGGGATATTTTTATAAATAGACGTATTTTGTTTATCTGTAATCAACTTAAAAAAAGTAATACAAAATTTGTAGTTTAATATGTCAAAAACCAAAAATTGCAAAAATAACAGAAAATTGGAGCAAAAAAAATATACCGTAGAACGGGGTGACTTTGTTAATTTTTTTTATATTTTCTTACGTAACTTTTGAATGGGTGATCCCAAAAATGTGGAAAAATGTCCATTGGGATGCATCTTATGTTTATGTAATTTATACTGTTAGTATATATATCTTTAAATTGAAGATTTTCTCAAAAAAAATAAGTAGTGGTATATCAAAATCAACCATTGATGTGGGGTCACTTTGATACCCTATTTTAAAATAGCTTGGACGATGCATAAAAGCTGTAATGGTGTCAATGTCAACCCATTTTTAAATCGATCAAGCCAATTTTTAGATATTTCAATTTTAATTTTTGGGGTGACTTTGACAGCTGCTATAGGCACAATAATTAGTATATAATAAATAATTTTACAGGTAGCTAATACTTTATTCAGGTAAAAAACATTTTAGCAAATTAGTAAAACAGTATAAAATAGTAAAAAAAGCCAAAGGAATGTATTTTGAACGGAAACAAAATCAAAGTTATTTTTCTTTAACATCAACTCTGCCAGGAAATGTACATGTAGTTGCTGTTTCATTTGTTTCAACCGATGGGGTCTTCAGAATTGCTAAGATATCATCGAAAGGAGCGTTAAAAACGTCGGTCTCTACAACTTTAAAATGTTTATGGGTCTCATCCAGTGATTTAAGTCCAATGAGTTCGTATTCGTCAAAAGGTAATTTCTCTTGTATCCTTCCGGCATATACGTAATTTTTACATTTTTGTTTACCTGACATAATTTTTACAAGCACGTAAGTTCCAACATTCAATTCAGCAAGGGAGGGTTTTGTATTTATCTCATCTTCATATGATTGGTCCTCCACAGAATCTTCATTTTCAATTTCATTTTCGCTTTCACTATTATAGCTGTTTAACTCGCTATCGGAGGAGCTGTCATCTGCCGTTATATGTCGACTTACACTTTTACCAGGTTGGATATGAAGTTTCTTTTTAATTTGCCGTTTAGTAACTTCTATCTCGGACTTCTTATTCATCAGATAGTCTGTGAGGCTGTCGTTAATCAGAGGTTCTACATAATCAACATCATGGTTGATTGGTGTAATCTTACTCAAGACTTTATTTGGATCGAAAGGGACCATGCCACAAGCCTCGAACCCATTCTTCAAAACTCTCTTAATTGCACTTTTTTCACAATCTCCACATTTGTACTCAGTTTTTGCAATTGTCTGATACATTAATTCCAAGCATTTTTTTAATAACGACGGAAATTGATCTTTAGGTACACCAGTAATTTTTGGGTGTCGCAATTTAAATTCCGTCAAAACTTTTCGCCAAGAGACTTTCATGGGTTTAAAAAAAGACACATCCAAAGGCTGGCATATGTGTGTTGAATTACTGGGAAGGCACGCAAATTCAATATTGTGCAATTCACACAATTCTAAAACATGATCTGAAAAGTGAGACGCCAAGTTGTCGCCGATCATAACTTTTTTACCTTCCAGCCGTCTTGCGTGGGGTAATAATATGGTCTCAAACCAGTCTGTAAAACAAGTTACCTCCATCCACCCATTTTTTGTTCGGTTATATCTAGCTCCTCTTGCGCAACATCCACTACTACAACAAGGAGAGCCCTGTGAACCTCCTAATGTCCATGCATCCCACATATGTTCGCTGCGATATATTATATAAGGAGGGAGTAGTGTACCATCAGCAGCACCGCACATCATTATTGATGTGGCGGCTTTACTATGATTAGTGATTTGTTCTGGATATTTGGTCCCTCTTCTATAAAGCAATCTTCTTTTCCCCGGATCATCACTAACGTTGGTTTCATCGTAATTGAAAACGTGTGATGGAGGGCAATTTGAGAGAGTTGTTCTTAAATTATTGAAATATGATTCTATCGTTTCTTTTGTGACACCTGCCCGAGCTCTAGTAATGTTAGACGCAAGTCGTTCAGAGATTTGCTGACTATGTCTCAATAAAAAAAGTTTTACCCAGTCGTTACCAGGACTTACCCGGTTTTTAAATTTAGAGATAATTCTTCCAGTTCTTTCTAAATAACTCTTAGTGAAAAGTTGTACATCTAGCGTCGATAATGGAAATCCCCAATCTGCACATTTGACAATGCAGGACACGATTGATTTTTCCTCCAGCTCCGTCAACGCAGTTTGGCCCCCTGGCTTCTTCACATGCTTCCCTTTGTATTTATTATATAAAGTACCATACGGAATTTTAAATCTTTCTGAAGCGGCTTTAACAGACAAGTTTCCGTTTACTATTTGAAGCAGAGCATGTTCAAGAGTTTCGTCAGAGAAGTTCTTGTAGCTTCTTGATCCCAACTTTCGTTTATAAACTCGCGGCATTTTTTCTTTTCATGCAGATAATGACGAAATTCTGAAAATAATTAACGGTTTGAAGTTTCATTAAGCAAACTATAAAAAGAAATAAAGTATCAAAGTCACCCCGAAAAATGTATCAAAGTGACCCCGGATAAGAAATCATTCAATTTCATGGAGTAGTTACGGAAATAAGTTAGGTTAAATATTTTAAAATAGTGACAACTAGACCTACATTAAGGCAACATACACAAAATTACCTGCAATTCTATTGTAAGAGCTGTATGTTTAAATTTAGTAACACAATATAAAATCTTCAAATTCAAACAAAAACTTCAATGGTGAATTTACAACCGTATACTTTTGATATTGGCCACAAACACCTTCTGCTATAGTGAATCAACATGTGCACTGAAATCAAGTTCAGACAGCCACCATAACGGACGAAACATTTGGGTTGTATACTCTCTTGAAACAAAATATTCATGTTTTATCAAAGTCACCTTATAGAATCAAAGTCACCCCATTCTACGGTATTGCAAATCACCCATGTTTCACATACCACCTTATAATACCAAAAATACGAAATATAAACTTAAAATAAAATATGGCCACCACGTTGGTTTATCACAGCTCTACATCTACTGTTCATGCTCCGAATCACATTGTTAACGTCTGCTTGATGTATTTATGTTCATTGTTCTCTCAGAAGCTCTTTAAATTGAAACTCATTGTAGATATTGCCCATATGTGGAGTAATTCTTTGTTGGAGCATGTCTCATACATGCTCAATGGGATTCAAGACCGGTGATTGTGCTGTCCACGGCAATACATCAATACTATCGTTATCCAACCAGTTTGTTACAATATGCGCAACATGTGGTCGAGCGTTATCATGCATAAAATAAAAATTTTCTCCAACAGCAGCAGCAAACGGGCGCACAACAGGTTCAAGAATAGTGTCCACATATTGCTGACTTGTGAGAAAGCCACGTGGGAAAATGAGTCCAGTTCTTCCGTCAATCATGATTCCGCCCCATACCATTAATGTACCACCTCTGTATGAATACACTTCTTGAAGATGTCGTAACCGTTGTCCATTTCTGGGTCGTCTACAAACTCTTGTCCGACGAGAATCTGGATGAAATCCATATCTAGACTCGTCAATAAACAAAACTGTGGCCCAGTCATTGTCAGTCCAATTCTGAAACTCTTGACACCAGGTTAATCTTGCAGCGCGGTTACCTCTAGATAGAGGTAGACGTCTCAGTGGTCGCCGACTACGAAGAATGGCTTCAAGGAGACGATTCCCCACAGTACTGCTGCTAATTGGTACATTATGTGCAAGCTGGAATTCATTAACCAGCTCGGGTGATGTGATTGTTGGTTGCCTTCTGATATTTAAAATTAAATATCGGTCTTGAGCGACGGTTGTAGAGCGACCACGTCCTGGATGTTGCTCGGCTGAACTCACAGTGTCTCTAAACCGACGCCACAAACGACTTACGATGCTTTGGGAGACACCCAGCTGGTCAGCAACTTGAGTTTGTCATATACCAGCTTGAAGGAGGCCCACGGCTCTATTCATCTCGTCCAACGTTAAATGTTGTCGTTGCATGGTAAAAAAACAATATCTTTAACTCACCTATTAAGCAAGAATGGTATAAAGTGACTAAAATTAAAAATAAACACAACATAAAAATGTCGATTTTTTTTGTCCCTTATAAAAAACATTCTAAAACACGTATTGCTATCAGTTTTACAATTTTTTTTTGATAAGAAGTGAGTGTCTGTATCAACAATTATAGTACAAGCAAATTTATATGGTCACGAAATTTCTGTCATCGGTATTGTCAAATTATTAAAATATCCTTAGACTTTTGCGTTGTGTGTATCAGCTATATATCTCAGAATAGAAAATCTATATAATTTATTTACCATAATAATTCACTACAGCAAAGGGATTTGAACATTTTGTCAGTACAGTTAAAATTTCGTTAAAGTAAAGTTCGTGTAACCTTCTGGCTAAGGTCTAGTGTTAGGGTTTTCAAATCGCGCAAGCGCCCCTAACATGACTTAACGACAACTTTCGTAGCCGGAACCGACGGCTTTACGTACCCTCTGAAGCACGGTGGCAGCTCAGTTAAATTAGAAATTGAAAATTTTGTCGGTGCCGGGATACGAACCCGGGCCCTCCAGCTTGTTAAGCCAGTAACATAGCTACTGAGCTACGGCTGCCACTTAACACGAAATTTCGTTAAAAATGTATTATTAAAGATTTTAACTCAAATTTAATGATTTTTGTATCTCATAAAAAAATTGCATCACACAAAAGAAAAACAAACATCTTAAACCGTACATTGACTTTTTAATCTATAAATATCTGAGTACAAATACCAGATATTTGTTTTGCATAAAAACGTTCACGTAGATTCAAGTTACTTGTACAGCTCATACGATTATCTATTTCTTGTGTATGCAGTTGTTTATAATAGCACTTTTTTTATTCATTATTCACTATGGCCGCATCTGTAATTGGCTTATTCAATATTGGAGTCATTAATAACGTGTTTACTTGTAAAATGTTGGTATTAAAAATTAACGGCATCGAAGTTATTGAATTTTATTGATACGAGGGCTACCCATAATTTTCTTATTATAATTAACCTTATAACAGTGGATGAGACTTTACTTTAATCAGAGCTTTCTCAGAGCTTTCTCTATATATGCGAGTGTTGAACGCATATTTAATTCTTTATGAATTATTTGCTTCGTCGATCATATAATACATCAAATACAGACAGTATTATAATGAAGGACGACGATTGATGCCGGTATGTTACAGTTTTGACCGTATTATGATATTTAGTGTACTTTTCCCTGTCATTCCAATCTCCATCTCGCAGGGTTCTTTTCTCCATAGCCTTGTCGATTTCATCTCTGAATGACCTTCGGGGTCTTCCTCTCTTTCTTCTCCCAATCGGACTCCATTCTGTGATTTTGTTTATCCAGCGTCCTCTGTCCGCTCTTCTGACGTGGCCGTACCAGGATAGTCTCTTCTCCTCTATATAGTCGATTATGTCTGATTGCACTCCCATTCTCCGCTTAATCTCTGCGTTTTCAATTCTGTCTCTTTTTGTAAGTCTACAGCTTCTCCTCAGGAACTCCATTTCTACTGCTCTTATTCTACCTCTATTTCTCTTGTTTATTGTCCAGTTTTCGGACCCATATGTCAGGATACTTCTTGTCAGGTTATTATATATTCTCGTTTTTGTCTTTATCGTAATGTTCTTATCCCACAACACTGAGTTTAGTTGTCTTATACAGTTTCTTGTTTGTCTCAGTCTGTTGTTTATATCTTCTTCTGTTGTTCCCTGGTTCGATATTATGGTTCCTAAATACTTGAATTTATCTGTTCCATTTATTTGTCTTCCCTCGTCTATCTTTAGGTTTCTCATATCCTTGTTTTCTGTTGTTAGGTATTCGGTTTATTTCCATTCCGTTGTTTTTATATTCTTCTTCTAGTTTTCTGAGCATAAAGCTGAGATCTTCTTCATCTTGTGCGATGACTACTTGATCGTCGGCAAAACTTAAGGTGTATAGGTATTCGTCTCTTACTGGTATGCCCATTCCTTCGCACTTTCTCCTCCATCGTTTGAGTGTCTTTTCCAAGAATATTTTAAACAGAGTAGGGGACGTAGCACAGCCTTGTAGAAGTCCTTTTGTCGTCTTAAATGGGTGTAGGCTTTATTTCCACATTTAATAGCTACTTTGTTTTCTTTGTATAGTGCTTTAACTGCTTTTATTAGTGTTTGACGGATTCCGAGATCATTCATTGCTTCCCATAATTTGACTCTAGGTATTAAGTCATATGCTTTCTTTAGATCAACAAAGGCCAGATGGACCGGTCTACCTTTTGCCATTTTCTTCTCTATCAGTTGTTCTAATGTGTACGTATGATCTAGGCATGATTTTCCTACTGTGAACCCTGCTTGGTCTTCTCCAATTTTTCCTATTATTTCTGGCGATCATTCTGGCTATAATTATTTTATTAACTGATGATTTAAATAGATTAGTTGTTATTGTGGAGAACCATTCCCTCAGGTTTTTTAACCATGATATTCTTCTTCTCCCAATTCCTCGCTTTCCGAATACTGTGCTTTGAAGGATTACTTTCAGTAATCTATATTTAGTGCCGTTTCTCATTATGTGTCCGAGATATTCTAACTTTCTCCTTTTAATCGTATACATCACTTCTTTTCTTTCCCCATTCTTCGTAGTACAGTCTTGTTGGTTATCTTGTCCGTCCATGATATCTTTAGGATTCTTCTGTATAGCCACATCATGAAGGCTTCAAGGTTTTTCTCCACCGCTTCAGTGAGTGTCCAGGATTCAACTCCGTAGTATAATATCGAGAAGATATAATATCGTAAGAGCTTTACTTGTATCTCCAGATTAAAGTTGTGGTTTTTAAAGAGTTTGGCCATGTTGTTGGTTGCACTCCTAGCCTTCTCTATGCTACATTTTACTTCTTGTGAGTGATCCCATTGTTCGTTTACTATTGTTCCAAGATAGGTAAACTGTTTTACTAGGTCCACTGGTGTATTCTTGATAAGCAGTTGGACGTCTCTGTTTTTATTTTTGCTGCTGACCATAAATTTAGTTTTTGATATGTTTATTTGTAGTCCAAATCTTTCATTTACTTAATTTACTTTGTTTATTAGTTGCTGTAAACTGTTTAAACTGTCAGCAAAAATAACTGTGTCATCTGCATAGCGGATGTTGTTTAGGCGTTCTCCATTTAAAAGGATTCCATGTTTGCAATTTTCCAAGGCTTCACTAAATATTTCCTCTGAATATAGGTTGAATAATATAGATGAAAGTATACATCCTTGTCTAACGCCTCGCAGAATCTGATTCGCTTCTGTAGGTTCATCTTCAAGATTTGTTCTTATTGTGGCTGATTGGTTCCAGTATAAATTTTGTATTATACGCCGGTCTTTATCATCTATTTGGGTTTTTGTTAGAACGTCCATTATTTTTCGGTGTTGAACTGTGTCAAATGCTTTTTGGTAGTCTACAAAGCAGGTGTAGATATCGCAAGTCATATCTCTGTATTTTTGGAATAATACCTGTAGACTACACAGTTTATCTCTCGTACCTACGCCTTTCATGAATCCAAACTGTATGTCTTGTATTCTCTCTTCGCATAGCTTGTATATTTTGCGATGTATAATTTTAAGATAAAGTTTTAGTGTTTGGCTGGCTCATTAGACTTATTAGCCTATATTCTCAGCACTTTTCGCTCCTTGTTTCTTTGGTAACGTAATAAATTCTGAAACTAGCCAATCTTTTGGAATATTGCCGGTATCATAGATATTATTGAAGATTTTACATGGTATTCTTAAATATTCATCATTAAGAAGTTTAAGAAATTCAGACTGTACTTCGTCTGGTCCTGAAGCTCTCCCTTCTTTTAGTGATATTGTGGCTGCTCTTTTTTCTGCCACTAGTGTAGGTGGTCATGTTTCCGTAGATATTGGGGACTGGTTCTCCCTTTCATCAGAAAATAAATTTCGTATGTAATTTTTCCAGGTATTATCAATGCTCTCTTTGTCCATGATTACCTCTCCGTTGTCATTAACAAGTTTACTTACTCTTCTGTTTTTACATTTAGGTACCTGTAACTTTTTATGCACGTTGAAGTCGTCGTATTTACTTTGTAGAATTTGGATGTCTTGGCATTTCTTCTCCAGTTCTTTCTGTTTGGCTTTTTTTCTGTATATCTCGTTGTAATGTTTTATACATAGAGTTATTGTTCTTGTTTTTCCTTCTTTCTTCCACCAGCTGCAGAATCTCTGTCGTCATCCATGTCTTATCCTTACCTTTTTCGTTCTCCATAACATTGTCTTTAATGTCGTCTATCGTTTTATTAAGGGATTTTATCTTCTCTTCTGTGATTTTCGTTGTATTATCGATTTTTTTAGCTAGAGCAACATATACTAAGATGAGAAAAGTATTATGCAGTAGAGACCTTAGTTTGCAACTCAAAATAAGAATATTACGTTCATATGTGTTTTCGATGCTTCTGTATGGGGTGGAGGCCTGGACGTTAAAGAAAGAGGTGAGTGATCGACTTGAACCATTCGAGATGTGGACCTACCGAAGAATATTAAAAATAAGTTGAATAGACCGAATAACAAATGTTGAAGTCCTCAGAAAGATGACATAGGAAATGGAAACCATGAATACGATTAAGATAAGAAAGTTACAATATCTCGGCCACGTTATGAGAGGGGATAAATATGTCTTGCTACAAACCATAATGCAGGGAAAAATACAGGGAAAACGAAGTATTGGAAGAAGACGCATCTCCTGGCTCAACAATCTGAGAAAGTGGTATAATTGCAATTCCGTCGATTTGTTCAGAGCTGCAATCTCAAAAGTAAAAATAGCTGTGATGATTAGCAACCTCCTTAGAGGAGACGGTACCTAAAGAAGAAGATCGATTTCTTTGAATTTTCTATTTATTGTTTTACTGACTATTTCTTTTACTTCACTACATTTCAGTTTTCTTATGTTATGTTTTTTTTTTCAGTTTTTCCGCGTGTTTTCTTTAAAAGAGTACTAGTAAGAGTAAAGAGTAAAAAGAGTACCTAGTGAATTTCTGAACACGAATTTGTATTTACCATATGTTTTTCACACTTTTTTTATTGATTCCTATATGTATTATCTTCAAAAACATCTTCAGGTGCTAGCAGATGATGATCACTACTCGATAGTCTTCATATTTTTTGTCGATATCCTTTAGTTTGTTTATTGCTGTGTCTAAGCCGTTAGTCAATTTTGATAGTTTTTAGATAATAGGCTACTTCTTTTATTTGCCTAGTAGCACGATTTCCACTAGCGATGTCTGCTTTAATTTTGTTATAGAAATAATTGATATATGAGGCATTCACATACAAAATAATACAAAGACAACACATTGTGTAGGGAAAAGAGCATTGCTCTGATATGTTATTTTGTAAGCAGAACACAGAAAATCAAGTAATGGATTGTAAAAGATGATAAGAAGGTACATTTATATCAAAATTTAAATAAAACAGTGGTTGGAATATGAAAAAATAGAAAGGAGAGGAATAAGGAGATCTGAAAATTGTTGAAAACTATTGCTATTGTTGCTAGTTGCTGTTGCACAGACACTTCGTCTAAAAACTAGCAACTCCAGTGGAGTCTTACGTTGCAATATAATCAATTCCTTTTGTAACTTAAACATCATAATTTTTAATTATCAAAAATGTAATTCAAAGTTAAACAACATTTAAAGGGTTTCACCCATACACTTACTGGCTTCAAACATGTACATCCAGATAGCTCTGATGATGGAATAGTTATTCCGAAAACGTTCTGTGTGAAGTGAAGGAGTGTCTTAATCAACCAAATATCTACTACGAATTCTCAACAATACACAAAATACAAGACCATAAAATTACTTATATTTATGATGAAAATATGGAAGAAATTGACAGAAGGACACGTGAGGAAATAGTTTTAATTTAATTATTTGAGAAAATCATAATTAGAGTGATAAATATTCTGCATATTATTGTTAAATTTGTAGTAAATAAATGCGTACACTTTGAAAACTATGTTGTTCAAAAGATTCATTCATTAAATCAATTTTGGTGGCCTTAAAGCAAATCGTGCTCGATGGGGTAAAGATCTGTATCTGTACGCAACACCGCCCACGATTTCTTTTGTTCCGTTGCGTAGTACCAAAATACGCTGTATAGCTAAAATTATGTAGATATTTTAAAATGTTCGAATGTACTTTCCGTGTACATGTAAATGCGAAAGATTATCTCGCGTAAATGGGATATGGGAAACTATCCGAATCGATTACACGCCCAAATACACTACTGATGCAAACTTAATTAATTATATTGGGAGAGATTACGCATCCCATTAACAATTTAATTGCATAGCACTACAGAAGGTGGTCTGAGATAGCTGCGTTACGAGATGCGATGAAGCCGCTGGGTGTATTGTCACATCCTAAACTACAGGCCATTTTTGAGCGCCGTTTGGTATATTAGTGTGATCAAACAAAATTAATTAAAATTGTTCCAAATAAAGATACAAATCGAACAAAAATAGTTCGTTTTTCGATTCTTTTTCCATCCACAGTCACCACACCTCCTAATTGCTCCCGAAGTTCTTTGAACTAGCACGCCGTCGTCATCCAAATGACAGATTTCCTTTAGTCGAATCCTTATTGTCTTGGGTATACAGACAATTTGGCTTCGATTCTTCTGGTGGTTGTACATAAGGCCAAATGCTAAATTTGTCAAGACTTCTCGTCGGGTCTTTGTGGAATTTGGAATGTTACAATTGTAAATAACAAAGGAATTTATTGCTTTAACATTTAAAAGGCTGTCCAAAACAACCATAGGCCATCTTCTACTACAACGTGCCACATCATATTGTGCGCATAATTTATCTACGGTATCAAGACCTCTTTTTGTGCTGATATATGCTAATATGATTTCTGGTTTTCCAGGTGCAGGATACAACATCGTCCCCATGGTGCATAGTGGAATATAACAGAACGTTTTTTGTTTTTTTTTGGTTTATATGACACAAGTGTTCCTCTTGAACAAAATTGTTCTCAAAAGAGTTTCACCATTTTCCATCATACTTATACCAACATCAACGCTGATGTACCAATTGTC
Source organism: Diabrotica undecimpunctata (assembly GCF_040954645.1). NCBI lineage: Eukaryota > Metazoa > Arthropoda > Insecta > Coleoptera > Chrysomelidae > Diabrotica > Diabrotica undecimpunctata. The sequence continues at coordinate 1,403,934 of NC_092811.1, forward strand.
GGTGGTAACATTTCTCTTAGATCCGTAGAGATGTTGAAAGACCCATTTCGCCAATGCCTTGGTACTAGTGTCTAGATAGTATGGACCACCCACTTGGTTTTGCCAACATATACTTCCATGTTACTGGTATAAAATAACCTCGCTGTCTGATGCGAGGTTATGTGCAAATATTTTTATACCGCATCTATTGGGTTTGCTTGGTATGTACTAGCGGAACGAGCACCGTCACCTAAAAGCCTCCAAATTTTCATCCACGGTTACGTATTGCAAATGAGAGAAATATTTTTTCTTATTTTCGTTCCACTTGGTAATAAGATCTCTTATTGGCGCTAATTTATACAAACTAACTCTATCATGCCTTGTATTGATCTCATCAGTTCGCATGTACCTTAATAAATTTATGAATCTCGTGATGTTCATTGTCAGTCGAAAAACCTCTATACCAGTGCCGTCCGTTTTCCTCAAGTCTGTTGTATTAAGGTGACTTGCTATCTTACACCTGCAAGATATAAGAGAACTAAAAGGACACGAATTTCATCAACGTTTGTTGGGTATATATCTCGATCACGACTGAACTTCTGCTTTTCTTCTTTTATTTTTGTATTGGTCCCATCAACAATTAGTTGCAACATATCAGTATCAAATAGTCTACTGAAAGGTTAAGACGAACGTTATTCCTGCAATTTATTCTTAAAATGTTCACTTTAAGCGTAAAATGGAAAAAAACAATTAAACATTCCCAAAAGGGTCCATTTTAGAGCTTTTCGAGACCATTTTTTAATATAATGTTTATCGAATTTAAAAAAAAAACAACAAAAAATATGTCAAATAGTTTCAAAATACGCAATTTTGGTTTATTCATAAACAAATTAATATACCAGATGACATATATGTTGAGATGATAAAACTTATCAATGAAGAAAATCTTCAGTCCTTAAGACTACTATTTAACAAAATATATACCACTGAAATCTTCCCAGAAGACTGGCTTAAATCGACATTTATACCTATACCCAAGAAAAATAAAGCAAATAGAGACTCACAGTTTAGATTAGTTACCCTAATGAGCCATTTTCTGAAAATTTGGATTTCGTATGGGGCTTGGTACGAGGGAGGCATGATTTAGCCTCCAGATATTACTACAAAAATACCGAGATCAACGAAAAGACGTGTTTCTCTGTTTTATCGACTACAAAAAAGGCGTTTGATCGAGTAAAACACGCAGAACTCATAGAAACCCTAACACAACATGGTATAGACCATAACACGGTGGCCCTTATTAAAAACCTATATTGGGTCAAATGGCGTCGATTAAAATAGACAATCGTATGATAGCAGAAATGTCAATAAAAAGAGGAGTTCGCCAGAGCTGTGTACTTTTTCCACTATTGTTTAATATAGATACCGAAAAGATCTTCCAAAATGCCCTCGAAAATATTGAATAAGGAATAAAAATCAACGGGAATATGTAAACAATTTAAGATACGCAGACGATACCGTCATTATTGCGTACAGTGCTGAGGGTTTGCAACGACTTTTAAATGCCATAACCAAGAGGGAGATAGCTTGGGGCTGAATATAAACACAAATAAAACAAAAGTGATCGCCGTTATACGTACACCAAATGCCGACATTAATATTCGTATCTACAACAAACAGATAGAACCCGTACAAAAATTCCAGTATCTTGGTTTCTGAATAACAAACGATCTTGACTACGAAGTTGAAATACGTGCTCGTATAGAGTATGCTAGTTCTACTTTTCAAAGAAGGAAAAAATTCCTAATACACTCTACCTTATCGTTATCCGATACCAATTTGTAAAAACATTCATTAATTCCATATTGCTATACAGAGTGGAAACATGGACTCTCAGAATCACAAGTATGAGACGTCTAGAAGCCTTTGAGGTGTGGGTTTTTCGAAGGATGTTGAAGATCTCTTGGACAGGGCACGTGACCAACAACGAGATGCTGAGAAGAATAGGAACTGAGAGGGAACTCTTAAATATTGTAAAAACCAGAAAAACGAGTTATCTAGGACATATTTACAGAGGAGAAAAATTCAACTTCCTACGACTGATAATGGAACGAAAGGTGGAAGGAAGAAGTGGTCCAGGAAGAAAAAAAATGCTCCTGGCTGAAAAATGTAAGAGACTGGACAGGCATGGACACACATTCGATACTAAGAACAGCTCAAGATAGAGAGCAATTAGCTGAAGCCAACCTTAAGTAATGGAGAGGGCATCTTAAGAAGAAGAATCTATCGACTAAAAAATTGTCAGCTTGTGGGAATGACCTTTTTCGACAAAATCCAACCTTTTATTATTTATTTGTCTACTATTTTGTTGTTCTTTTTATCCCTTTCTTGCAATGAAATCTTTAAGTAAAATCAATTCTCTACAGTTTGGTAAATTTATTTTGTTTGTTTTATGATTTGTACATTTTTGCGCGAGATCGTACATTGAGTATTTTTCATATACACCACAGTAATATACCAACCGACAATGTCGAACGGAATGCGGCTCCATACAAAGGTGTTGAATATGTTAGCTGGAAAGAATATTTAGATAGTGTCACCCAACATATTTTTCAAATTATGTTTATTAGTCAGCAACCAGACGAAGAAGCTTCTACCGGTTCACTATTAGAGTCTCATTTAAATACAGTCGAGAAAAATCCTTTTTTGAGGAGTGTAATTAAACAAAAGATATGAAATATGTTCGGGAGATGTCCGCTCTTAAGTTCTTTTGAGGTCAGATGGACCGCGACTAAACTATGTCATATCAGATGGCTCCTATTGATATGTTTATGGAGCACGCTGAGGACTTTTATTAATCAAAACCATTATACGTGGTGGCTTTGGTGGTTCGGGGAGAAGGTTGAACGGCTCGGCTGGTCGAAGAAACGGGTTTTGCGGGGTAATTCAGGTGTGTTTTCGCGATGCAGATCGATTTGTGTAACAATTCACCGGAACTATCTTGGATTCCTGGTTATTATATTTTAAAAAAGGATATATTAAAGATGATCCATTCTTTTTTCAAAAGCAGGCATATTAGCATTAGAAATATCTCTGCAGAATGTAGTATTGAATTATAGTACATTTAAAAATGACTGATAGCACAAATTTTATTTCACGTGAGATAAAACCCAATATAACACCATAAAACAGTGATGGGAGATTTTCTAAAATAAAATATTTAGCTTATTTTGCAAATTTACAATCTGCTATTACAAGCTATTAGTAAATGTGAGTATTGCAAATACACGAGAGGAGAAATTATCCACTGATAACACTCCCAATACTAACACTAACAAATTAAATTAATGTAGGATTATACTTTGAAACTAAAATTGAAATGAAAATTAAAATTAAAATTGAAATTAGTGAATAAAGTCTGTTTGACCACTGTCTCTTCAATCTTCGTCTGACTTCTGGTTGGAGGTGTAGTTGTCTTGCTTCCTCGTTGGGGTGGGCTGGCAAATGTTCTAAATAATTTTTTGTTAGTCTGCTGATTTCGTTTTCAAAGAACGGTATACCAGAGTCATCATGCAGTGATTTATTACTAACGTACCACAGCGCGTTGAAAATCATTCTGAGTATTTTGGATTGGATCCTCTGAATGATTTTGGTATTAGAAGGCTTTGCACAGCCCCATAGCTGCACTCCATATGTCCATATAGGCTTTATTATGCACTTTTACAAGAGAAGTTTATTATTTGTAAGTAACTGTGATTTTCGGCTTAATAACCAATTCATTTGACGTATTTTCATGTTGATTTGGATTTTTTTTGCGAAGATGTGTGCTTTCCAAGTGAGCTTTTGATCAAATGTCATTCCCAGGTATTTGACTTCTATTTTTACTGGTAGTAATAAGTTGTCCGGTCTGATTCTCGGACATATGATGTTCCTGTTGGTGAATGTAATTTGATTAGACTTATTATGGTTAACTTTGATTTTCCATCTATTCATCCAGTCTTGTAGTAGGTTCAGGTGTATTTGAAGGTTTCCTGATGCTACTTAAGGGCGATCATCGATGGATATTATGGCGGTGTCATCTGCAAACATGGCTACTGTGGTCGTATTCGTTGTTGGGATATCAGCAGTGTATATGAGGTACAGGAGGGGTCCCAGGACACTTCCTTGAGGGACACCAGATTTTATGGGATAGTAATGAGAGGTTTCTGTTAGGAATCTGACTTGAAAGTGACGTTCTGTGAGGTATGATTTTAAGAGTAGATAGTGAGGAGTGGGAAATGATGACTTAAGTTTATATAGGAGGCCATCATGCCAAACACGGTCGAAGGCTTGTTCTATATCCAGGAAGGCAGCAGTGCATTTTTTTCTCTTCAAGGCATACATTAATGTTTATAATAATCCTATGACACTGTTGTAGAGTTGAATGGGCTTCGCGGAAACCAAACTGGTGTGTTGGGATCACTGAAATAATTTTGATGTCTTCTGAGATTCTTCTAAGATTTTTGACATTATTGAAAGTAAGCTGATTGGTCTATATGAAGTAGTAACATTTGGTGGTTTATTTGGTTTACTAATCATAATTATTTGTGCGAACTTCCAATTAATCGGGTAGTAGGCTAATCTTATGATACTATTATATATCATTGTTAATAGGACAATTGCTTTTCTCGGTAATTTTTTTAATATTAGCCCGGTGATCATGTCGAAGCCTGGTGCTTTGTAGTTATTGCATCTAGAAATTTGATCTTTCACATTATTAGGAGTAAAGCATTTGATTAGTAGCATCATTGGGCATGGAGTGTCTAAGAAGTTGTTAATTTAATCTTCGCTATTATTGTTATTAAGTTAAGGTGCAACAAAAACGTGTGAGAAATGTGCAGCAAAGATTGATGCCTTTTCTTGTTCAGTTTTTCCCCAGCTTCCAACGGCATTCCTTAGAGGTGGTATGTGCTGTGTAGGCCTCTTGAATGATTTCGTTGCTTTCCAGATGCTGTGGTCTTCTTTTGACAGGCTGTTGATGAATAGTTCAAATATATCATTCCTCGCGTCTTGTAGAGCAGTTTTAAGTTAAGTTTATCTATAGGATTGCGACTTCTTTGCCATATATGCCTGGCTCTTCTTTTTTGTGCAACAAGACGTTTTATATATATACGGGTATGTTGGTGTCACTTGGTTCTTTGTCATTCTGAGGGGGTGTAGCTATTTCAGCGGCTGCATGTATAGTTTGGGTGAGAAGAAGCACAGCATTACCAATATTGTCTGGTTGCTTTAATCTTATATTTAAATTTAAATTTTCATTTATGTAAGACTCGAATACATTGCAGTTGGTCTTTGATGTTGTCAACTTAGGGATATTCGGACGTTTTATAATTTGCGTAGATAGCGTGACAATTATGGGAGTATGGTCGGTGGATAGATCCCAGGATGCTTATATGTCAAAATAATTTAAGACCATGCTATGGAGGATAAAATAGTCGAGTAGATCCGGGTTTTTTTTGGATCTGATGGCCAGTAGGTGGATTGTCCTGTAGATAAGTAAGAGCTGTTTGTGTTAGCTATGGTTTGTCTGAGATTTTTTCCCTTTGTCCAATTAAGAATTTGTTTGATAGATGCTTGAAGAAGTCTTCATATTTTGCTGTGGTGATATTATGCCTTGGAGGGCTGTACATTGCCGCAATGTCAAAAGACCATGGTTGAGAACTGATACAGATTACTGCAGCTTGTATTTTTTCCGTCTGATACATTGTTTCCTCATATTGTGGTATGGTGTTACGTACAATAATAGCAGCGCCACCGTGTGCTGTTCCATCAGGATGGTTGGTGTTGTAAATAGAATAATGAGGGATCTTGAACATCGTTTTGTCAGTGAAATGGGTTTCCGATATGAGTAGAACATCAATTTTGTTATGTTCAAGAAAGTTAGTAACTTCTGTGTTATGGTTGCCTAGGCCGTTGGCATTCAATTGTGCAATTCGTAGTGACTTAAATTCCATTACTGAATTTATTTATTACTGTGGAAAGCATGTTTAAGATCACGTTATTTTGATTTGTTAACTGTGAAAACATAGATTTGAATTCGTTAAGGAAACTCTTCATCGTCTCTCTAATGTCAATTGTTATTTGAGCGTAAGTTGCATGATTTTGGTTGTATGAGTTCGTATTATTATGGGAATTATTTACATTTGTTCCACCTCTTGCTTGTGTGTAAGTCGCGTGATTTTGATTGCTTAAGTTCAGATTATTCTGTACTATATTTCTGTTATATTGCAGTTGATTGTTCGCTGGAGTGTGAGATGATACTCCTCTTGCTCGGTTTCTACTGCTAATTAACTCTTTATATACCATGCATCCTTTGTAGTTAGCGGTGTGTGCTCCATTGCAGAGAGCGCATATGGAAGGTGTGTCCCTAGGTTTTTTACAATCGGCTGACATATGGTTGCCTCCACATTTGACACAGTGATAAGGTCTATTACAGTAGGTCTTAGAGTGTCCATACAATTGGCATCTGGTACACTGGACAATATTCTTCTTTTTATACGGTGGTGTCATTTTATTAGTAATATTTTAAAAACAATTCCACTTTTTAATAAATCCACACATACTTGTCATGAATACAAGTTAATTAGACACAAAATCGAGCCGTTCAAATAAAATTCCTTGAAATGGGGAAAAACATTAAATAAAGCAAAAATTCAACCTTAAATGAGGAGTACATAAAATATAAGAATTTAATTGAAAGAAAAGAAATAATAACAGTAGTGGAAAAATGAATTAGAAAATAGCACAACTGTAGAATATTTTTCTAATGAAGTTTTCAATGTATTTACATCTTCTCATACTTATACATATTTAGTATCTCAAATTTTTCTCGCCAGATGATCATAGCTAATTTATTAGTTACACCATACATCTATAAATTAATTTGTCTCTATCAAACACTAATGACATATGCAAATGGTACCGGTTTTACTAAAAGGATTTTTAATTTGGCGCCTTTACGCAACACTTCGAATACAACGTTGAAAACGCCCTGGGCTACTCAAATGGAGGTCAGTTAAGGTGATCAAACGAAAATATTGTGTGATTATACAAATGGAAAATGTAGAGAAGTACCACAAATATTTTATGGACGTTTTCTAACGTATTATCTTTCATATATTTGCTCGGCAACTCGAACTATTAAAGAAACCTTCAGTTTATTCAACTTGTTAGGTTTTTCTTCAATTCTCTTAAACTTCTTCACTTCAGATTTTAGGTACTTGTGTATTTCGCTATCAAAAAACTGCAAAATTTTTTTGTAGAAGATAAAAATAATGATGTATTGACAGAGATGTAACTCTAAACGTGCCTCATGAGTATGATTTTACTTATACACTCAGATGCAAAAAAAATGCAACGGAGAAAATTTTGGTCAAATTCAAAGTGTGTTAATTTTTTCATTTTTAGCCCTATTTTGTTGATTTTTTTAGCACACTGTGTATAAATTTATAAATTTTAATTTGGTATAGTCAGTTTTTTGATAAAATTTTATATTTGACTTATTGTACTGTAATTGGTTAATTAAAACTAACTTTGAAACAACTTGTGGAATAATTCCGTTTGCAAATTTTCATAAAACCTTATTTTTCGATTGCAACCATATCTCCTAAGCATTGTGTTTTTTGTTTCATGTCAAAATATGCCTTGGTTTATTTTTTAGAGCCAAATGAATTTGCCACCCACAATTTAGGACTTTTTTAATTATGAATATTTTGGAGTTATTTTGTAATACAACGAAGTGACTTTGGTGACTGTTATCATTATGTCATATTGACACTTACATTTTGTTTACCTATGATTGATCATGATCCTTAGTGTCGAAGATTGTGCGAAAGCCGTTCCTCTGGTTGAAGATGGGCGAAATTATGAATATATGGCTAGAGTACTACACACGAGTTTTATACGAACTGGAACAAACAAGCGTAAAGTGGCAGGAAGCGCAAAACTACTGCTTTAGAAGACCGTTTTATACGAGCCAACGCTGTGCGGGATCGTTATTTAACAGCGGTGGAAACAAGAAATCAGCTTCAAGAGGTTCGAGGCAATAATGTAAGTGTATTTACAGTTCGTCGAAGATTGAATGAATTTGGTTTGCAATGTTACAGACCAGCAACTGGGCCCAAATTACTTCCACGGCACAGAGTGACTAGACTACAATTTTCCAGGGAACATTTACATTGGAATTTAGGAGAATGGATAATGTTCTTATGAAGACAAAAACGCAGATTTATAAAACATTAGTGCGAAGTATTATGACATATGGGGCTGAAAATTGGATCATAAACAAGAAAAACAGCAGTAAGATAGTAGCAACAGAGATGGAATGCCTGCGAAGATGCTGCAGAGTAACAAGAATGGATAGGAGAAGTAATGACGAAATAAAGCAAAGAACATCAATAGAAACAGACATACTAACATATATAGAACAACAAAGATTAAAGTGGTATGGACATGTAAGAAGAACTAGCGACAGCAGATGGATAAAGAGAATAACCGAATGGAGCCCCATAGGAAGGAGGAAAAGAGGACGACCCCGAAAATCCTGGAGGAACGAAGTAGACGACGCCATGAGTAAGAGAGGCCTAAACGATGGAGAATGGAACAACAGAGAGAGATGGAAACGGTTGAGCGAAGGAAGGCAGTGAATACTGTAGAATCCCTAAATATATATAGGATAATGAGGACGGTTGAGTCGAAATACAGTCTTCACTCATCAGATGAGAGAGAACGAGTATGGCGTCGAACTGCGTAGAGAGATTTGCGGAGTGCGCTTTCAGTCCTCGCGTTAGCCATGGAGGGGGTTCGGTGATGGTATGGGCAGGAATATCCCGGGAGGCGCACACTGCTATCAATTTAACAATAATAAATACATAAATTTAAAATTTACATATATACTAATTTATTTTTTAGATCAATAAAATTCTGAAAAGAACCGTTTCAACATTGCCTTTCACCTCTGATTGTCCAGGCGCTCCTCCGACGACCAGGTCACCACAACCAAACACCAGGGATCCAAGAACATTAAAAACAGTGCCAAAACCAAACAAAAACAAACCACATCCTGAAGAAACAAAAGCCTAAAGTAGGACATCAAAATACCCAACACTCTGGGCGGCATTCAGGCGCACACTGAATTAGTATTTATTGAGGGTTCGTTGACTGCATATCTAGCAAATAGTGTACGTTTGGGACATACTTGGTGCGACTTGCGAAGTCGCACCAGCCTTAATTAACGAACTTCTTTTGGCTCTAAAAGAGGAATGGCAAAACATTCAGCAATATGATATTCGCAACCTCATAGATAGCATGAGCCGACGTGTACAGGCAGTTATAGAGGCTAGGGGAGGCAATATAAAGTATTAAGTTATTTTTTAGTAGTTTTTCTTTGTTATTTGCATACTTAGGTTAAGTTACATTTAAGTTGTTTTTTTTTTAAGTTTTGTCATTGTTATCATTGTTCAGTAAAACTAAGATAAATACAGTGCTTCTGGGATGTGGATATGATATTCCTTCGATATCAGATACCAAAGCTCCCATTACAAATTAATACAAAAGATAATGGTAATAATAGGAAAAGTCGTAAATTGTGGGTGGCAAAGTCATTTCGCTCCTAAAAATGAACGAATCCATATTTTCACATGAAACAAAAAACATAAGACTGAAAAGACATGGTTGCAGCCAAAAAACAAGGTTTTATGAAAATTCGCTAACGGAATTATTCCACACAATGTTTCAAAGTTAGGATCAAAAGCCACCTTTCGATTAACCCCGTATAATAAGTCAAATACAAAATTTTATTAAAAAGCTCACTATATTAAATTAAAATTTATAAATTTTTACACAGTATGCTAAAAAAATCATCAAAATAGAGCTAAAAATAAAAAAACTAAAATACTTTGAATTTGACCAAAATATTCTCCGTTACATGTTTTTTTTTCATTTGAGTGTAAAAATTTTTAAACGGAGTATGGACGAGTTTGTTACTGATATAGCTTCTCTGAAGTGATTGTAATAGTTTGAAAATAAATTGCGGTGGAAACAGCGTAGAAAAGTCAAATTTTTAAGACCTATATGGATTATTTCCAAAAATAACTTCCATCTACCATACTAATATAGCGTAAACTAGCAGCACAACAAAGTATAGGGATTCTGTAGGTGTGTTTTGACCCTTTACCTTACTAAAAATTCTTAGAAACTAAAACCACACAAGAATTTCCTCGACACCATAACAAATACTAAAGAATTCCTTATTACATTAATTGACTTGAATTCATGAAATGCACAATTTTTTATTCTATTGTACAAATGTTACATGCTTATCGTCGTGTAACCCATAAATTTCATCTAATGAATGCGTTAATTGGCTGGCTCATTAATATTACTGTAACTGGGGTAATAAATCGACTTCTAAGGGGTTGAAACGTGTAAAACTTTAGGTCTTAAAGTTGACTGATCGTTTTTTCAACAAAATATGATATACAGTGAGGGGCAAAATTATAGAATATATTCATTTTTCAATCAATACTTGCAACTTTTGCGAAAAATCCCGAAACAGGTCGCTTTTATGTTGATATTTGAATTTTTTGGGGTATATTACACTAAGCATTATCCATCAGGACGTGGATAACATTTAGTATGATATGATTTAGTGTGTGAATACAATAAATGATTTTTTTAAATAAGAATAAAGGTCATGTACTAGCTCATTTAAAAGATTATTCAACTCTCTATTCAATAATATAAACATAAACATATTTATTTATACAGAGTGGCCACAAAAAATAAGATTTTTAAATTAAATTATTTTACACAACAAAAAGTATGTATGCAATTTATTTAAAACAAAAGTCATTTTACTTATATCAGAAAGTATAAAAAAATACAACGCCAGTGTGGACAAGTAAAAATTTCTCTTGGCTTAAACTAAATGTCCAAATTACCACCCACCTGCCTCTTGATGGTAATTGAATCGATGACGACCATATCCTTGAACATGAATCAATTTAAAAATAAAAATCGCTCATTGTCGAAAATAGTGAATTGGTTCCATAATTTTGCCCCTCACTATATATGATACTTTGAAAATTTTTGATAGCACATATAATATGGCGAATAAAATTAAATGAGAGTAAATCTGCACACATTACATTTACAAATACAAAAATAGAAAATTTCCCAAATTAGAATAAATAATACCAAAGTTTCTTATGCAACATCAGCAAAATACTTGAGCATCACCCTAGACGCAAGGCTGGAAAGTCCATGTGAAAAATAAAAAAGGAGAACTTGATATTAGATATAAGAAATTGTATTGGCTGATTGGAAAAGATTCAACATTACCTATTTATAATAAATTATCCATGTACAAGCAAGTACTGAGGCCTGTATGGGTATATAAGTGCCAACTCTGAGGCTGTACCAAAGCTCATATTATCCAGAGATTTCAAAACAAAATACTGAGGAACATTGTTAATGCTCCTTGGTATATCCGTAACAGAAATCTCCACCAGGACCTGGGTATGGGAACTGTGACCGAAGTAATCAAGAGAACAACAGCAAGACACGAGCAGAGGCTGTATAGTCATGTGAATGTCGAGGCAATCCAGCTTCTTGACAACACTAAACTAAAGAGAAGACTCATAAGGACAAAACCATTTGAGTTAGTGTAAATGTGTAACGGTTTAGTGTAAAACGCAGAGTATAGTGCTGTGGTGTTATTGCATGTTGGTTGTAGTGAATTAGTTGATAGATAAAATAAGAATAAGTCATAGGGAAGCTCTTAAATTTATGTATTTGTTGTTTATTAAGTTAGGGCAGGAAATAACTAATAAATGGTCATTTCTGACCAAATAGCAGTATACAAACACCGTACAGGCGTTAAAAGAAAAAAAACATATACTATTATCATTAAGAAGCTGGTAAGTTTCTTAGAAAGGACTAATTTACATAAAGTTTCTTATTGGTATTCTAAAACTATTATACAGGGTGAGTCATGAGGAACTTTACATACTTCTACCATATGTAGAGTCCCTCAGGGAGCATATCATGTGGCCACTAAAAAAATGTCAACTCCTCTTCTTTATTAATTAACAGGGTGATTTGTGTAATTGACCATTTATTTTATTTTACTGTAATGTTTATACGGCTCATTTGATTTTTTTAATTTTTGCATGATACAGTACACTACTATCAAGCATTCGACTGATATTAGCTAAACTAAAAAATTCCAGGACTGGCTTTGGAAAAATTAATTTAGGGATTCGTATTAAATATTACATCCTGTATATATTTTTTTTAAAATGCAATAAGTGATTTTCAAACTACATAAATAGCCAATGAAAACGACATATGCGACAATGTTGTCGCACTTTTATTAAATTTTTAGTGAACGATCAAATCTTACCAAAAATAGAACAACCATAATGAAGTATCAAATTATAAGGTAATTAATTTAAACAAATGTTATAAATTTCAAACATTTTAATTGAAATGATAAACTGAGTCACTGCACAAAAAACAGTAACTACTAACAATAACGAAGAACAATTTAAAAAAAACTAAAAATATGTACATAGTTATGATAAACCCATAAATTAGAACTGGAAAAGATACAATAATGGTAACAAAATAAAAATAATTCAAAATAGATTTTCGAAATGGAACCCTGCAGCCTGTACACATTTTTGTTGCCGAATTGTTAATTGACGTATTGAATTACGGATACTCTGGGGATCGTTTCTAATAGTATTACAACAATGTATATTTCTATCAATTAATTGTTATCGGTTATTAATATTCACTGCGTAAACTAGTTGCTTCAATCGTCCCCAAATATGGTAATCAATGGGATTGAAATCGGGGGATCTTGAAGGCCACGAAATAGGACCTGCACGTCCTATCCACCTGTTGCCATAAACATTATTGAGATGTTGTCTCACTGCCAGTAAAAAGTGTGGGGTGCCCCATCATGCTGAAAATACATCCCTCGGATAGCAACGTTCGCGTTGGCAAGCAAATTCGGCAAAATATTTTGTAGAAAGTTCAAATAGACCTGCCCTGTTAAAGGACCATCAAAAAAGTGAGGACCTACTAATTGGTTATTTATGACACCAATCCACACGTTAACCGAAAACCTTAACTGAGAACGACGTTCTCGAATAGCATGGGGATTTTTTTCTGCCCACACATGTGAATTTCGTGAATTATTTATCCCGTCTCTGGTAAATTGGGATTCATCTGTAAATAGTGGCCTGTATAGCGTTGGTCGATTATTGTTAATCCATCTAAAAAATTCCAACCTATCGATCTCATCTCCAGCATGTAGTCGCTGAACCATTTGAATGTGATATGGGTATAGGTTATTTTTTTGTAAGACTCTACTTACTTTTGATTGAGTAACATTGAGTTCTCGACTTACTTGTCTAGTGCTTATTGTAGGGTTCATAGTAACGGCGTCCATAATGTCATCTTCCTGCGTTTCATCTACATGTCGCTCTATTGTTCCACTAGAAAAAGTGCCATTTTCTCGCAAATAATTAAAAACTGACCCAAATGTTGGATGACTGGGAGTTCGACGATTAGGAAATCTCCTGCGATATTCTCTACTAGCAGCCCTACCATTCCCATTACAGAATCCATAAACAAATATTATGTCTGCATATTCTGTGGTCGAAAACTGATGTGGCATTTTGAACGAAAGTAACAAAAGCTCTACCAAAACTAACACAATGTACTTAACGTAGATATGACAGAAGAAATATGTATTCTTGTACACATAAATAACAATTGATAATGACAATAATGACAATGGGTATAAAATATCAAGAAACGTCAAACGGTCAACGCCAACCTTCATTTTAAACTTTTTTAGATTTATTTTTATTTAGTACAGTTGATGCAATGTATTATTATTTGACATAAAATTTTAATCATTTACAATCAACAAAAACTAACACATATAAGAGGTTTGACTTTTTAATCAATTTAATTTATTATTTATCGAAAATAAAGCCCCAATACGATCTATGAGTAAAAATTTAAAATTGAAAAACAATTGATTCTATCGTAGAGATAATACAAAGTGACAGTAAAGATGTTAATTTTCTACGTATTAGATTATGTTGTAGGAACTCATTTTAATTAAAATGTTTGAAATTTATAACATTTGTTTAAATTAATTACCTTATAATTTGATACTTCATTATGGTTGTTCTATTTTTGGTAAGATTTGATCGTTCACTAAAAATTTAATAAAAGTGCGACAACATTGTCGCATATGTCGTTTTCATTATCTATTTATGTAGTTTGAAAATCACTTATTGCATTTTAAAAAAAAATTATACAGGGTGTAATATTTAATACGAATCCCTAAATTAATTTTTCCAAAGCCAGTCCTGGAATTTTTTAGTTTAGCTAATACCAGTCGAATGCTTGATAGTAGTGTACTGTATCATGCAAAAATTAAAAAAATCAAATGAGCCGTATAAACACTACAGTAAAATGAAATAAATAGTCAATTACACAAATCACCCTGTTAATTAATAAAGAAGAGGAGTTGACATTTTTTAGTGGCCACATGATATGCTCCCTGAGGGACTCTACATATGGTAGAAGTATGTAAAGTTCCTCATGACTCACCCTGTATTTAGACTCACATAAAGGGATATGTAGCGAGAAGTAATACCATACTTAACCTCAAAGCTATTTGTCAACGTTAAAGAAGGTATGGATATTTATAAATTTTTCTGCCGTAAAAACTGTTCGTTCATGCATTTCCAAATCGATTTTACGTATTAAATAGAATTCAGTTTTTGTTCGTCTGCTCAAAGACTAAGAAAGAATATGAAACACCCTCAAGGGTAATTAAAGACGACTTTAAGGCAAAACTGAATAAAAACAAAACGCACAAGACTCCAAAATAGGAAAATCGTAGTGTAGGCTTACGCCTGACTGAATGAAACTGACATTAAAAGTTTTTATCTGTTGTAGAACGAGTACTACAACGAGCAAACATATAATACAAACTGAAACACAACCTTTAAGCGGTATATAATAGTATTACCATTATTGGATCGATCTTATCGATCTACTACATCCATATTAATATACTACGAACACATTTACGACAAAACAAATGATTTATCGTACCGAACCATGTACACACATTGATTATCTTTTTTATTGGAGGTATTCTAATTGTTTGGATCGTGTGCAATATATCTTTAAACTGTCACACGACCAACGGATGCACCTGTCGCTTTTTAAGAATTTTCGAATATTAATTACATAAATTCATACGCGAGTCTAGTCGGTATGCAAATATATCGAAGAAACGAATAATAATTGATCCAATCAAATGTGCAGTTTTTAATTTTCATCTTGTTAAATGCTCGGTAATGGGGGCTTTATCGCAATTTATAACATCAAATACACCTAAGGGTGGCAATTAGGAGCAGACTAGTAGTATTACTAATAGAAACGTTTAACTGCCAAACTAATCATATTATATGTATATATATTAATGTGATATTAAAAGTCAGAGGTGCGCCAAGCAATTAATTAGCTAATTAATTAATTAATTAAATTTATTTAAATGATGCAATTATGATTTTATCACACTATTTAATTCTCTTATCTCAGGATTATATTCGTGCTTCAATATCTATGCTTTACATATGATAGGTAAGGTCCAAAACAATACCGGAATAATAAAAACATATTTGATACAACATTATATATTGAAATAAAATTCACACTCAAATATCTTCAACAAAAAATATCTCATATAATGATTATCAAAATTTTGTTCTACGTACGTGAACCTTCAAAAATTAATGTTATATACAATATAAATTAAAATTTCAAATCAAAATTGTTGTTCTAAATCTCATGATCAAAATATTTCTATCTTTTCTAAAGCAATTAAAAAAAAAACTTTGTTAATAAAGAAAAACTGACGAATGGTAAAAAAAACTATCTCTCTGATGATGTGTTGTCCAAATCCTTGTTCCTTGTAGCCTACACTATCTATTCGTAGCAGTTCCCTAGGTAATCAGCAATCTTACAACAAATTATTGCGAGCCTCTCGTCTTTAATGATCTCCTTCAAATGCACGTATCGTTCAAAAGATGCTAGCCTCTTCTCCTCTCGATAAACTGAATCTCTCGTTCCGGCCTGAACAGTGACTCTTGGAATATATAAGTAGAAAAGTATACCTTACAATATTTTAATGGATCAGCTTCCGTCAGATACATTTACTCCAAGCAAACTCACAAACATTCACTTCTAATGCTTACTATCATTTGGGAACCACCAGAGAACAACGACTGTTCGCCTTGCACCCTTGGAAAACAACTGATTATCTTTTCTCCCTTAAAAATCTAGCTAAACTCTCATTCCTACATACCAATCCCACTTTTTTCAATCTCATCCAATCAAAGCTCGTCATACGTATCCCCATCTCTTCATTTAGATAACAAACAACAATTTTAACTACAATTATAAATTTCCCAAAAACTATTAACATGCTAATCGGTTTCTACAAATTCTTAAGAACTAACGGAGAAATATAATTTCTAAATATTCTATTCTATTGTCTTATTCACTGTACAAGTCCATTTGGAAAACCCGCTTCACTTAAGCTCACGAACGTCACTCGAATATATTTTACAAAGAAAATAATTTATGCATATCTTAAATTTTGTTTACTACAGGTCATTCAGGATTATGGATTTTCATTTCTTCGAAATATCTTTTATAGTTTATTAGTTGAATTACTTGAATTATTATATTTTGTACTTTGAAATATATTAAGAGCAAACCAATATTATTTTCAATTTTACATAGCATAACAATATATATATATATATAAATGAAAATTACTAAGTTCTCGGGAAGAACCGCGTTAAGAATTTACAGCTCGACGTTTCGGCACCAATTTTGGAGCCATTATCAATAGTGATACGGTTCCGTTCGAGTTTGGGGCCTCAATCTGCCTACTCCCCTCACTCGTGACGTAAAAGTATCGACACTGAGGAGTAGGCAGATTGAGACCCGTCACTCGACAGTGAGGAGTAGGCAGATTGAGACCTCATCCTGGGTGAGACCTGGGTCAAAATCTGGCCTTCAATGTCTACAACTATGCCTGTATTGCGTTGGTTTTGTACCTCTGTTTTTATGGTATTTTGTACCTCTTTAATTTTCTTGTGCATATGGAAATCGTCATGTTTGCGTTGTAGTGTTTCAACTGCCGTACATTTCTCCGTCAGCCATGGTTCTTTTGCTCCTTTTATCTCCTTTAGTACAGTATTATGCAACTTTTTCTATTCGTTGTCATTTCTACCTTTCAATTTTCTTCGCTCTTCCATCATCTGCAATATTTTATCTGTCATCCATTCTTGCTTCTTTTCTCTTTTTGATTTTAGATATTCATGATCAATTGTGGTAATAGATGTCCTCATTTCATTCCACTGTTCTTTTATACCTCTAGTTGTGTCTTCAACTATTTTCGCAAAATTCTTATTAATCTCTGTTTATACTTTTTTCTGGGTGTCATTTTCTTTTAGTAGTCTTATATCTATCTTGGGCCTCATTTTCTTATGAATTATTTTATGTCGTATGTTGATATTTGCAACCAATAGACTATGATCTGAGAAGACATCTGCGCCTGGATATGTTTTTGTTGAGGTGATAGAATTTCTAAACCTTTTGTTTATGTTAATAAAATCAATTTGGTTTTTTATGATTTTCTCTGGGATATCATCGAGTGCTTTCCATGTATAAAGTCCTCTTGGACGTAATTTAAAAAATGTATTCGTTACAACCATATCCGTCTCTTGGCAAAATTGGATTAGTTTTTCTCCTCTTTCGTTTCTTATGATTAATAATTGCTTACATTAGGTGTAATCTATTAACTTTAAACTACATTTTTAGTGAAAATGTTTAGATAAACTCTCAAAAATTTATATATATACTACGTCTTAATTTAAAATGTCCTATTTTGACCTTTCGAATAACGTTATTGCTAAAAAATCGCAAAAAAAGTGAAAGGTGACCGGTTGAATTTTGCAATAGGTAACAAAATAAGGCGATTCTCTAAACGTTAGGAAATATATAAATCAATGGTTGCATTAATAAACAAAATTATACTTCATGAATTATTTAAATGTGTAGATTCAACATCGAGAGATGTAATTTAAATTGATCAGACTGTGGACACGTGAATGGGGGTCAAAAATTGAATAGTGTTATGGATTATTTCATTTATCTCTCGATAGAAGAGAATAGAATGGAATATAATTTATTTAGTCAATATACAAAAATAATTTTGTTTTTAACAAGTCAATGGAATAGTGACAATTATTACGTACATACATTATAAAATTTCATTAAAATGTTTGCGAATTTAAATATTACAAACAGATATTTATTACTAACAATTTAAGAAACTAAAATTATACAGAGTTTCCTAAATCGGCTTTGTAATTGGACGATAAAAACGGGATTTGTTTTTTTCTACTGAAAAGACACGATACATTATTTTTAATAAAAATAAAACCCACCTCACAACTAGTCTAACATTAAATAGTTTATCTTTAGGACAGTCAAAAGAAATAAACTTTCTAGGTCTAACTTTTGAGAGAAATTTAAATTGGAACTCGCACATAAATAAACTACAGCTTTTCTGTCAAAAGAGAATATACTCAAAATATTATCCAACAAAATTTGGGGTGCTGATCATAAAATATTAATTAGGCTTTACAAATTAGAACTAAAATCGACTATGGTTGCATATGTTACGATGCTGCATGTAAAACCACTCTAAAAAAACTGAACAGTATTCAATCTACAGCTTTGAGATTAGCACTGGGAGCTTTTAAAACTAGTCCGGTTAGTAGTATGCTAGTTCTAACTGGAGAACCTCCCTTACATATAAGACGACAGCAACTATCCTTGAACTATATAGCAAAGATATCCCAGAAACAGCATCCTGTATTTTTCCACATCTGCAACCCTGGACTTCCTCCTAACAATAAGACCAAAAACTCTACACCCCTCATAGAAAGAATAAAGCTCACAACTTTCGATATGAATCATCTGAATGTATCGCTAAATATAAATGCAAACTATCCCCCATGGACAAGCCACCCATTAACTATTGACGTAACACTTACCAAGTATTCCAAATCAACTACAAATTCCACAATAATTAAATCTTTATTCATGGAAATTCTAGACCACTCTAAAACTCCAAATGGTCACACTGCTGCCTACTACTGTAAAGAAAATTCTTATAACATATTGATACCAACCAACTGCAGTATACTAACAGGTGAGGCTACAGCTATTTTGGAAGCCCTAATATTCTTCGAAAAGAGTTGAACGATGAAGTACATTATCGTAACAGACTCATTAAATGCATTACTGGAACTGAAACAAATATATACCAACAACCCTATTATACAGAGTGTAAAAAACGAACTAGAAAAATTTCGATCATTAGGAAAGAAAGCGGCTTTTATTTGGGTACCTTCACATACAGGTATTTACGGAAAGGAAAAAGCAGACCAACTGGCTAACAAAAGTCGAATAAACTCAAAACATCCTGCAAAATTAAAGACATATTCGTACACCGATCTAAAAAACCTGGTTAAAATCCACTGTATTAATACTTGGCAAAATTATTGGGAAAAATTAGGTACTAAATTAAATGTAATTTGCCCAAAAATAACTGATGTCCTGGAGACTCCTTTAAACAGAAGAAACCAAGTCATTATTAATCGTTTAAGAATTGGCCATACTGCCTTAACACACAAATACCTAATAACAAAAGAACCACTACCTATCTGCTCCAGCTGCTCTAACCCACTGACTGTGAAACACATCCTGCTTGATTGTCCTCAATTCAAGGAAAAAAGAAGATCCCACGGATTCACAGATAATGATCTCAAGACAGTTCTCACCAAAAAAATTTCGACAGTGTTATGCTATTTAAAAGACATCAAGTTATTCAATTTTATTTAATGTAATATTTCATGTATTTGTTATATCCACTAATAACCCTGCGCGGTTGATGTGGTTTTGTGTTTAAATAAAAAAAAAAAAAATTAAGAAACGATAAACACACTAAATATTAATATATAAACATGAAATATCGCCATAATAGGCAAATACCCTGACAAAACTAGTACTATTGTATAAAAGCTGTACTTAGGTACTCTCTTTTTGAAAAGAAACAATGTCTTAAAAAGTGTGATCTGATTTAAGCTTAAACGATAATGTCTTGACCCACGATTAGTTTACCGTGAGATATATTTGCTATAAAATATTATTTATTAAAATATTATATATTTTTAACTATTGTAAACACAAGTTTTAGAACGAGACAACTTTGGAAAACATCCACCTGCAGACAATTTTATAAATAATTAGTTGACTTTTAACAACAATACTAGTAAAATAAACGGGTTCACCTGTTTTCCTGTTTATCGACACGATAAAAATAAATATAAATAGTCACATAAAAGAAAATAAATATGGACTAGTTTTGTCCTGGTATAATATCTAAAATATATATCCAATATCCACTATTTGAAAAATTAACTTATGTGATCAATCAGTGTCTAAATGGACACCCAGTACCAGAACAATGGAGAACGGCATACATGTCCTCAATACACAAAAAAGGGGACAAAAGGAATTGTAATAATTATAGAGGCATATCGGTAACCAGCACCCTGAGCAGACTGTATGGACGAATTTTGAGAAATATGATCGAGGAAGAATATAAGCACAATGAAGAGGAAGAACAAAGCGGGTTCCGTGCAGGAAGATCGTGCACCGATAACGTATTTTGTCTTAAACAAATAATAGAAAAAAGATCGGCTAAGAATCTAGAAACTCATATTACTTTTGTAGACCTGCAAAAAGCATATGACAACATCCCCTTAACAAAACTGTGGACAACGTTGAAAAGATCTAACATCAACCACACATTGATAAATGCTGTACAAGAACTATATAGAGACTCAAAGGCAGAGATAAAAACAGGAAAATATCTAACGGAAGAATTTCTGGTTACAAAAGGCTTGCGACAGGGATGCTGTATCTCACCAAACTTATTCAAGATATATGTTGCAGCGGAATTGGAAAGATGGAAAAGAAAGGTGCATAGGATGGGTATAGAGCTTAGCAATAAATGTATATAAACACTCCAGTTTGCTGATGACCAGGTAGTGCTAGCGACCGACAGGGAAGACATGCAGTACATGCTTAGAAAACTGATAGAAGAATATAACGACTGGGGAATAAATGTCAACACAACAAAAACCAAATATCTTTGTATTGGAAACGAGTCAGATAACATAGACCTCGAAAACGGACAACATATTTCCTGCTGTCAGAGCTATGACTACTTGGGTGTTGCCTTTGACAATACAGGAACTGATACACGGGAAATAGAAACAGAAAAGATAGAAAAACGAATCACTCAAGCAAAGAAAGTCTTAGGATGTCTCAATGGTATACTGTGGAGTAAAGAAAGGAAGAAAATTTAATATATATATATGAGACCATGATTAAAACTACTCTTCTTTATGGCTCTGAAACATGGAGAATTAGTGAAAAGAACAAAAAGCGAATATAAGCAGTAGAGATGGATATAATGACAAGATCTTTAGGTATTTCCAGACGAGACCGAATCAGAAATGATGTAATAAAACAACGTATGGGAATAGAAGGAAATATAACTCAAGATATAGAGAAGAAACAATTAAGGTGGTATGGGCATGTTCAACGGATGCCAGCAAGAAGACTCCCCAAAAAAGTAGTAGAATGGCAATCGATAGGTCGACGGACAAGAGGAAGACCCAGATTAGAATGGCAACACGGCGTAAACAAGTCCATGAGCGAAAGAAATATAACAACAAACGACTGCGAAGATAGGAAGAGATGGTGTTTAGGTATCGGATAACGTCGAAAGACGTTCTAAACCGATGTATATATATAATATCCAAAATATAGTTTTCAAGTAAAAAAAACTGTTGATTATAGAAAAATATTATTATTTAAACATTCACTTTCGTTGTTTACATTTTGTTTCGTCGCTAATAACCTTTTGGGGGATGCGACTTTTTTGCTAATAATAAAAAAAATTAAAGACAAAAATACACACAGAAAAAATTGTACTATTATTTAATTAAATGGTTTGAAATAAAAATATTAATAGAGAAAATAAAACAAAAACCTGTAGGACGAAAATAAGAAGAATGCGAATTCAAAAATGATAAAAATATTTATAATTTGAAACATCGAACATTACCATCTAGAATAGAGTTGAATGGAATAAACAAAACGAAAGTAAACAAAAATAACAAAGTCAACCACTTTCGTAGGTTCAAAATTAGACCTAACATCATTGTCGCGTAAAAATCTACACTTGCTATGTTTCTTTATCTCAATATCGTGAATCTACACATCTTATCATCTTCGTTCGATCTCGAGGCGGATACAAGCAAAAGCACAGCGAAGATGGTAAAATGGCATGACACCGAACGCAGATTGCAAAAGCGTTAATTATCTATCACCTTCAGAGGCGTACCTTATGTTTTTGGGGTACAATTTGTATTAAGTGGTTAATAGTTTATTTTCTTCTCTGGCCTTCAGATACCATTAAATACATTGTAAATGTATCAGTTAATGTTTATGAGATTCACCATATTGCTGGATAGACTAATTTTGACGAAGTAAGTCGAAAAGGTTATATTACAAAAAATTTTTTATCAACCATCAACTTCGAGTTAATTAAGTTTCCTTCAGTTGAAAAAACATTTCTTGGCTTATTTCATATGCCCCTGAAGATGCTCTATGATAATATGATAATATGATGATTTATATTTCTTTGAAAGGTTTTCTTTGACAAAAGATATAGTTATGTCTTTATTTGAACAGATCGAACTTTAATAAAATTCGAATATAGGGATGAAAGTGGATGTTGTCCAGTCGTTGGGCCACTCTCCGGTTTCCCAAATCTTTTTGCAGATCATATGAATAAAATTTACTCCGATATCTCCAGTCTCTTTTAAAACTTCTGCGGTGATCTTTTTGATTGCCTTTTCCACCTCTGACTTTAGAATGTTTGGTTCTCTCTCTGCAGTGAACTCGTCGTGATTTGCATTCTGGGTATCATCTGCATATAGACTTTGACAATATTTTCTCCATACCTCTGCAATCCCTTTATCGTCATTTATAATATGTTGGTTTTGAGCCATTATTGTTTGTGTGATTGGTTTAAATTCCCTGGATAGATATCGGATAGATGGATAGATATTATAAACGACAATAAAGGACAAGACTTTTTGTACAGTATATTTAATATAAATTTTCTTGAGTATATTTTTGTTTTAATTGTAATTCAATTTTTAATATTTTGATTTTTAATTCTTGTACTTTAATATCTTTCATGATTGGCCTTTCTCTCCCTTCTTTGTCTTATAGATCATTCTCTTCATTTAAAACTTATAGTATTCGTTAATATTTTTTCTTGGTTTCTATACTTAATTGATTTATATTTGGATACTTCCTTAATAAGTAAAAGTTCCCCTTTTTGTGAAATTTAAAGAACACCTGCTTTTTGATACAGACAAAATGAATCACAATTAACAATTTTACACACAAATTAACATACAACAAGAAAAATAAGGTTAGTTCGACAAAAATTAAGCAAAATTGATAGAAACACAATTACTAATCTACTAATTGAAACATCTAGGTTTACTTTTATTAATAAAAAGAGCTGTAGATATTATGAAACCGGACGTGACACTAAAGTGTACTTTAGTGTAAAGTGAACATAAATTTAGGTTTAGTTTAGGTTGTCATTATGAAATCGGGCTAAAATTTTTATTCTACACACTTCTCATTTTAAAATAGTTTCATATAAATATAATGTCGGATTTTTACAATTATCAGTTCAAAAATTGTATTAAAGTGTGACAAAAAGACTTATTAGTAAAACATTTTAAGTTGATCTTTCATATTTATTCTTTGGAAAAGATTTCTAAACCAGCACATAATACATATGGATTTTACGAAATAGTAGTCACAGTAAACAATTGGAGTAAACAATTGGAAGAGTCCATTTACGCGACCAGGGGTGACCGTTATACAAAATGTAAACTTTTTCAATTTTATTACAATTTATAAAAATAATAAGTGAATGATAAAATTACTTTATTTAATTTTAAATATATTATTTCATAATCATCATCATCAGGGCTTTTCATTCCGGGTGGAACGTTTGCCGCTCTTACTTAGAGCTCTCTGATTCGCTTATTGCGGTAAATCACCCCGCATTCCACTTGTATATTGTCAAAGTTTGTTGTATGGCTTGGCTTTCGTTACAATTTTCTTCCACTCATTTCGATATGTGCATAGTTCCCTCCAGTTTCTCACTTCCAGAATTTTGATATTTCTCATGACCTGATCCTCCCATCTCTCTCTGGGTCTTCCCCTTGGTCTTTTAGTTGCTGGTTTCCATCTAGTGATCTTCTTGATCAGTAGGTCGATTTTCCTTCTCTCTATGTGCACCAGCCATCTATGCCTCTATGCTTTAATAAATTTAACTATATCTTCTCCCTTCATTATGTCTCTTAGTTCATGGTTCATTCTTCTTCTCATTTCTCCGTTGTCCATTCGTATCGGGTACATAATTCGTCTTAGGATTTTCCTTTCGAGAGTTCTCAATTTTTTTTCATCTTTTTCCGTGAGGCACATTGTCTCAGCTGCGTACGTAACTAGTGGTCTGATTCCAACTCTGTATATTTTCAGTTTGGTATTTCTGGATAAGTTCTTGTCTTTAATGAGCCTATGATATCTCCAGTATGTTTTGTTACTTGCTAGTATTCGTTCCGTTACTTCTTCACTTCTCTTGTTTTGTAGTTTTCTATTTTGATTTCTCTCGTCCTGTTATCTTCTCTTCTAGAGCAGAGTAGATATTTTGTTTTTCCTTCGTTAATTTCTAGACCTCTTTTCCGCGCTTCTTTTGCCAGGATTGTTACTGCTTCTTTTAATCTTTTCTTGTCTCTTCCCATAAGAACTAAATCATCTGCATATGCAACTATTTGGGTTGAGGAGTGGGCTATAATTCCTTTAATTTTGCTGACCTTGACTGTTTCTTCTACTGCTATGTAGAATAATGTGGTGGATAGGGAATCGCCTTGCCGCACTCCTGTTTCTATTGCAATTGATTTTGTACTACCTTCTTCTGTTGGAACTTTAGTTCTAGCTCCATCCATGGTCATTTTTGTTAATCTGATCAATTTTGCTGGTATATCTTGATTTTTCATTTCAATAAATAATTTATTTCTTCCAATACAGTCAAAGGCTTGTCTGAAGTCTACGAAGATGATGTGGAGTTCTATGTTGTTTTCGTGGCATCTTTCGATTGTTTGCGTAACTATGTGGATCGCATCTGTAGTGGATTTGCCTTCTCTGAATCCTTGCTGGTAGTCCCCAATTTTTCTCTCTGCGAATTGAGTGCGTTTTTTCTTGATGAGGGCTGTTAGAATTTTATATGTTGTGTTCAGTAGATATATTGCTCTATATTTATTACAGTTTGCTACTTCTCCTTTCTTAAATATTGGTATAATTCTGCCTTCTTTCCAATCCTCGGGAATTTCTTCTGCCTCCCATATTCTAACTATTAGGTTATAGATGCTTAACTTTTCCCCTCCGTTTTTAATCAGCTCATTGGAAATTTCATCTGGACCGGGTGTTCTTTTCTGTTTCATTTTTTGAATGATGTCTAAATATTCCATTCCACTTCCATTGCGCCTACTTCCTCTTCCGGGCTTTTTTTGCATCTATATTGTTCTGTGAAATGTGTTTTCCATGATCTATGGTCAATTTTAACTACTGGTCTGTCTTTACTATTCTTTTCTAAGTCCTTTAACAGCTTTTCCATCCACAGTTTTTTTGTTCTTGCAACAATTATCCGCTGCTTTCTTTTTTCTTTATATTCCTATCGTAGGGCCTGCGTAGGGCAAGCGGTAGGATGCTTGCCTCGCATGCCGGTGGTCCGGAGTTCGAATTATACCGCCGGCAAGAACAACTAGACATTTTTAAAAATGTCTATAGGCCCCAGGTCGACTCAGCCTGAATAAAATGAGTACCTTGGGTAAAACCAGGGGTAATAATAGGCGGTTGAAGCGTAGCACTGGCCATGTTACCTTCCTTGTATACCGTAGGCCCTAGATATAGCAGACTACCCTGCTATACTCCCAAAGCCGCGAACGGTATAAAACGGGAGACTATTATTATATTCCTATCGTTGATGTTCTTCTTTAGGTCATATCCATTTATCTCTTGCTTGGTTTTTCTGTTTGATTTTGATTTCGCATTCTGCATCAAACCACTCTTTCCTTCTTTTTCTTTCCCTCTGTCCTAGCACCTCTTCAGCTGAATTCAAAATGACTTTTTTAATATTTTCCATATGTCCTCTGTGTTATTGGCTTTTGTTAGATTTTCCTTTAGGGTTGTCTCATATTGTTCTCTTAGTTCCTGTACTTTTAATTTCTAAATCAGCACATATTAAATAAGGCTTTTTACGAAATAGTAGTCACAGTAAACAATTGGAAGAGTCCATTTACGTGACCAGGGGTGACCGTTATAAAAAATGTAAATTTTTTTCAATTTTAATAAAATCTATAAAAACAGTAAACAGTAAACAAATAATAGAATTACTTTATTCAATTTTAAATATATAGCCTACTACAGTACCGCCTGCTGTACCACTTTTTATCTCTGATTGTTTCAGCGCCGAGGTCTTACAGTCTTTAAGTAACGTTGTAAAAACATAGGTTCCTAAAATACACCTTTAGATTTTTACTGCATAATACTTTCTTCATAATTATTTACAAATTTGGCTCTAGGGATTTCAATTTTTAATCTTTTGGCTACTTTTTCATTGATTCCTAAAAAACAGGAGTAAAGGAAGACGAAATTACAAAAGTAGCTATGGAATACCCACGAAATAACTACAGAATTACAGACCACGTTAAATGTGAGCATATAGGACAATTAAAAAGGATGATTTACTTAACATAAGGTATCTAGATTTACTAGACGTCCTGGGAGGAATAAAATTGAGAGAACTGCTTTCATAATTGAGAAATCATCGGAGTTTCTTATAAGTAATAACAGCGAGAGTAACATCATGCCAAAAAAGATACTATAATCATAACCAAACATAGAATCAGCTATCGGAAACGTCCATGAAAAGGAAATATTCGTGAGCAAATAATCGACTGTTTTTCGCACGTAGTGTCGTCCCGATGTAGACCCACCACTGGCGCTACCGCAGGAAGATCGCGAAGCCTTCATTATCTATCCCTTAATTATTATTTATAGCTGCTATCTCGGTTCGTGAGTACACAACAGAACTGTCAGCTGCGCGATTCTTAACAAATTGGTCAGTCAAGCGGTTAAAGGAAATCCATTTATTTAATTGATATAAAACACACAAATGTGTTGGTATTTATTATAATTAGTTCGGTTCTGGTTATCAGTCTATCAATCAGTCGCATACCAATTACGGTTGTGGTTTGTTGTAGCTAATTAGATATTACCGTGGCTATATGTCTTTTTACCGCAAAAGTACTACTGGTTTTCGAGTAATTTATGTCTAGAGATCGGCTGGCGAAGGTGAATCTAACACCCAAAAAATATATTAATCTCCTACAACGACAAATTAATAGAATACATCAATCAGAAAATTGCAACATGCAAATATTGACATTAGACAGAGAGAACGTGACATTTTGTATATATTTATGTTTCTATCAGATTGTTATAAGTGTCAGTTGTCTAATGCTTGACAATTTTTCTTGATTTTTTCATTTTATTATTTTCTAAGCTTATATTTATATAATTATATAAACCTTATTTCGTTTATCTTTGTAAGTTTCTCATCATGCAAATCAGGTTTCTGTGTTTCTGAATGTACTACAGTACATTCAATCAATTTACATCTCTAAACGATTAACGGTATTCGCAGAAAATATTTCGTTGTAGTAAAAGGCACGGTAAACTGCACTGGAGTTCTCCATAATCTTTTTAATTACTTTGTTTAGAATATTTTTGCCTGTATTATCAGTTAGAGTTAATTTGTATAAAATTTAAATGGAATTTTAAATATTATTGTTTATTTGGCTAATAATGAATGTATAAATATAATTTTTAATCTGCTTACTAATTTAAAATTTAACGTTAAAATATCTACCAAATTAATACTTTGATAGAAAAATAAAAATATCTAGAAAACTAATAACTTTAGGTATAGGAAGTACTTTATAAAATTTGAAGTACGATATTAGCACTTTTCGATAATGATATAAAATACAGGATGTTCTATTTAAAATTACCAGGAAAATAATGTACTTGCATTTTGACTTACCCTGTATTTGATTTAACGAATATTATAAAAACGAATATGTTTTATAATTTTTAACAACTATTAAAAACTATGGTTGCAATAGATCAATGTTCCTATATTCCTTTTTAATTATACAGGGAGTTAAACTTAATACGATTTTCAGATAATATTGGTTATAACTTTTTACATACCTGGTATAACATAATAAAACTTTACATTGTTGTGATGTGGAAGTGAAGCAGATTTCAAATTTAAAATAAAATACAGGATGTTCTATTTAAAAAAACATAAGTTTGGTCTGCCACTTTCTTATGGAACACCATTGTCCACAAATTGTCATAAACAAAGCTGCTATGAATTAAATAAAAAAAGAGGCTAACATTGTCCCAAATTACTTTAGGACAATTTTTTTCTTTTAAATTTGTGAAAAACTTTAGGCTTTTTAAAAATAAAAAAACAATATTCTTACAGGGAATGGTTAAAAAGTTATTCTAATTGTTGATAAGCAAAAAATCGACATGTTTTTGCAAAATTATTTTGCAATATTTAAAATTAATTTTCTTAATTTTTTTTTTAATGTTAATAATAGAACAAGTCTTCTTCTTCCAGAAACTATCATTACAATTACTAAAACTGTATAATTTTCTGACTTATATTGTTGCAAAAAAAAATTAATTTGGGATAAACAAATAAAATAACTTTTAAACTATTTGACCGATCCCTTTGAAATTTTATCAATATTTTAAGCACTCCAAGACACAGCACTTCATGAAATATGAATGTTATAAGTTTATTTTCAAAAAAGTTATTAACATTTATAAAAAACCCGAAATTTTTGACCTATTTTGCAATTTCCTAAGCAACAAATAAGGATAGAAACATTTAGAAAACGCCATTTTAAAGGTTTTTATATGACTCAAAAGTTTCTTGTCTTGTAAAATTTGTTTAAAATGCTTCACTTTTTGTCGATAGACGAAAAAAGCAAAAATTTTCCTTTTTTTGACATTAATTTGTTAATAACTAATTAAGTCCAAAAAATCGACTGTAGGAAACATACAGGTTTTTGTTACAGAGGTCCATACTACTCAAAACAACTGTCGTTTGCCTGGCAGGACGAGTGTCAAAAACAGGGTACTTTTTTTGCTTATTTCCCTGGCCTAAATTAACAAGTACATAAAATGGCCAACTCGGAAAAAACTAGTTTTTCGAAAAAGTGATAAGAGGCAAAAAAATTTTTAAAAATAATGTGTTAAACTAATGATGCCACAAAATTCATTTGATTTGAACGTACTCAAAGGTTTGGGGGATTTAGGGCTGCACACCCCCCTTAAAATTTCACTAATTTTATTTTCCCGGATCCACCACTTTTCTATTAATTTTTCACATTTGTTTACAGTTTTGGCCCATATTTCTGGAGTTGCAGATTTAAGAGCTTCTTGTCACATTTCCCTAATTGCATCGTCACTGTATCCACTGCATCCAAAGTGATTATCATAATACGTTTTACATATACCCCAGATGTGTTCGATGGGATTAAACTGGCAGTGATACAGCGGTAACCGTAGTACTTAATGTCCATAACTTGATACAATTTGGTCAACTATATAAACTGTTGGTTTTTTATTACGTTTCGAAATTTCCAGTAACTCTGATTTGAAGGCGTATTTCCAAAAATTGATGTTATTTTTAAATAACCAATTTTTTATGCTCGGTACGTTCCACGACTGTTTTGGATGTTTCTCCAAAATCTCTGAATGGTAAGGTGCATTATTTAAAACTATAACTGATGGTTCACTCAGACTAGGTAACAGTTTCTCCTCAAGTCATTTAACAAACATATCTGCATTTATGTTTTCATGGTAATCAGCAGATTTTGATTTTGAAGAAAAAATCAAATCTGCGTTTTCTATAAAGCCTTCTTTTCCTCCTGCATGAAGAATGATGTGTCTTTTGCCTTCGCTATATGTGTGTTTTATTGATTTTATGCTGTCGTCTTGCCAAATTCTTTTAATTCCACCCTTTGCAAATATCCATGTCTCATCTAAGTATACGAATGTTGCATTTTCAGATTTAAGTCTAGTATATTCTCACAAAAATTTAATTATTTTGTGAACCACACTCATCCTTTCGCATAAAAGTAACGTATTACTTTCTTTTTTGAAATTAAATCCTTAATCTCTCAACTCTTTCCAAATTTGTCTTTCTCTTATTTTGGTTAGTAAAGTATCTACACTAACATGTTGATTTTTTTCACGCATTCGATACAAAATATTGCTAATTTCAAATTTTTCTCCATCAGGTAAGTCAATGCTTCTAGAATGTTTACGAGTTGTTTTCTTGTCTTCATGATACTCAGTCACAGTACGATCTTCTTGAGAATCTCTGACAGTCTTCATTACAGTTTTTAGCTTACTTTCACTTATCCCGATTGCGTCACAAATGCTTTGATTTATATATAATAATGACTTTAAAGATCCACCATTGTCTCTTTCCATGGTAAAGTATTTATGCAATTTGCAATTATTTCATCAATATCCAACTTACGTATAGGCATGATGGTCACTTGAAACTACACGTTTGAATTACAATATACTGAATTTAGATCAATGTAATTGTAATTCAATTATGTTTGACAAAAAGTTTAGAAATGGTTGGAAACCGTACATAAACAAATTAAAATGTTTCCTAAAAATATTTTTATTTTTTGTACAAGTATTTTGATTTGAAACTAAAAAGTTAAATATATTTACCAAAACCCTAATTTTAACTCGTAATCGCAAACGTCTCAAAAACGATACACTCTAACAGACATATGGTCAATCTAACCACCACTATTTAAATTGACAAAATGTTCTAGTTTACTCCGAAATATTTTTTAACAAAAATTAAAAAATTAATTAAAATCCTTTGTAAAAGGTATATATTTAAAAACCCAAACGGGCTGTGTTAGACAAAACGTTTTCGGAATCCATCATTCCATCATCGGTGTCCTAGAAAATATGTAACCACTTAATTAAAAAGAACATGAAGTTTAAATTTTGACCAAGGTTAATGTAAAGTGTGGTTAATACTTACTAGGAGTACATGAATGTAGCCACTAAATATATGGGTAAAAACCCGTTAACAAATAATTAGTTAGATTTGTTTGACATTATATCTTATAAATAATTAGGATGTTAAAGTTACCGTTGGATTAGGTAACATGGCGACATATGACTCCACGTTGAAGTTGCAAATCCTGAGACGGTGTGTCTACGAGGACTTTAGTATTAACCACACTTTACATTAACCTTGGTCAAAATTTAAACTTCATGTTCTTTTTAATTAAGTGGTTACATATTTTCTAGGACACCGATGATGGAATGATGGATTTCAAAAACGTTTTGTCTAACACAGCCCGTTTGGGTTTTTAAATATATACCTTTTACAAAGGATTTTAATTAATTTTTTAATATACCTATGGTATACAGGAACGTAGATTCCTTGTGGTTTTTAAAAATTAAAAGTGATATTTTAGTACTTTGTATATCTACTTTGAATACAAATTATCCTTAGCACGGTAGTATTTGTTTCAGAAAAAATTATTAAACAACTAGGTGAAAGAAATTTACGTTAAATAACATTATGCAAGAATACTGTTTATTATCAAAAATGTTACAAAATATGCAAAACTATGAACAACGGGTTATTGACACATATATTTATTTTATACGTAAAAGTTAGCAAAGTGTTATACATTATGAAGAACTCCAGTGCAGTTTACCGTGCCTTTTAATACAACGAAAGGTTTTCTGCGAATTCCATTAATCGTTTAGAGGTGTAAGTTGATTGAATGTACTGTAGGTACTATCGTTAAGATGGAGGCTGAAATACTAAAATAAAATGAATATTGGAATTTCCAGTTACTTAGTTATACCATTATCTACTGTTAGATAAATATTATTTAAAATTTCGAAATAAATTGACGTTTTTGTATTTTATGCAATTTTTTTATAAATATGCAAAATCCCCAAATATTTGCATAAAATATGCAAAATATGCAATATATCCATTTTGCATCTTTGCCTAAGTCTAGTTATAATGTTGTATAGTCTTTAAATTTTGCTCTTTGTTTCTTGATTTAGTTTTTCTTTCAGTATCTTTGTAATAGTTTAAAGAGAAGGAACATTTGTTGTTAACATCTTTATTAAAAATGTTCATTATCTAGTGAACCCTAAATAACATACTATGAAAAAGACGTATTGTTTATTAACTATTTAGAAACAAGTCTTTTAATCCAGCAGATTTGCTCATCAGCAACTTACAACTAATAAAAAAAGACCCATACTTAAAAAATTATCCATCTCTGAAACAGCTGTCGTGAGTTAAAAATTAGTTTTAGCATAAGTTTTAGCTACTCATTCCACACATTTCAGCAGAATTACTATCCTGGTGATAAACATGAGTTTATATTTTGAGTTAAAAGGGTTAAATAATTGACATATCGGTCCCCTATAGACATTTCTCCTCAGTGCTTTTTACCTCGGCCACCACCAGCACACACACGCTTGTCAACTTCTTCTTGTCACGCTGCTTATGTCTTTTTCTCGGCGAGATAAAGGCTGAAAGCTATCGAACAACGTCGTTTAGCTTTATAAGTCCCACAACCTTTTAAGACCATCAAATTTTAAGATAGTATATATGTAAGAAGTTCGATAGAAGATAGGAAAGAGCATGGACGTAGGAGAAATGTACTGACAGAAGGATTTCAAGAAATTTATTGAATATTTGTTTATTATGACAATAATCTCGACAAGAAAAATGTTAAAAATTTGTTTCATCTAAGGATAAACAATCTGTAAAGTCATTCTGTAAAATATTATGCATGTTTATAGAGAGTGTTTGTTTCTATAATACCTATTTGTAGGACAGCTTTTCTAAGCAATATATTATTTAACTATAATGATCTGCAGATTCAACAATCAATAAATAAACTCTCAAATCATATTCATTGATCTGGAGAATGCATATGATAGAGTTAGAGTACCGGTGAGTATTTAAAGATTGTGGGAGACATGTATGGGGAAATTATAACTATAGTATATTTTACGAATTTTTAGCGGCTGTTTCTTCCACTCTTCTGCTTGAGGTCTAGTCCCGGGGCTCTCGGTCACCGGCGACCTGCCGCTCACCACCTTTCTCGGTGCTGTCTCAACGAAAATTCCTCTATTCGTCAATTCTTCTCAATAGATAAACAATGCCAGGGTTATCAAGTGTTCTTCTAATGCGTAGTAAGAAGTAAAACCCTACATTTCGTCAAATTTTATTCAAAAACTCCGAGAACAGAGAAAAACCGGGTTAAAAAATGATAGTAAATAGTTCTCCGCTTCAAAAACAACTTTCTCCTAAAGTAAACAAAACCTTGTAGTTTAAACTACTATTATAAAACGCAAAAAATATAAACTATATCGATTTTTGTGACCTATTTTGTAAAAAAGAAAATGCTTCATTATGTCCAAAACTATGTATAATCTTCTAGTTACTATAAACATGTTTGGTTTTTCATTTCTTTTGGCTAACTAAAGTAATGTAAAAGTAAAGAAGGTAAGTAGTAAAGTAACTAAATTATTTGCCAAAAAAAAACCAAAGTAATTCCGATTTGAAAGAATCCTAAAGGTGTGTTTTCACCAAGCTCGCAAAATGTACGCAAACATTTGCAAATGATTGCAACTGTTAGCAAACAATTTTATTTGATTGGTGTAGACAGATTTGAGAACGCTCCCAAACAATTGCAAACGTTTGCAATTGTTTGGCACGGTTCCGTTGGCTGTCGGTACTTCAAAGGGATTCGTTGTTCGTGTGTGTTTGGTGGAGACACTAGGTTTTATAGTCTGTCATAGTAGAAAGGAATAGTTTGTTTTCGGTAAGCGATTAGTCGAGACTTATTTGTTTGTCGAGACAAAAAAATGGAATGGGATAATGAGAATTAATTGAATTTTACAAAATGAAACCAGAAATATGGAATAATGCCAGTCATAAGCTATACTACAATAAATTTAAAAAATTCGACGTCTGGTGTGAAATAGCAACAGAAATAGTGTGAACGAATCATTTAGAAGTTCTATTGAACTTTGAAAAAAATTTGACATCCAAAATCTACGATTTCTTCTTTTTTTATATTCTTGTTTTTTACTAACTCAAACATGATTATAACATTAGTTGCACATATAACTTCTCTTCTCGGGACCATTTTGTACAAACAAGACGGAACGATGGCAAATGTTTGCAAACTTACTCAAATTTTAGAATTCTTATTTTTGACAAACTATGCCAAACATGTGTTGGCAAACGTTAGCAAATGGTTGCTAATGTTTGTGTGTAGATGTTTGTAAATGTTTTTTGGTGAAAACGCACCTTTAGGATCCTAATCCTAATATTTTTATTCGTTAACCGTTCTTTTAATTTATGTACTCTCCAGGAATTTGTTGGTTGCTTATTTAAAATTTCCGAGTGGTATGGGGCATTATCCAAAACTATAACAGATGGTACACGTAAACCTGGAAGCAGTTTTTCTTTCAACCATTTTACACACATTTGCGTATTCATATTATCGTGATAATTAGTCGATTTTGATTTTGACAAAAACACAAGATCCGTTCCATCAATAAAACCATGTTCTCCACCCGCAAGTAATACAATATGTCTATCTCTCTCAGTAGTAGTGTGTGAATGTATTTTTGTCTTTTAATTTTTTAAACATCGTCTCTACATAAAGATGTTTTTCTTTTCACTCATTTTATATATAATGTCTAAAATTTAAAACTTAAAATCCTCAGAAAGATTTTTAGTCTTAGGGTGTGGTCTAGGTTTATATTGTTCGTCCTCTTCTTCTTCTTCTTCTTCCTTCGTATGTAGGCTTTAAAGCCTGTGTCTTCTTCAATATTAGCCTCCTAAATTGTTTAAATTATCGCACCATTTTTTTCTTGGTCTGCCAATCCTTCTTCGACCATTTAATGACTTTATCGTACTATTCGTACTATCCTATCCTCTGCCATTCTACTAATGTGTTCGTTAACTCTTGTTTTCGTTTTGTCACCCATCCATTTATGTCTTCTATATTGAGACACTCTCTATCCAACAGACTTTTCCTTAATATTTGTTGGAGTATTTCATCTCTGTTGTTTCTAGTGGTCGTCTCGTTTTAGATGTACAAGGTCTTGTCTCCGCCGTGTATGTTAATATAGGTCTAATTGTTGCTTTATAGATTCTTGTTCTTGTGTCTTGTCTTAGGTGATTGTTTTTCCAGATTGTGTCATTAAGAGATCACGCCGCTTCACTTGCTTTTAAGCTTTTTTGTCGTACTTCTTCTTCAACATCTCCGTAACAAGTTATATTTATTCCCAGATATCTAAACCTTGCTTCCTGCTTTATTATTTTCCAATCAATTTCGATTTTACATCGTAGTGTGTATTTAGATGTTGTCATACATTTCTTGGCTGTTGTATTGAAGTTGTGTTAATCTTTGGAGCTCGTCTTCTGTCTCGGCGATTAATACGGCGTCGTCTGCATAACATAATATTTGGATTTCTTTGTTCCCCATTCTGTAATAATGATCTTTACGTACTGCTTGTATTATTTCGTCCATTATTATTTTAAAAAGAAGTGGGTTTAACGAGTCACCCTATCTGACTCCGCTTTGTACTGGTATACACTGTGTTAGTTTTCCACTTACCTTTGCCTCTATTTGATTATGGAAGTAGATGTTTTCAATAGTTTGTATAATATTGATTGGTATATATATGGTCTATAAAACATAGATATGCTGGCTTATTGTACTCATGGCATTTTCTGTTATTTGTCTTAATATAAATACGGCGTCTACGCAGAATCTTCCGGATCTGAATCCTGGTTGTTCGTCTGATAATGTTGTTAGTTTATTGATTTTGTTAGTTATGACTTTTGTAGTAAGCTTCATCTTTCCCGTTCGTTTGCTGGTATGTTATTGTATTTCTTCAATTCTGCCATTTCTTTCCGTTGGTTTCTTATGAATCTTCATATTTGTTTTTGTGTACTGTAGAAGTCGCTTTCCATCCTTTTTGAAAACTGTTCCCAGTATTCATTTTTTGTTCTTCTTACCAACTGCTTTGTTTCTTTCGTATTCTTCTATAGATGTCTCGGAATTCTGGAGTATTTGATGTTTTGTATTTCGTGTAGATCTATATATCTAAATACGATTCTAGATATCCGAACTTTAAACTCAGCAGACGCAGGGAGTGAACACAAATTAGTACTAGGAAAAATTAAGAATGAAAATAACACCAAAACATTTTCTACAAGAAATCAATTCAATGAGGAAAAATTCAATGTATAATCACTATCGAACGACTCTACAAGAGAAATATACCAAAGGAAGCTAGCACAAAAGATACAGCTGAAACAAATAGACGACATCGAAGATATAAAAAAAAGAGCTGGGAGAAAATTAGAAACAAAATTGAAAAAGAAGCAGCAGAAACTCTAGGAAAACGCAAAGTCATACTGAACAAAAGAAACAACAATACACCATGCTTCAGAAAAGAAATAAAGGAGACATTTCAAGGAAAACTAGAGATTCGTCGTCTCCTTCACTATTTAAACTGTTTCTGTTTTTCAAAACTGACTTCAGTTTTGACTCACTAATATACAATGTTTCACAAACCTTTATATATACGGATTGAACTGGTCACAAAGATTCACCAGTGACTTTTTCAGTATTACAATAAGCGTGAAAATTAAATTTTACTTGATTTATAACTATATCTAACTAAAACATGTCTCCTCATTACGCTGTCAATACACAAACTTTTTACAATCAAAAGTACTACCAGGACAAATTTATTCTATTTATTTATCTAATTAGCCTTCTTCGGTCCATCTTTGGACATAGGCCTCCCCAATCCTTTTCCATTCTTCTCTGTCTGTCGCTACAGTCATCCACCTAGAGCCCACGTGCTTCTTGATATCATCTGCCCATCTCATTTGGGGCCTTCCTCTGCTTTGTTTATATTCCCACGGTCTCCAACTTATAAAAGAATTTTGTTCCATTGGTCTTCTTTTTGTCTTATATTGTGTCCGGCAAATCTCCATTCCAATTTTGCAACTTCTTGTCTAACATCCCTCACTTTTGTTTTCTCTCTTATTCACTCATTTCTCTTTTTATCCATTAGTCTTATGTGCAACATTTGTCTTTCCATTGCTCTTTGGGTTTTTATGAATTTGTCCATGTGTGCTTTTGTAAATGTCCACGTTTGGGAACCATAAGTGAGAACAGGGAGTACGCATTGATTGTATACTTTGGTCTTAAGATGCTGTGGGTATCTTTTGTTTTTAAGATTGTAGTTTAGTTTGCCAAATGCCGCCCATGCCAGTCTAACTCGTCTTTTTATCTCTGCTGTTTGGTTTTCTTTGTTAAGTTTTATAGTTTGACCCAGATATATATAATCCTGAACTTGTTCTATTTCATCTTGTCCGATCCTCATTGTGATGTCTTCATCTGTATTTGTTATGATTTTGGTCTTGCTGTAATTCATATTAAGGCCTATCTTTCTAGCTTCTACGTCCAGTTCTGTCATCATTTCAAATAATTCTTCTTTTTTATCAGTTATCAATGCGATGTCATCAGCGTACCTTAGATGGTTCAGGCGTTGTCTACAAATTTTTATACCTTTTTCTTCCCACTCTAATCTTTTAAAAATATCTTCCAGAGCCTGATAAAAGTTTCGGTGATATTGTGTCACCCTGTCTCACGCCTCTATTTATTTGTATTGGTTTTGTTCATATACTTTAATTGTTGTTTTGGCTTCCTTATATATATATATATATATATATATATATATATATATATATATATATATATATATATATATATATATATATATATATATATATATATATATAGTTTATTTGAAGAATAAGCTGGAGTAAATTCTCAGAAAAAAAACTAAATTGTTAAGCATATTTTAGTTCGTGTGCTCTTCGTACAACGTCAATATTTTAGCTTATTTTACGTTGGGTTTGACTATTTAGATAGAAATTTTTCCATGTCACATGGACTATCGTAAAATTTAAATACCTGCTATTGTTAGAACTGTGTAGGCTAGGGTTTTTTCAGCTGGTCATAGACGTACTTTAAGGGTATTACATTATTTCGGTTTGTTCGATATTTAAACCATTTTCAAAGCATATTATATTTATATAAATCTGTTTATTTTAGTAACGTTATTTATGGTTATTTTTGTCGTTATGATAATGACCCATTAAATAACAAGAAATAGAGAAACTCTTAAAATACATAGGTATTTAGTTAATGGTCTTTTGATAGTTTAGATAGAAAAAGTCGATTAGCGAAAGATGGTTTCTGATAAATGTGAACGCTATCTTAAATAGTATAAATTTCGATTTTGTTTGGAAAACCAATGATTAATAAAATGGTTAATGGTCTTTAAATAGTCATTCATTAATATTACAAAATTTTTGTTTAGTCGATTATAAGCGAGTGAAGAGATCTGACTTGTTTTTTGCAAGAGTGAATAGTGAGTTTATAGAATATGGAATTAACGTGTGATTATACACCAGTTAAAAAATTAAAGTTGAATCATTTATCACTTAACGAAAAGAGTGTTATCCTTAACGTCTACAATTATTTTAAGCAACACAATCCTTTCAATACTGTTGATAGTATAGTTGAAATTTCGTCTAAAGTAATGGGATATTCAAAATCAACTGTATAATGACATTTTAAAAGAGGAAAAATCAGCTGGTATAACGCCACCCAAACCGAGACTAGAAAGACCAAAATTGTCGAAAGTGAATGTGGATGAATTTTTCAAAAATGCAATGCGTAGAATGGTCCACTCATATATTTTTAAAAAACAAATACCAACTTTAGATAAAGTTTTATAAGCCATTACCGACGATCCCGATTTACCCACAATAAGTAAAGACAAACTTTGAAAAGTTTTGCATGAGTTAAACTTTAAGTATGAAAAAGTGGGCAGACAGTCAATGCTTATCCATTCCGAAGAAATTGTGTGTTGGAGACTAGACTACATCAAAAAAATAAAAAAAATGAGGACAGAAAATAAGAACATTTATTATTTAGATGAAACGTGGGTTAATGAAGGGCATACTGTAGGGAGAGTTTGGAAAGACAAAACTATAAAAACATGTCGACAAGCATTTCTGGAAGGATATTCACCTGGTTTCAAAGAACCAACAGGTAAAGGTCGACCACTAATTGTTACCCATATAGGTAGTATGAATGGATTTCTTAAGGAGGGTTTACTTTTGTTTGAATCAAAAAAGACCTGTGATTATCACGAAGAGATGAACGGAGACGTGTTTGAAGAATATTTCGAACAGATGATTAAATTCATACCTAAAAATTCAGTTATTGTGATGGACAATGCAAGTTACCACTCTAGATTAGTTGAACGTTTACCAACTACTCAATGGAGGAAAGATGAAATTGCAATGTGGTTAACTTCTAAGAATTTAATCTTTGACGACACAATGACAAAAGCAGAATTATTAAAACTTGCTAAAATTAATAAACAAAATTATAAAAAAATATGTCATTGAGGAAATAGCCAAAAAACGAGGAATTGAAATACTTCGCCTACCACCGTATCATTGCGAGCTAAATCCGATTGAATTAGTATGGGCCGAAGTTAAAAGTAACGTTGCTCGAAATAATACAACTTTTAAATTGTCAGATGTTACTATTCTTTTTCATAAATCAATATCCGAAGTAACGGCTGAACATTGGCAAAAATGTATTAATCACGTTATTAATATTGAGAAAAATATGTGGGAACTTGATCATATATTAGATAGCAGTATAGTGTCGTCCGGAGGCGTGTCAGCCGAGAGCTGACAGCCGTGCCGGACGCATCAAGGAATTTGGATATTGGTCAAAATACTTGGGAATTCCAAGTTTGGCCAAATCCAAATTTCTAATTGACTTGATGCAGGGAAATTCCACTTTTGCTACGTAAAACAAAGGATAAAAGCAGGTAGATTTTCTCTCATCGGTCAGTCGAGCTTGTCTCGTCTACTGTAGACCTAGTCGGTGCTATTATTGTTCCTACTAAGTTATTGTTTTATTTCTGATTTCCTATATACCATTTTATTTGAGCATTATTGTATATTCAGACCTTTTCAGGTAAGAATATTATATTGATCTATATTTGTTCATGTACTGATTGTTTGATATTTTATTTGATTATTTTGATTGTTTATTTTTCTTTTATTTTGTGTCTAAGTTGTTCTTCCGTAAGTTAAGAACACTTAGAAATATTTATCTTGCTTTTTCTATTTTATATTTTGATTTGTACTTTGTCTAAGTAGTTCTTTCCGGTAAGTCAAAGAACTCTTAGAAATATTTCTCTGAATATTTGACTTGTTATTTTAATTGTGCATCTAAGCCGTTCTTTTCCGGTAAGTCAAAAGAACACTTAGAAATATTTTCATAATCATTGTTGCATTATTATTTCCGATATTTTATCTAAGATATTTTCTCCCTTAGGTTAAGAAAATACTTAATACATTTGTCTCTTTCATTTTCTATTTTATGCTGAGATGTTTCTTTCGTAAGTCAAGAAACACTTAGCAATATTTCCACATCTTTTCTGTATTTGATTTTTCGTATTTGTAAGTCGTTTCTTCCGTAAGTCAAGAAACACTTATAAATATTTGTATTCTTAATTTTCCATATTTGATTCTCTTGTTTGTTTTCACTCTAAGTTGTTTCTTCCGTAAGTCAAGAAACACTTTTACGGAACTATACAATTGTATATTTTCATACGGTATGGAAATATTTCCATACCTTGTTTCATATTTACATATTTCATTTATCTGTATTTCTGTCCTAAGTTGTTTCTTCCGTAAGTCAAAAAACATTTAGGAATATTTCTGCACTTTTCTATTCTTTTATCTTGTGTATTTTACTTTTCATTCTAAGTTGTTTCTTCCGTTAGTCAAGAAACACTTAGAAACATTTTCTTTGCATTG
This sequence comes from Diabrotica undecimpunctata, assembly GCF_040954645.1. Lineage (NCBI taxonomy): Eukaryota > Metazoa > Arthropoda > Insecta > Coleoptera > Chrysomelidae > Diabrotica > Diabrotica undecimpunctata. The sequence goes on from NC_092811.1 coordinate 1,445,410, forward strand.
TACTTTTGTACCATTTTATTTTTCTTATTTACGTATTCGAAGTTATTCCTTCCGTAAGTCAAGGAATACTTAGACTATTTTACCTGTTCTGTTTTCTATTTTTGATCTGTTATTTTGTAACTGCTCCTTGGAACTGTTACCTATAACAGATACTTGTCACGGTAACCGTTATTTTATACCAGTAGCAGTATTAAACCATTTCATCAGTGACAAGCAAATATGGTCAATACCCGGTCTAATTTCGAGGACAGGAAGAAGTCCGCAGAGCCGGCGATGGGTCCTACAGGCCCAAATGGCCCCTCTTGGCAACAATAGAACCTATAATAATTCATCCCGGATCAGATAACACTTCGTCTGAAACAGAATATGAGGAAGCTTAACTTTAAACTGTAGCTCCGAAGTTTATTTTACATTTGAACTAATTGCCGACAACTTCATATTTATTTTTTATTGCTAATATAATTTTCATTTTTATTTCCAATATTATTAGTATTAAGAATATTATTATTTATTAATAGAAATATATAAAAACTTACAGTTTTTGTGTATGTATTTTACGTTTCAGTATAATTTATTGTATTTTATTATTTTATATTAACTGTATGTTTCACAAATAATAGAATTTTTATTCTTTTTATGTATATCTTTTTATTTTAAACCAGTATTGGATTGGATTAATTACTTTGTTCTAAATATCCAAATAAATTTAACGCAAACTTTTCTTTTAAGATTACGTTTTAGTTAGAAGATGTGCACGCCTATGTATTTCGAGGTGCGAAGATTAGTATTCTGAGAAATTACTCCAGCTTATTCTTCAAATATACTATATATATATATTGACTATTAGTTCTGTATATCTGTGGTCAATTTTGCTTTTAATTAAAGAACTTTACAACTGCCCAATGTTTGACACTGTCGAAAGCCTTTTCGAAATATATGAACGCTATATATAGAGGAATGTGGTATTCATTTGCTCATTCTATAAGTATTTTCGTACTTAGTAAATGTTCACTTGTGCTGAATCCCTTTCTAAAACCAGCTTGTTTGGGAGTATCGCTAAAGGAAAGTATCAGTTTCTTCGAATGGCCAAAAACCCAAGTACAGGCTATGAGGGATTCAATATCTACGGTTATGTAAATTTCTCGGAGCTCACTGATTAGAACTACATCAAATTCTAGGTAATAATTAACCTGGTTATCACAAATATTTTGTAGGTAGATATTAAATTATGTTTCAAAAATCTAAATATTTTCATAGCCATGTTAATTAACATGGAACTGTCTTTGATGTTGAGCAAAAAAGGTAAAACTGCTAGGCAAACAAATATTTCCGTGTAAATAACTTATTTGTGCCCTAAAAAAGATTATAAAAGGATTTTTTTAATTCAGAGTGTCTGGTGATAATCTAAAACTGTTGCAAATTCGTATGAAATATACTATACAATTGCTCTTCAATTTAGGATTATGTCCATTGCTTGTTAAAATCCGAACGAATAATAAACGACTTCTTCACACATTTTGTGTAGGATCAATTTGAGAAAGTGTAAGTAAATTATGCACCTATAATAAACATTTAAAAACATAACAAAAGACATCGAATCGTAAAAGCAATCAAACGATTCCATTATCGACGTTTGAACATCTTGATAAGTGGATGGCGAGTGTCGAAATCTCATCAGGAAGTGGGTGACGGTAATTGACATTTACATTGTAGATTTTTATGGCACTTGGTCACACTATCTCTATAAAAATCTGTTGGATTTCGTATAAAAATTCGAAATGTTCCATTCCCTCAGACAACGCGACTTTCTAGTCAATAACACGATGCTTAATTTATTCGTAGCTAATGCTTTTTTGAGATAACAAAGCCGGTTTGAAATCGGGAATTACTTAAACATTTCATAGATATATTCGGCGTTAAAAAAACAAGCATAATGAGAGAAATAAAATAGACAATGAATTTAACTGTTTTACAAAAATTTACATGACCAAAGCATGTTCTAGCAATTATAGAAAATTCTTACACGAATTTATTTTTTCTATATGAAATTTGTGGTCAGTAGATTAACGCAAACAACGAAATAAAAGGATGTGGACAATTTAGTAGTTGTTTCAGTAGATATATAGACCCTTCACGACACTTTGATCTTTGCCTGTGAGCATTGAACGAATTATGTAAAATTCTTCAAATCGCGGTTTTATTACCAAGAAAGCGTTGAGCATGCATCAGATGCATTAAAATCTTCAAATGTACGTCGAATATGCTTTAAGAGCGTGAAAAGCCATTGAAAATACGATAAAAATGTGATAAAACTGTCAAAAACGTTGAGAATGTGTTAAAAAAGTGTCAAAATCGTTAAAAAACCTTGAATGCTTCGAATATGTGTCAAAAGGTTATATTACGTAAGAAAAAAATGTCAAATTTAAGCGTAGATGTTATAAAAGCATAAAAAGCGTAGACAACAGGTCATAAAGCATCAAATCTGTTTCGAATATGCGTGAAAAACTTTCACTATACGTCAAAAAAGTATCAAATCAAGCCTCGATGATGTGTTAAAAAGCATCAAACATAATTGAAAAACTTCAAAGGCGTTGAAAAAGTAGAATACATGTAAAAAGCGTTAAAAGCATTATAAAGCCTCAAAAAGGCTTTAAATATGCGCTAACAGTTTCGATTATGAGTGAAAAAAGTATTAAATACGCATTGAAAATATTTTAAAAGCATAAAAAAGCATTTAAAAGGCATTACAAATACTTTAAAAGCGTAAAGTGTCAAAAAGCATTGACCATACGTTAAAGAAGCGTTAAAAGCATTAAATTTGCTTCGAAATACCTCAAAATACGATTGTAATAGATAAAAAAATGTCTAAGATGCTATAAATGCATAAAAATCCTTAAACATGTATTAAAAAGGCACTAAGGGTATCAAAAGTATCAAATATGCAGCAAAGATGCTTTGGAAGCATTTAAAAGCCCCAAAACTGCGTTAAAGATATATTAAAGCTTCAAAAAGTGTAGACATTAGGTCAAGAAGCGTCAATTCTGCTTCGATTTTGTATTAAAAACTGTGCCTATAGGTCAAAAAAGTATCAAGCAAACCTCGATGATGTATGAAAAGCATCAAACATCGTTTACATCTTCAAAAGGTATTGAAAGTACATTAGAAAGATTTTAAAAGAAACAAAAATACCTAGATATATAATAATATAAATAAAAACAAGTGTTAAAAGCATTAAAAAGCTTCGAACGTGCTGTAAATGTGCGCAAAAGGTTTCGATTATGCATGAAAAATGCATCAAATACGAATTAAAGATGTTTTAAAAGCCTATAGGTGTTTTAAAAACGTCAAAAAGTGTTGACAATGCGTTAGAGAATCATTTAAGGCTTCCAAAAGCCTTAAATATACTTCAAAATACGTCAAAAGCTTGTATTGTATAAGAAAAAAGTGTTAAATATGCTTCAAAGATTCTACAAAAGTATTAAAAAAAAAGTATTAAGGGTGTCAAAGGCATCAAATGTACATCAAATATGTTTTGGAACCATATAAAAGCCCCAAAAGCATTGAAAAAAATATTAAGGGCGTCAAAAACATCAAATATGTATCAAAGATGTTTTGAACACATTAAAAAGCGCCAAAAATTTGTTAAAGATATTTTAAAGCGTCAAAGAGCATAAACATTAGGTCAAAAAGCGTTAACTCTGCTTCAAATATGCCTGAAAAACTTCGACTATACGACAAAAAAGTATCAAATAAGCGTTGTTAATACTTCCACGGTTAAACACCGTGGAAGAGCTTCAAAGGCGTTTAAAATTCGTCACAATTACGTTAAAAGTGCCAACAAACATTGACAATACCATAAAAAGCATTAAAACCATCAAAAAGACATGAACATGCTTCGAATATGCGCTGAAGGCTTTGATTATGCGTTTTAAAAGTCTTCGAATGCGATATAAAGCGCTGAAAATGCGGAAAAGAAACACTAAAGGTATCAAAAGTGTCAAATTTGATTTGGAAGCATTAAAACGCGTTAAAAATGCAATAAAGATATGTTAAAACATCAAAAAGCCGTAGATAAAGGTTAAGAAGTGTCAAATTTGCTTTGAATATGCATCAAAACATCATTCATACGTCAAAAAAGTATCAAATAGACGTCGATTATGTGTAAAAAGCCTCAAAATCCGTTAAAAAGTGTTAAGGAAACGAAAAAAGCATCAAATAGCTATATATTTGATGTTATAATTATTTTCTAGTATCCATTCGTTGTTAGTTTCTCTTTAAATTGATCTTAACGCTATATTGATGATAGAATGTATTAAGACGTTGCATTACATTCTTCACCTAATTGTTGTTCACTATTATCTCTATATCATGTACAAAACTTAAAGTATTTAAAATTTCTCCACTGATAAGTACGTCTTCTGTTGAATCTGAAAACTCTTCTCTAAATATTATTTCATTATAGACATAAAAGAACTACGCGTACTGAACTTTAGTACTTTCCTCCGTATTTTAATGTACACGATGTTTCTGTTACCAAAACTTACTTTAACATCAGTTTGAATCTAATATAGAAGTGAAAAAAAAAATTATAGGATGACTGTCTATGATAAATGCCTTGGTTGTGTCTTTTTACTAAAGCGTCTCTAACGCCACTAGCTCTTCTTTCGTTGTATATGAATGATTTTAATAAAAATGATACTCAGTTTATTTCTGGTTGTCAATATATCGTCTTTCCCCACTGCGAACAAGTTTTTTCTGCTTTGGATTTCCAAGAAAGAAAGTGCACATGGCGACTTTGCCACAAATTTCTATCAAATTAGTCAAACACACTTACGAAATTTCAAACTTCACCAAAAATGACAAAATAATGAAGAGCACTTATAGAATTGCTAAGGGTCCGAAACGTATCTCTGTACAAAACTCGTATGAATAGCTTGTATTATGTGTCTTCGGGGAGTAACATTAATTATGGTTGGTTGACGGTATTATTCGGTAAATATTCGGGGTCGAAACCAACGAGCCGGAAAATTATTTTGCGGGCGTTGCCACATTGTTACACTTCTATTCTCGCTTTGGTAGCGATGAGGCAACTCTAGAGGGTGCCGGGGTACATGAGAGAAGACACATCTGGGACTGTTACTAATCCTCGAAAATATTTTTAAAGCAGAGATTGCCTACGAATAACGGTTGTAAGGGAGCGGAGGGCGGTGTCTCTTAATTAACTAATAACAACTTGTATACAGCGAAAACAGGGTATTGTAATCAAAGCTTTTTTTTTCAGTAAACAGGGCATATTCTTTTTCTTCATGACAATCTGGCATGAATATTTGGCTACAGGTTGAGACTTCGTCCTTTTTCTTTTAAGATAGAAAAGCTTTAGACAAAGCTTACAAAAGGTCAAAAAAATAACAATAACAATTAAAATTTACTAAAATTACATAAATCGTCAATATCACAGAATCACAAAATAAAAGATAATAAAATATACAATGCATTCCAAAATTTCCATAATCCAAATATATATAAATAGTATATTACTTGAGGCGGAGAAGCATGACTTTTCTTGACGCACCCGATATTACGCGCCGAACGAAGTGAGGCGCGTAATAGAGGGCAAGTCAAGAAAAGTCGCTTCTTTGCCGAATAAAGTATACTATTTTTTTTTCAAACGTAGCAATTTTCAACCATAAATAGTACAATTCATACGCTATTTTTACTCGAAATTAACTGTGACAACTATCAAAGTCGTCTAGATGTTAGAAATTAAAATAATTAAGTCGTCGGTGGGATTTGCGTCTCCCTGGTTACAGTTGTTTGACAGTTGTTTGCAATTATTAAAGACAGCTTATTGTTGTTCGCAAGCCGCCAACATCGGGAATGATTGCTGAAAGTTGTTCTCGACCATCAGTATCATCAACAATTACCAATGCGTATCAAGAGTCGGGAACACTTTTGCACGGTTTCAATTTTGAGGATGCCTCATTAACTAATTGTACTTTTAATATTACTATAAATAAAAATGATGTTTAATTGTTGTTAATGACATTTGTATTGTTGCTTTGTGACATGTTTCATATTGTTGCCATGACAACATTTTTCCCTCCGCCGTAAAGAAATGGGAAAAAAAACTGCTGGAAACATCAAACTTTGACAGGATCAAGTTAGATAAGTAATGTCATCATTATTTGACATTTGAAGAAAAAATACTTTACTTGCTTGTACCTAAACGTATTGTAATTTCTTAGTTATTCGTTAAGAAACTCTTCCACTGAATAATATGGTTCTTCAGATAGATAGACTTTTGCCAATTTACGCAACTTAAGGAAATAAGTTGTAGATTTAAATTGCAAAGAGAGATGGTTGTATAATTTTTTTGCCGAATATGATATAGATTTCTTTACTAACTTAGTGGACGGGATCGTAAATACACATCAAAGTTTGAATTTCTGGTGGAGTAGTCATGATTAGGTCTTGGTGGAAAAACATGTAGGTGTTTACGAATTAAGCAAACAGTTTCTAGAATATATAAAGAGGGAAGAGATAAAATCCAGTGGCGGCTTTTGGGGGTAGGCAGGATAGGCTGGGCCTACCCAATAATTTTAAGAGCTTTAAAATTAAAAAACATATATTCAAAAATTATGTTAATGCATGTAAATAACTTTTAAATATACTAAATCACTCAATACATTAGCGTCCGTTACAGAAAGCATCGAATCCTATTCAGGCATTTTAAATATCATTAATAGGCCCGATCGGAACTGGCCGGCCCAGCTCACATAAGATCCCCGTACAAAAAGCGTTTGAAGTTAAGCAGCTTGCCGGACAACGATTTATATTGTCGTGTTTATGCTTGCTGTTTAGGCACCAGACGATCGGGCCTACGCCGACCATCGTTGTCACTTGTAACGTAATTATCGAATTGTAATATAAATTTTCTTTTAAATTATGATAAAAAAATATGTAACATAATCTATAATTGTAACATATTTTTAATTAATTCAATTTTCACTGTTATCTGTTATTAATAGTTGCACTAGTTGTTTGGCCGATCGAGGTTGATTTTTTTAAATTCCACTTGGAATAGTGAGATCGTTTTCTAGTGATACATAAAAATGAGTTTTTCTGACGCTTTACCAGATTTCAGTAATAGTAATGTTGATAGTGAGTGTTTGGACATTGTTGTTTGGACATTGCTACAGAAATTTTTTTGGGGAGGTCATGGATCTTGAGGGTGATTACTTTTCTCTGATGAAAGGTCACTTTTAGTCTTACTAATAGGATAAGTGGGTTTTCAAATATTTTTAAGGGCGGGGGGGGGGTCATGACCCCATCACCCCGTGACCCCGTCCTCTGGATCCGCCACTGATTACACATAGCTATATGTAATTTGCTGGCTTGGTCTACCCAAAATTTTACCACACCAGCCGCCACTGATAAAATCCCGTGATTTTTGAAATAGCTTCTGCAATGTGTTATTCTACTGAGGCCAAAAAGATACCGTATTGCTCTTTTTTGTTATTTGAAGAAGAAAAGTATGTTATTTTGGAAGATGCTAAATTGATTTCAAACAGATCTTATTGAATAGTAGGTTAAGGCTAATTTCTTACTTAACAAATCGATATGAAGGGACTATTTAAGGTTGCTGCCTATAAAAATACGAAGAAATTTAACAGAAACAACAATACTGATCTGGCTGATATTAAGAAGCAAGGGTTGAAGAGCTCCTTTGTAGGATAATACTACTGTCTTATCCACGTTAAAAGAGAGTAAACTAGAGTCGGACTAACTTTTTATTTAAGTAGATCAGAAGTTATAATTGAATGAAGAGGTGCAATATTAGAGTTCCTCCAGGTAATACTGGTATCATCAGCAAAAAGAAAATTTTTTCCATCGATTTTTAAGTTAGTGATGCCATTTATAAAAATAAGGAAAAGTATAAGACCCAATACTGAACCTTGTGGTACTCCACATACAATACTTTTGTGACTAGAGTCAGTATCATTTGCTCTAACTAGTTGTTTTCTATTCCTCAAGTAAGATTGGCACCAATTCAAAGAAATACCTCGAATTCCGTAGAAAATTAGTTTTTTATCAAAATGTCGTTATTAACACAATCAAAAGGTTTGGCATAGTCACAAAAAACAGTGGCAGTATAAAGATTATTGTTTAGTGCTTGATAGACCTCATGTAGTACAGAAAACATAGCATCACTAGTACATTTATTAGATAAAAAGCCGGACTGACTTTGTGATAAAATGTTGTTTTCAACGAGAAAGGACATAAGTCAGGCTTTTATAAGACTCTCAATACTTTTGGATAGGACCGGTAGTAAGGCAGTAGGTCTATAGTTGGAGACATTAGATTTATCACCACCCTTATGAAGAGGAATAATAATGGCTGTCTTTAGGCACTCTGGAAATATACCTTTTTACAGGAATCATTAATTAGTGAGACCAGGACTTCCAACACATTATTTGGACAATTTAAAAACATTTTTGTGGATAGTCCATCAGTACTACAGAAAGATTTGCTTTTGTTACTACTGATTGCTTGGATCAGTGCAGATCTATCAATAGGTCTTATAAAGAATGAATTCGAGACATTTTTTGAATTGGGGAGATAGGAAATAGGATCTTGTTGTGGCAAAATAGCTGATGTTATATTTTTACTCACATTAACGAAGTATTCATTTAGATTTTCAAGATTTGGAAGAGAAAATGTTTCAGCTGTGTTAGTTTTATTTCGAAGATCGTTTACTATAAACCAAGTTTCCTTTGCAACATTTTTAGAGCTTCCCAGACGACTCTTATAGTAAATTTTTTTAGCTGTTTTGATAAGTTTTAGATAGGTTCCTCTGTTCTTGGAGATATGTTCATTGACAAAGACATTGGTAGTAATTATGGTAGATGTTGTTTTAGTAATTCTTGTAGTAGAATTAACGTGCACTGTGAAACCATGATTGACCAAGGATAATTGGGTAGCACAAACAACAGCGTAATTGATATTCAAGTCACCTCATAGAATCTTTCTGCTTTTATTGGGCAGGTCGTCTAACAAATTTAACAGGTTCTGAAAAAATAGTTCCGTGGAAGAGTCAGGTGATCTATAAATGCAAAGAATGTATAGATTAAGATTCTTGTTGTAAACCAATGAAAACTCAAAAAAGGATTCATTCAACAGAAAGTCATATTTTGTTATAGGAGAGAAATCATTATTTGTAGAAAGAAATAGGGTACAACCATGAGCTGCACTTGGATGGTCATACCTGGCAACTGTGGTATATTTTTCTACAAAAAAGGCTCGTTAACTTCAAGCCAGTGCTCGGTAAGCGCAACTAGGGGGGGAAATCCTAATTCATCTAGAAACAAAAATAATTCATCTGTTTTATATCTTATAGAATGAATATTAATCAGAACCATGCTAAAGTTGTCATCACTATAATAATTTGAGGTTTCTAGTCCCACAGAACACGTCATATTTGAAAATTTCGCTTTGGAAAATATTTAATATTTGTGGAACAATTTGGATCAAGACACCATATCAGCAACTAGTGTTAAGTTAACATCTTTAAAAATAAACTTGATAGCGCTTTATTTTATTTACAGGATTGTGTTATTTTAGGAGCGCATTATTTATTTATTGTTTCACAATTTTTGTGTGATGTACTTAATTGCAATTTTATAATTTGTATTAGTTTTTAAAAGGATATTTTTCTTTGTTTTTGGGCATAATAGGAGCTCGCTCCTCTGTCCTCATTTGTTAAATAATAGTAATAATAATATGTAACAATAAAACACTGAAAACTTTGTTTTCAAACTTCCACAAAATTTATTTTAAATTCTTATCACTGCAGCTGTTTCGGCTGATTGCCTTTCTCAAGTGATCTGTTTTTGGTATGGGTTTACACTTTATAGTCTCTAATGAAATAGGTTGAGGAGGGGAGAACTGTTTGTCTCAAGCTGGTCATTCAGAATTATATCTGTGTTTTTTAATTTGTTGATTTCCATAGATTCTAACAAAGATAGCTTAAGGCCTTTATTTTGAATGTGGAAAATTTTAAATTCGTCATTAAAAGAATGATTATAATCTAGAAGGTGAAGTGCGTATGTAGAATCTGTTTTTCTATTATTGAAAGCCCTTTTATGTTCTGCTAGTCGTTTATTAAAATTTCTACCTGTTTGACCAACGTAAGTTTTTGGGCAGTCGCCACATTTAAGTTTGTACACACCACTGTGTAAGTGTTTTTTTATGTTGGCTCTTGTTGTTTTTAATATATTTGCCTAGGTTGTTATTTGTTCTGAAAGCTGGTGTTATTCCTTTCTTTTTTATGTGTTTGGCTATTTTTGTTGATATTTTGCCTGTATATGTAATCGAGCAGAAGGTACTGGGTTTTTTCTCTGGTGGTGGAAATACTAAGTTCAGGGCTTTCTTGTGTAGTTTTTGATTTAACATTTTATTAATTGTTTGTTCGTTGTATCCATTGTTTACTGCTATTTGCTTAATGATATTTAATTCTGTCTCAAAATTGTATTTTGACATAGGAATTGCTGTTAATCTATGTAACATACTATGATAGGCTGCCAGTTTATGTTGTGTGGGATGGGATGATGAATTGTGAATAGTCGTGTCAGTATGGGTAGGTTTATGAAATATGGAAAAGTCATGTTTGTTTTTAAGTCTGGTAATTTTTAAATCTAAAAAATTTATGGATTGATTTTGTTCTGTTTCTATTGTAAATTCAATATGACTATGAAGAGAATTAATATACGATAAAAATTGGTCGAGTTGCCTGTTAGTTCCTGTGAAACATACCAGTACATCGTCCACGTATCTCCACCAATATAAAAACTGTTTGAATATGGGATGTTTTAAAATCTTTATCTCTAGATGATCCATAAAAATATCTGATAGCAATGGGCTTAGAGGATTGCCCATTATAAGTCCTGCACTGTTATTTGTATATAATTCATTATTAAATTCAAAGTATTCCTGGTTTATGCAAACTTCAAGAAGATGTAAAATTTCAGATGTAATGATTGGATTTGTACTATTTTGGTCTAAAAGGTTTTTTACTAGAATAAAAGTTTCTGTGGGAGGGATACTAGGAAAAAGATTTTTTACGTCAAATGAAATTAATCCGGAGTTGTTAGGTAACTGAAAATGTTGTATTTTATTAACTAGTTCTATTGTATTTTTTATGGTAAATTTAGGTGAAAATTTAGTGTGTTCTAAAATAATCTCTAGCAGTTTTTTTGAAAGTTTATATGACGGAGCTGTATAAAAAGACACTACAGGTCTTATTGGGTGATCCGGTTTGTGTAGTTTAATGAAAGAGTATAATTTAGGAGGTTGTGGGTTCATGATACTGAGGTATTTCTGTTCTATTGGATTTACTATTGATTTTGAATTTTCTAACGCTAGCTTAATTTGTTTTTGATACGTTGGATCTTTGTGTAACGTTTCAATGTTTTGATTATTTAAAAATTCTATTGTTTTGTTATTATATTCTATTTTATCTATAGCAATAGTAGTGTTACCTTTGTCTGCTTTTGTAAACACTATGTTGTTTTCTATTGATTTATTTTTAATTGAAATGGCTGTTTTATTCTCTTTGTAACAGGAATTTTTGGTTTCACTACACACATCTGTAATAGATTTTGCAATTATACTTTTTTCGATATTGTTAGCAGTTTTGTTTAATGCTACTTCACATTCTACACCTAAATATTCTAAAGTTTTCTGATTATTATGTTGGGGCAAGTTGTGTTTAAATCCTTTCTCTAAAAGTTGTATCTCGCTATTACTAAATTTAGTATCTGTTAAATTTATAAATCTATTGAAAAAATTATGGTTCGAAAAACTTCTTGTATAATGAATATTGGGATTTTTACTATTGATCCTATGTCAAAATACAATTTTGATACAGAATTAAATATCATTAAGCAAATAGCAGTAAACAATGGATACAACGAACAAACAATTAATAAAATGTTAAATCAAAAACTACACAAGAAAGCCCTGAACTTAGTATTTCCACCACCAGAGAAAAAACCCAGTACCTTCTGCTCGATTACATATACAGGCAAAATATCAACAAAAATAGCCAAACACATAAAAAAGAAAGGAATAACACCAGCTTTCAGAACAAATAACAACCTAGGCAAATATATTAAAAACAACAAGAGCCAACATAAAAAACACTTACACAGTGGTGTGTACAAACTTAAATGTGGCGACTGCCCAAAAACTTACATTGGTCAAACAAGTAGAAATTTTAATAAACGAATAGCAGAACATAAAAGGGCTTTCAATAATAGAAAAACAGATTCTACATACGCACTTCACCTTCTAGATTATAATCATTCTTTTAATGACGAATTTAAAATTCTCCACATTCAAAATAAAGGCCTTAAGCTATCTTTGTTAGAATCTATGGAAATCAACAAATTAAAAACACAGATATAATTCTGAATAACCAGCTGGAGACAAACAGTTCTCCCCTCCTCAACCTATTTCATTAGAGACTATAAAGTGTAAACCCATACCAAAAACAGATCACTTGAGAAAGGCTATCAGCCGAAACAGCTGTAGTGATAAGAATTTAAAATAAATTTTGTGGAAGTTTGAAAACAAAGTTTTCAGTGTTTTATTGTTACATAAAATGAATTTCCATCAAGTAACGGTCGAATCCATCAATTATTAGTAATAATAATAATATATGAAGGTCTAATATAAAAAGGCGGAAAAGAAATTTGTTTACAATTTGAAGAATTTTCAATCTAACAATTGATCGGTTATCTACGTTCTTGTTCGTGTCGTCAATATCAGAAATACAAGATAGAAAATACCTAAAAATAAATCCAATACGTGTATGTTCAGAATCGAAGACGTATTTATTCAAATGAATTAAAATTTCCTTCACCTCCTCGACTGATTATTCAAATCCAAGTTTCGGAAACGTTGAATTATTGTAAATTCCTCTTAAAATCGACAATAAACAATGATTCGACACCTAACAAGAAAACCATCCGTGGAATGTTGTAGCTATTGACTCGTTTTTTGTTGTAAATCAAGCGACATCACTTTCTAATTTGTTTATTTATAGATGTAACTTTTAACCCTGTGCAATTCTTGTATTTCGTTGCCATCGGAAATTCTTGAGAGGACATATTTCACATATTGTCGTCCTGGTCCGAATGTGAAATATTATTAATGTGTTCAGCAGGGACGGACTCGGTCACATTCTTGTTCACACCTCAAAAAAATCACAATCCTATCACCAAATTTCTTGTATAAATAAATAAATACCAAATTCCAAACATAAGGAAAAATCAACAAGTAGATAGTTAAAGAAAACCATTCAGTCATATTGTCAGTCCTTGACTGGGACACAATTCAGAAACTCACATGCGTGAACGAGCGTGAGCCAACTGAAGTAACCGTGAGGGGGCGTGAAAGGGAATGGAAACCCACTCACGCGCTCAACCTTAATATCTACCTTAACAGATTATGTTGGTATCCACGTTATTACTGGTATTAAATGTGTCATAAAAACTGTGTTATCGATAATTTTCAAATGGATTAAAATGAACTCAGATTAATATGAGATAATATTTTTGTCTGTTGTTTGTTTGATGAACAGTGCGTTAAATGATACAGCCAAAAAATTTACAGCTGCGGAAAAAATTGTCCATTTAAAAAGAGCCAAAAACTTTTACAAAAAAATGGACGAACTTGAAGAACTTTTAAAAAATGATCCTACTCATCATCATCTTTGGCTCGACAATCCTCTGTGGATCTTGGCCTGCTCTAAGATTCGTCGCCATTCTGTTCGGTTTCTGGCAATGCCATCTTCTGATTTTTAATATCCGTAAGTCGGTTTCAACTCCATCTAACCACCTAATTCACGGTCGGCCTTTGCTTCTTCTTCCTACAGGTGTTCCTGTGGTTAGCTTTTTAGCAATCGTATTTTCTGGCATTCGTATTATGTGTCCAACCCATCTAAGTCGCTGTGTTTTAACGTTATGACATCTGGCTCATCAAAGAGCTGATACAATTCAAAATTATATCTTCTGCGCCACTGCCCTTGGTCGTTTATAGGTCCAAATATTTTGCGGAGTATTTTACGCTCAAATATTCCCAAAAGTCTTTCATCTTTCTGCGTTAGAGTCCATGTTTCTACTCCATATGTGAGGACCGGCCTCACAATGTTTTGTATATAATAATTTTAGTTCTTCGTTGAATGTTTCTTGAGTGGAGATGCTTTTGGAGTCCATAGTATGCCCTATTTGTAAATATTGGGGAAAACCAAACCAGTTAAAGAAAACGAATGGTTTGACAAGGAGTGCCAAGAAGCAACAGATAACAAAAACAGGGCATACCTAAATACAAATTAAGCTGGATGCACAAGAAGAGCAAAGGAAGAATACCGGATCCTAAGAAGAGAAGAAAAACGATTATATAGAAGAAAAAAAAGACAATTTGAGCAAAAGCAGTTGGAAAGCACAGAATGGCTAAGAAATCAAAATGAAACTCGGAAGTTCTACAGAAATCTAAACAAAATGCGCAAAGAGTTTAAGCCAAGAATAAGAAGCTGTAAGGATGTAAAAGGAAACATCCTAAATGATACGGCCTCAATCCTAAACAGATGAGTTGAATTTTTCGATGCAAAATTTAATGGCCATCATATCGAAGAAGCAGATAACACCCTAGCAAATCGAAATGATTGGAATCTTTTTAACCCAAACGAAAGACCACCTACCATCGAAAACGTTGCCCAAGCCATTAAAAAGCTTAAAAATAATAAATCACCAGGAATTGATTAAATTTGCAGTGAGCTCTACAAGAATGGTGGCGATGCCCTACTACAGACACTGCATAAGGTTTTACTTCTTATTTGGCATAATGAGACCATGCCGTGTGAATGGTCTCAAGGCGTGATATGCCCGTTACATAAAAAAGGTGACCAGCTCCAGTGTGACAACTATAGAGGTATAACCCTGTTAACAACTGCTTACAAAATACTAGCAAATATTCTCTACGAAAGGCTGCAAGTTTACACAGTGGGCATAGTTGGTAAATATCAAGCTGGATTCACTCCAGAGAAATCAACAATTGACCAGATTCATTCAATAAGACAGATTCTCGAGAAAACATTAGAATTCAATATTGAAACCCATCACCTATTAGTCGACTTCAAGGCCGCATACGACAGTGTCAAGAGAACAGTGCTGTACCAATTAATGCATGAGTTTGGTATACCAGAGAAACTTATCCGACTAACGAGAATGACAATGTCTAACTTAGAAGCCACTGTTAGAATACAGGGAGAGAATTCTAGATCCTTTGAGATAAAGGATGGACTCAGACAAGGGGATGCTCTGGCTTGCCTCCTATTTAATATTGCCTTAGAAAAGGCAGTCCGAGATACACGAATTATGGACGGCGGTACTATTTACAATAGATCGATAAAAGTCTTAGCATATGCTGATGACATTGACATAATAGGGCGTAGCAAGCGAGATGTTGAGCAATATCTCCTAGAATTGGAAACAGCGGCGAAACAGGTCGGTCTAGTCATCAACGAAGACAAAACCAAGTACATGTTGGTTACAAAGGATCCGATAGTAAATGAGGAACGGAGAAACAGTCTTTGGACGTGTTGACAACTTCAGATACCTTGGGTCGCTATTGACTGCTACCAATAAAACAAGCGAAGAAATCAAAATGATCCTACTACTGCTCCAATATGTATCGACTGTTCCCTCCGCAAATTCCTGTCCAGGAAACTTTTTATTTGCATCAGTTAACCGTAAACGTCTTTGATATTCACGATTTAAAAACAGAAAAGGCTTTGCTCCATGTCTATCATGAAGGCATTGGAAAAAAGAATGAATTATATTGAAACAAACATGTCCAAAGATGTCAAGCATTTACATATCTTTTCAGATGGCTGTGCTGAACAAAACAAAAATCACTCACTCATAAGGATGTTTGCAGCTTTCGTTGAAGTGGGAAAGTTTGAATCTATGATTTGTATCTAATTTATCAAAGTTTTTGTATATTTTCTGTTGAAGTTTGTTTTTTATATCAGCCTTTTAAGCTCCTTGAAAAGTTGTACTTTCTCTTGTTTCTCAAATAAGCGATTCAATTATGGGAATAATTAGTGCCAGTCCGTTCCTATGTCGACTGTTTACAACACCTGTGCTTCATCTTTACCATATTCATCAAACTTTTGTATTTCTCCAAGGATATATATGTGTGTGCCTTACAACTGTGTGACTCAACTTTTATTATATTTTTTCGGTTTCATTTTTCCTGCCGCCGCAGCTTTCAATTTATAATAGGCCCCGCCGTCCGGGGATCCCGAATAACAAACGTACCTCCACAATTCTGTATTTATCTCTTTCTCACCTACTGCAGGATGCTTGTTCGGAGGATGCGTCGTGAAAGGGGTTTGCCAATGACGTAGGAATAAGATTTTTTAAAAGGAGTTTGTGAATATATGAAAGTGAAGATGTTTTTTGAGGTATTTTCATTCTTTTTTGATTTCAGTTTGATAAATTTAAATTTGATGGAAGTCGTATAACAATTATTGGTGTTTATGCTCAACAAAAAAATAAAAAGAAAGAAATTGAGGCGGTAGCTAGAAGAAGGGCCTATTTGCTAAAAGTGTATTTTATGTAACAAGCATTCAAAGGTTTAATATCCATGACTAAGGCGAACCAACACCTACATTGTTTAAGTGGTTTACTTTCTTCTCTTAAGTACTGAAACAAGTCTCTCATGTCTTTTATTATAGACTGATTAATAGAAACCCGAGGCATATATAAATATATGTACTCAGACAGAAGCCACAAGTTTTTGTTAGAAAATTTTGAACACCACTTGGTCATTTATTGTTACCATAATTCTAAATAAGTTTATTCATACTTAAAAATGATGTAGTTACTTAAAATAAATGTAAATCTTAATGAATATTAGGAAATATTTAGTTATGTACACTTTTTTTTTTTAATAAAATTGTTACTATTTTACGATTTTTTTATTTATTTGTATGCATATTTTGTAAAATATTTGCATATTTTCGGGTAAACACGTGCATATTTATGCGCATATTTTCTACATTTTTATTTGCATATTTGCCGAAGTCTACTTATAAATAAGAAGAAAAACTTGTAACCAATCCTTAAACAAGAAGCGAGTGACCACGTATACTATCTGTAATGACATTTATGTTTTTTTTTTGATGATGGTGATCATAGTGTGTTTGGCATGGAAACTAGTCCTTTTACCACAGATTTTTGCATATAAGTGATTACCTATGAGTTCGTATATTGATTTCCGATTCAGTGACAGTAGGTGGGTTATGTTTACTGGAAGTTGCACATTACTTTTAACAAGGTTTTCATAAAATGTAGATGAGAGTGCTTTATTTCTAATACTTCCAAACAGGATGTGATTAACATCACAATGGGAAATATTATCGCACAAACACTTTCCTGATTCTATAATGTTTAATCTAGCCAGGTGAGCAGGAACAGCACCGTGACTAGTTTTTAATTTTGTGATAGTTGCTACAGATTATTTAGATATATTATAATGGAATATGTGTGGTAATTCTGTTAGGGATGGTAATGTAGGATGAATCTTGTAATAATGATTGTTTAAAGTATTCGCCAATATTTTACATCTGTCTTGCCAGGTAAAATTTTTTTATTATAAAAATTGATTAGATCTGATACTGTGTAAATATGTTCTTGTATACCTGAATGAGTAGAATCCTTAGCGAGCTCGTCTACTATTTCATTACCTTTTATCCCGGTGCGACTTTTTGCCCAAATAAATGTTACATCTTTGTTTCCCATTTTTTGTTTAATGTCAAATATCAGCTCACATCCCTTATGGTTTAACTCAGTATTATTATTAAGTCCACTAAGAACTGACTTAGAGTCTGAGATAGATAGATAGTTTATTTAATTGTAAGTTACAACAAAAAAAAAAGTGGAAATGATACATTAAAAATATTAAAAACATTAAAATACATAAAAACGTACAATTTAGACAATATAATTAAAATAATATTAAATTTGGTTATGTTGCATAGCAGGGATGATCACAGCATCTTGCAAATTTGCGTGCTATAGCCAATCCAGAGCTTTCCTATTTTTTTTTCTTTCTTTTAATAAAATTGTTGAGACTGGTTAAGTGGCTAACCAAGATAAAAAGTTCTGTTATAAAATAATACCGGAAGCATCAATATTAAACAGATGCAGCATCACGAATTTCTACCAATTCTTCCCTATCCGTTCACCATACTTATAACCACGCCGCTGTATCTCAAAAGATCGTTAATAATTTCATAAACCGTATTTTCAAATTAAAGTGGACGCAACGACACATTTTATATAAAACCAGTAGTCGAATAAAAAATAAAAACGAACCTCCGAAGTCTCTCGGGCAGTCACAGGTGGACCATGCGGTTATAATTTAATTTTTTATGGCTTTTTTTATACGCCTTTCGGAATCATCAAATAAGCTTTTATGCAATACGTTATCTAATTTTAAATGCCACTAGTTAATTGGTTGTTGTAAAGGTTTTGGTTGAGAGACCGCAGGATTTTCTGGAGATCTTTGTATGAACCACGTTTATTTATAGTATAGCTATACACCAAAACAAAATGCGACAAATATTTTTAAAAGCATTTTGCAAAATTGAAGATAATCAGTTCAATTACTAATTTTCACAGTTATTCGTAAGAAATATGGTTAATGCATTTTGATGAAGACTTAAAACTTATTAAGCCCGTTGCAACTGTATCCCTTTCCAAGAGAAGCTTGTCAAATTACGAGTCATTTATTGCAAATACAGAATTGTATCATGAGTCGAAATGGTTTATATCATTAATCGAAATATTCGAAAATATTGACCAACAACTGATTATTTACTTAATACTTCCTATTTCTTATTCTATTCTTCTATTCTCATCATCATCATCATCATTTCTCTCCAGTCGTCCGTATTCATCGCCTTCCGCCGTCAAGCACTTATTCCCATATTTCTCATGTCTTCATCGATGTTATCAAGGAACCTTGTTCTAGGTCTTCCTCTTCTTCTCTGACCAATGAGTCAATCAAGTAGCGTTTTTCTAGCTGGGCATTTTGTTCCATCCACATTACATGCCCTATTCATCTCAGACGTCCTATCTTAATATACTTTGATAAAATAAAGGCAGACATCGAGCACAGTTTTATTAATTAAATCTTGCCCAAGTACTTTCGCTCACTAAAGCATCTTCAGGGGCATTTCGCCTATTTTGGGCTATCCAACAATCCCAGAATGTCATAAACATAAAATTAAAGATAAAGTTGAACATAACACTACACTAAATAAGGGCAAACAGTTTAAAATTATTTAAAAAAGGCGAAGCTACATTCTGGTCGGCAACAGGAGTAATTCTCTCTCTATAATAAGTGCCTGGTTAAAGTATTCTACCCATCTATTCAATATATCTTTCCTTGTTGTTAATAGGTCGCCATTCTGACTTCTGCATTGTCTTGTGGTTGCCTTGAATTCTTTTCTGTTGATGTTAACATCCTTATAGAATGTTCTGAATTCTTTTTTAATTTTAAGAAATTTTAGATATGCTTAGCTTACCATATTGTTGACTGCAAAAACTCCATAGCTATCACATTAATGTTTTAAATGTTACAACTTTCTCTTAACTGTTCAGGTAATATGCTCTTTTTTTTTTCTATCAAAATCTATCAAAAGACCGTCAGAGTAGACCGCAGCGCCCCAAGGAGCTGGTGTGCTGCCCTCTACCCTGGTGTGTGGGATTCAGTCCGCTTTCCCAATTCAGACACCCGTAATACCTAGCGAATCAATCGTGAGAACACATCTGCCTACCAACTAAAACCCCCTCGTTCCAGCCGCGGACACCCGGTACGTATTTTTAGCAAATGCTACTTCGGTTGCCCCGCTGCTGTACCTATCTTTACTCCATGTCGGGGAAACCGGCTGTGAGGAGTAGTCATTCTTTTAATTTGTTCCATAAGTAAAACATTGAGTACTGTGTACGATAAAAAGTATGGAAAAAATTAATATTAAATGAAACATAAGTGTAAATAGCTAGGATAAATTCAGATAAGATGAATATATAAGTTTTCGTGAAGCAGTGTAAAGATAAAAGTGTATAGATACAGGATGTATAAGTAAAATAAGGGATAAAATATCCTTGATAATGTCTTCTGTCACTCTCATCTCCCATCTTGTCTCGCTCTCTCGCGCGTTTCCTTTTCTTTTATTATCTCTGTTATTAGGTCTACTATCACGTTGAAGTTATCTTTGCTTTGCATGGCTATATTCATTATAGTCTCTGGTGTTGTCTCTCCTAGTTTTGCTCTCATGTCTTGTTGTTTATCTTGAAAAACGTTGCAATGGAATACGCAATGTTCTGCGTCGTCGCACACTCCGCATTCTATACATAAGTCATCTTCAGTTTTCCTTATGCGATATGTGTAGGACCTGAAAGAGCCGTGTCCGGTCAGGAATTGAGTGAAAAAGTAATTTGTTCTTTTAAACCTACATTGATACCACTGTTTCACGTCTGGAATTAGTTTCTTCGTCCACTGTGCTTTTTCTGTCTGTGTCTCCCATTCTTGTTGCCATTCGTTTAGCATTTGTTATCTTACCTCGGCTTTGACCCCTATTAGGTGGCCGTTTACACTATCGTAAATGATCTTACGTTCCTTCGCTAGGAGGTGGATGGGTGGCGTACCCGCAATCACCTGTAGGGCTATCGTTGATGTATTCCGGTACGCACTTACTTACAGGTAATATGCTCTACGGATACGGCGAATAACAAGATAAACTGCTTGGATAAATACTTGGATAAATTGACGGACACAGTTTCAGATTTGCTCTGATAAGAGAGCATCTAAACATGTTTTATCATCTTGATAACAAGAGATAAGCCAGAAATTGAGATCACCGTAATTGATTTCACTAATATTTCTGACGGCGTGCTTAACCCATTAAGGGCCGAGACAATAAACAAAGAGAAATTTGACAATTGATTTATTAGATTGGATTAAAAACACACAAATTAAGACTAATTTACAACCAAAAAGAATTTTTTTTTCTCATGAAAGGAAAAACAGGTGGGTGCGTATACGCACCTTTGGCCGAATACGCATACAATTTTTAAAAAAGGAACATATTGTATTTTAACTGTAAATTAAATTTTAAGATGAAAATTTTCGAAACATTCGGGGTGTAGATGCACTGTACACTTTTTACATAAATAAATAGTATTACTTTTGCACATCCGACATTTTCTTCTTGCACTATTATCGTCTCTTTTTACAATGTGGCCATTTTGCACGAATGTCGCCCGAAATATGGAACCATTTCCTCGTCAATGGAAAGATTTTTTGCAAAGACTCCAAATTGTGCAAACTTTCGGTTAATTATTTCAAAAATTGGTGGCAATTTTGCAAATTTATCATTTTTATTCAGTAAGGTGTTATCTGACAAATGTATGTTCTGTTTGATTGAACGAAATCTATGTCGGCTCATGCTTTCTCTTACAATGTGCACTTCTTTATCCTCATCTTTCGACCAATACATATCACGTTGAGGCAGACTGTGATAACCAGATAATATACATATGCCAATAAATTTTTTTAAATCTGTGGCGGTTATTCTGCGATGCATAAATATTTGTAAAATATCGAATTCTCTCACTTACTTCTTTATCAAAAAAAAATAAAAAAACTTCAATGTGACTTGCCTCCATGGTTGGCTTTTATATTTTCTACATATCGATCAGACTGATGTTGAATTACTGCCGAGTACGAAGGAGTATCTGTTTTTACCCAACTTGGGACAAATTTGGATTTATTATTTTTGCCTGGTTCTTTCTTTGGACGTTTTGATCTGTGGTTCAGAGGAATATCATCATCAGAATGCCCATTCACTTGTATTTCATATATACCTGCAATATCTGTTTTTATTCCTTCTGTACCAATAATATTATCATCAATGTCTTCTACATCGGAAATTTCATCTGTTTCCGGCGGCACATAAACCACATCAAGTGAGTCAGCATTTTCACAGTCTGAGTCTTCTTCTAACAAAGCCATTAACTCTTTAGTAGTTAGTGCCCTCTTCATTACCTATTTCGAGAATTTACTAAAATAAACAAAAACATAAACTACTACTACTATATACACGCATTCATATGATAATAATTTAGCTTAGAATAGCTTATACCTTATTTCAACTTATATGGAATATAAAACAAATAAACACAAGGAAACTTTCAAACTGATTTAATTCAAGAAAAAAGCAAATATAATAGTATTGACTATTGACGAGATCGTAATTTCAGATTGTTTAGTCTACGAAAAAAATATAATATGGTTTCGGCCAAAGGTGCGTATACGAATCCATCGTATAAACATGCAATTATAGACCTTATTTTTAAAGTATGAATGAATAAGTTTTTAGAATAATAAAAATTTCAACATATTTTTATAATTATAGAATACAAAATATGAATTAAGTTTATAATTAGTATCGGAAAAATTTTTTGTATGAAGATGTGTATAAATCATTAAATTATGCAAAATTATAATAATCTTAAAATATTTAAAAAGTAATATTTTTATCAAAAGAAAAATGATACTATATACCTCAATCTATTGAGATGTTATTTCAATAAAAAGAGAACATTAAAAAAATTATTTTCGGGCCAAAAAAAAATTAACAATAAAGGTTGCGTTTACGCACCTTTGGCCGTAAATGGGTTGTAAGCGACGGGTCACGTTGCTATCTCGAACTATCTTAACTCAACACCAAAATTACAATGAATCCCTTTTCTTGAACTCTCTGAGACGATGCGCGAGTTCCGCTTTCGCCAGTAAAATTTTACCAGTATTCTATTTGATTTCGCTTAGCGGCATTTGCAAATGTAAATAAACAATTGGATTATGTTTATTCTCTTCGAAGATTTTGAGACGCAATTCTTAAAGTAAAGATCTTTAAAACGCAAATTAAAACTTTTTAGAGTTTTTTTATGATATACAGAGTGGAAAAAACGCTACAATTTGATTAATATTTGACGTTATGTCTGTCATAACCACATAAAAATAATGCACAGTTTAATACAGTAACCCAGGACAAGTTTACTGGCATTTACCTAATTAGATGCAGTTAAAAAACATGCCAAACCATCATAATTTTACTTTACAGTAGAGTTTGCTCAAAAAAATGCACACAACATAAATCTAATCAATAAACTATCACAAACCGACTCGGCGTTAATAAAAACCTCTAAAAACGTCGATGAGGTGCTCAAATCGCATTCCACGTCTTGTCGTACAAACCGAGACCATGTCAATCGAACCTCTCCCCTCTTGCCCATCGATCCCTAATGAGACAACCTTTTTATATTTATACCAGTAATTCCGAATTCTGTTAGTACGTCAGCCGGGCCATAAATTCCTATAACGATTGTTGTATTTTGAGGCAAGAATGTGAAAATTGAAATTTTTGTTCGTGGTTAGGTGCGCCCGACATCAAAGGCACTCGATGCACCTGTATCGGTCAACCTCGAATCGGATATCTAAATGACCATCATATGTCTCGTTTACCTAATTATTTCTGTAATGAAAATATATGTAGTAGTTTGTTTTAACAAGCCAATTGTGAAATTTTGACGTGATTTCCGCTTTGTTTTTGAAAACAAGTCGATTAAGATGTCCAATAATGACTTCTCTGTTTTTAATCGGTGTTAAGAAGGTGTCAATTGTAGCCTTAACACTTATTTTTAGATAAATTATGATTTTTTTATAAAATTTTGTGTCTACAAATGCAATCTCAGTCTCCGTTGTTGGCAAACATACTTATGGATGAGTTTGATACATGGTATATAAATTATACGATGATGTATACATATCATATTATAAACTACAAATAAAAGAACATTTTGAGAATTTTGATATTTTAAAGAAGGAAAAATATGCTGGGTGTCCCCGAAAATAGTGCGTTCCTTAAGGTATAGGAAGAAGGCACCATTTAGAGCAAAAAAGTCTTATAACATTTTTACCAATTTATTCCAACATAACACAAAAGTCTTATAACAAAAGCTAGATGATAGAATAGCTGAAAACCAATTGGGATTCAGAAAAGGCTTTGGCACCAGAGAAGCATTAATTACTGTACAAACACTAATGAAACGATGTAGAGATGTCAATTTCGACATATTCATATGTCTAGTCGACTTCGAAAAAGCTTTCGACAAAGTACAACACCGAAGAATGGCAAAAATACTGAAGAACACAGAATTAGATGACGAAGACGTGAGAATTATTGCCAATCTGTATCGATATCAGACAGCCATAATATGAATAGACCAACAAAAATCGAAAGAAATACCTATAAATCGTAGAGTAAGACGAGGATGTGTGCTTTCCCCTTTACGGGATGGCAAATGAAGGCATATTTATTAACGGAGAACTTCTGAATAATCTTAGATGCGCAGATGACACAATACTCCTTGCTGACAGCAGAGAAGGACTACAGATCTTGGTTGATCGCATTACCCAATACTGCGAAAGGTATGGAATGACACTGAATACAAATAAAACAAAAATCATGGTGGTAAGCAAGAACAAGATTGAGGAAGACAGTGTTTATGCTAAAGGAAAACTTTTAGGCAGGGTGCACAGATGTCAGTACTTAGGTTGCGAACTAAATGAAGAATGGGATAGAAGTACGGAAATAAAACGGCGTATTGACATAGCTAGAAGTGCTTTTAATAAGATGAAAGCAATATTTTTCTTAACATTCTAATCTTTTAAAAATATCTTCCAGAGCCTGATAAAAGTTTCGGTGATATTGTTTTACCCTGTCCCACGCCTCTATTTATTTGGCATTTATTTATTACTTTAATTGTTGTTTTGGCTTTCTTATATATATTGGCAATTAGTTCCGTATATCTGTGGTCAATTCTGCTGTTAATCAAAGAACTTTTCACTCTTCAATGTTCGACACTGTCGAAAGCCTTTTCGAAATCTATGAACGCTATATATAGAGGAATGTGGTATTCATTTGCTAGTTCTATAAGTAATTTCATACTTAGTAAATGGTCACTTGTGCTGAATCCCTTTCTTAAACCAGCTTGTTCTTTCGTCTGGTATCTGTCGAATTTTGTCGTTAATCTATTGGTTCAAATTTTTGTTAGGAGTTTATACATTACATTGAGGAGTGTTCTAGGACGGTAGTTATTTATATCTGCTTGATCCCGTTTCTTGGGTAGGATAATGGTTACGGATTCCTTTCAGTTGTTTGGGATTCTTTTTTCTTTTAATATCTTGTTAAAAAGGGAATGTAGAGTGTTAATTACCACTTTTCCACCATATTTCAGCATCTCTGCAGTTATTCCATCTTTTCCAGGCGATTTGTTGTTTTTCATTTCTTTCAATGCCTTCTTTATTTCTGATTTGCTTATTTCTGGCTGTAGCTCTGAGTTGACATTTTTTATTTTAGCCTTAAGTTGGTTTTTAATTTCTTCTGTTGGTTTCTTTTTGTTTTATATAATTCTGAGTAGAAATGGTGGATTATATTTATGATGTCATCTTTAACGATTGTTTCTACTCCGTTTACATATTTTACCTAATTTCGGTCTTAAGCATTTCATATTTTTGTTGTTCTGTATTACTTCTTCTTCTATTTTAATTTCTTGTTCTTTTCTCTTATTTTCTTTTATCATTCTGCTTATTGTTTTATTGATTTCTACATATTCTATAGATTTCCTTTTGCCTTCTTTGTTCAGCTTCCTTCTTTTATCCATAAACTTCTTTGTTTCTGTTGATATATAGTTGTTCTTTTTTAGATTCTTTTTTGCTATTTCTTTTCCTGATGTAATCATCGTTGCTGTAAGTATGTTGTCTATTTCGTCTATATTTTTATCACCACTGTCTTATTTTTGGGTAAGTTGTTCTTTTAATAGGTCTTTGTATATCTCTTTATATTGCCCTAGTTTGTTTCTATCTACTAGATACCAGTTTCTAATTATTTTTCTTTTCATTTCATAGTTACCGTCAATACTAATTATTGCTTTGACCATCCTGTGATCGCTACCTCAACAAGGTGATCTTGCTCTAAAATTAACATTTTGTAAATGGTTTTAAGATACGCTGTACACTAGTCAGAGAACCTGAATTCATCTAAATTGTTATGTACGGATGAAGCATGTTTCACGAGAAACGGTGTATACAATTTTCATAATTGCTAGTAAGCAATCTGATCAGTTTAATGTTGGCATGTCTAGTGGAATACACCTTATGATAATGAAAGGCCTTTTGGCTATCTTTTCCCATGTCCTTTTCCTCCATTAATGTTATCCATCCTTTTAGCTATCCTTTTGATTTCTGTGATCTAGGAGATTATTTGTTGTCCTTTTTCGATAGTCTCAAGGCCAAAGGGATTGTTTTCAAAGAGACTGTAATATTGCTCAAATTGGGCAGCATTTTTTGGGTTAATCCGGGCCTATAACTTATTCTACTATATCTATTTAAGAATAGAAATACATAACAGAAATTAAGAGAGGAGAGAAAAACCATCTCCTTACTTAATGGTAATATGGTAGCATGAGATAGAAATTTTAATCTAGATAATAAGAAAAAATCTACAGTACTAATTATAGAAGTCTATAAAGAGCTTCCAAAAAAAGTAAGTAAATTGTAGGAGCTGTAAATGAAGACATAGCAACTGGTGATGAGACAGATTTTTTGATGTTTCATATGTATTAATGACTTATTCCCATTAAGAAACACTAAAAGAGATTTTTAGCAAAAGCTCGTATGTTAGGTACATTATAACAATTATGATATTTTTTGTTGTTTTCATTTTAATTTTGAATTTAAGTTTTTGACTCTGCTCTAAAGATTATTTATTTTCCAGGTAAGTTTCTACACAATATTAAGACGATTAGGAACTAGTGTAAGTACAATAATATATTTCAATAATATTGTGTTCTAATATAATTCGATATTTAGCCTCAGTTATCAAACATTTATAATATGATAATCATAGCTATTTTAAATAAAACTAAACAAACACTACTTTGCGAATTTCTGTAGCATAAAAAATTCCGTTTAGCACAGATATTTATTTTGAAATATTCTAAATAATAAGCTCCGTTATCTCGTGACCATCTTCATCTGTTGAATGCAATTCCCAAAACCACTAGTTCAAGCTATTTTTTCCGTCATTACAAATATACTTAAATTGTCAAATCTTGGTATTTCCCATCTGCAGGTGAAGAAGATGATAACACCACTGCTGTAGGCCAAGAGACCCCTTTTTTAGGAAGAGTTTGTCGAAATTAGGACTCAGGGTATTAAATTCGACCGGTGCGCCACGAATTTTCACCGCAATTATTGTTAATTTCAACTGGTAACCTGCCAAATTTTCATTAGATTTCAGACTAAGCTAATCCGATTACTAAAATAACTATTTTGTGGACTTTTTAATTTGAGGCTTAATAATATTAAAGCAGTAAACAGATATTTTCCACCTTCAATAGCAACCGATCTTTGGATATTACTCGTGTTGTATATACTTTGTTGGACAGATCTAAAAGTATATGCAGTGTTTCTTCGTCAATGCATTCAATGAACTCAGTGGGTATCTGATCTGAGCCTATTGATTTTGCGGTCTTTGCATTTCTAATTGCCTGTTCTAATTCGCACATTATTATTTTAGGTCCTATTTGTTCCTGTGGTTCTTCTTGTATCATTCTATTATCATCGAATAATTTCATTATGTACCTATTCTTGCCAAAATCTTAGTTTATCTTTGATGTCTGCAATGAGTTTACCATTATCATCTTTGAATATCCCATAGTGTTCTCGCTTTTTGGTATTTGTTAGTTCTTTTATTTTTTTTATGCATATTAAAGCTATCGTATTTTCTGTCATACTCTTCCTGATCTGTTAACCACTTTTCCTTGGCATTTTTTATCTCTACTTTAATTCTACTTTGTAGTTCTTGATATTTTGGCTCATTTATCCCTTTAGCTTTCCTCCTCTCTTCCATTAATGCTAGAATTTCTGAAGTCACCCACTTCTGTTTTTTATTTGTCTTTTCAGGCTTTAAATTTTCTTCTGCAGCCTTTAATAATGCCTTCTGAATATTGCTCCACTTTCATTGACATCTTCTGATGTTAGGATTTCTTCTCCTACTTCTGTTAGATTTGAGTTGACTTGTTGGATCTTTTTTTGATGTATTTCTGCAAAGTATTCCGATATTCCAATCATCGGGGAGGGATTTCTGCGTACATATTTCTTTTATAAGCTGCTGTAATGCCATTATGGTATCATGGCTACTTTCTTTATATAGTTCAGCTGAGAGATTATCTATTCCGGGTGATTTGTTTCTGGCTAGTTTTTTAACTGCATCTTTAACTTCAAGAATTGTTGATGGTTCCTCTTCCCTCTCGTCTGTTCCCCTTACATCCTTATCTGAATGTAAGATAAGTTAAAATAAAAGCTTCTATTTCTGATACCGTTATACTGAGTGGTTAACTGTATATTGCAATGTATCAGTATTAGTAAAATACTCACGTGACATTTGTTTACTCCCCCGTAAGTTACCTCATAATAGAAAATTTCCAGTTTTACTGGTACATAATAAATCAGCCAAATGCATTAGCATTTAACAGCTTCAATGGTAATACAATTTATTCAACTCTCGATATAAATCAAATTTTTTCAAGTCATAAATTTTTTCATAGTCTGTGTAGCTTTTTTGATGCATCGAATAGTCTGGTTATTGCATAACATCTTTCCCGATAAATTACCCAGCCAAAATATCTGTGACACTTATGATTTATCGTACATAAAAACGTTTCTATAATATCAATTATTATCCTTGAAATTAAAGTCGAGAAATACGTGTGACTGGAATGCTACTGGATACCCGGATACGTTCATTTACATAAAAAATCATTCGAGATAATTGCTCCGTGTCGAACTAATGCGAGCCATCAGTCAGTTGCAACCTTATTTCCTGATCCATTTGACTAATTTGTGAGATTCGTGATGCCATTATGGAAATATTTTATTTTCTTGTTTACCGAAGCAACTTTAGCCGTTTTGGGTTGATTCAGTTAAATGTTCTACATTCTTTATTATTAAGGAAAAATGGGTTAGTATATACGTATAAACATATATTAAATAGAAAAAGATTTATGGCAAAGTTACGGTAAGCAGTTCAGTGGAAGTTTTGCAATGAGTCTGTATATTCTTCTTAACAGTAAAAGCAATGTTTCAGAAGATATTTTTTTCGAAACTATTACAGCTTAGCTGTTTAATACTTTTTGGTAAAATATTGTAATAGATATAATTAAAGCAATTTATTTAAGGTAATTAAGGTAATCTACAGCGATTTTTTCATAAGTAGTGATAGTTATAAGTTATATTATACAATAAAATAAAAATTAAAAAAGGTGTTAGACAGGGCTGTGTCTTGTCGCCATCACTGTTTAATGCATACTCAGAGGAAATATTCAAAAAAGTATTAGAAGATGAAGTAGCTACTCAACACTTAAGTTTTAACCTTGTTTAGGCCTGAGCCTCTTCAAGGAATGGGGTACTCCTTTTTTCTTTGTCGGAGCAGTGGGGGTGTGATAAAGGTCAGTTACTGTAATTTCGGAGTATTTAAAAAGTAGTGGACTACTAAGAAGCAGGGGGAAGTAGAAGGTGGCGTATGTGTGTGGACGACAGAGGAGGGCACAAGAGGAAGTGGGGAGCTCTGCCTAGCATGCCAGTTCAGGTACTTCAGGGGTTACCAGCCATACAGTAGGAACGGCTCTTTATCAGTGTTTTTGGCGCGTAGTTTTTAACTGCGATATTTAATGGGGAATGATTCTAAGATTAAGAGAACAAATACAAACACCAGCACGCCTATAAATACAAGAGAACTGATGAGAGACGAAAATCTGAAGAAGAGTTATGCAAATCAAATTAATGAAAGAATGCGACTAATAGAACAAAATGATGATATCGAAGAGATGGTCAATGATATTAAAGGAACGATTCTGGCAGTAAACAGGGAAGTTAAAGCACAGATCAGAAAGAGAAAGCATAACGAATGGATGACGGACGAAATTATAGATCTAATGGAAAAGCGAAGACAATATAAACTACGTAATCAAGACAAATACAAACAGATACACAAAGAAATTCGCCAGAAGGTTAAGAAAGCAAAAGAACGTTGGATGGTGGAAAGGTGCAACGAAATAGAACAATTGCGGGAAAAAGGAGATAGTTTTGGACTACATAAGAAGATCAAAGAAATATCGAATATACACAAAAGCCACCACAGAACAAGAATACGCAACGACAGAAACGAATACATAGAGTCAGAAGAGGAGATAGCAATGGCGTGGAAAGAATACGCAGAAAGACTTTTTAATGGCGAAAGACCAACACAACCAACGCGCAAACTTCCTTCCGAAAACTTATCAGGGCCATCAATAATGCGAAGTGAAATAGAATATGCAATTAGAACCACAAAGATGCATAAAGCAACAGGTCCAGATGAAATTAATATAGAAGCAATAAAACTAATAGACGAGGAGAATATCGAAATCTTGGTAAAGCTGTTCAACCGAATTTATGATACTGGTTACATTCCGCGAGAATGGCTGCAGTCATCCTTTGTGATGATCCCAAAAACAGCTAATGTCACAAAATGCAATGAACACCGCTTAATCAGTTTAATGAGTCACTTGCTGAAACTCTTCCTTAGGATATTACACTCAAGAATGTACAAGATACTAGAAGAACTTAGCGGGTCAACACAATTCGGTTTTAAGGGAGGACTAGGAACAAGAGAGGCAATTTTATGTTTGAACACCTTAATACAAAACTGTTTAGATCAACGAAAAGATGTCTACCTCACCTTCATCGACTACGAGAAGGCATTTGACAATGTTAAACATGATATCATGATGGAACTACTACATAGGGCCAACATTGACCAGAAGGAGATCAGAATTATTCAGAATCTATACTGGAACCAAATGGCAAAGGTGAGGATTGATCAAGACCAATATACGAATGAATTTGAAATCCGGAAAGGTGTCCACCAAGGCTGGATACTCTCTCCGATGCTTTTTAATTTATATGTTGAAAATATATTTGCGGAAGCATTAGAAGACACGGAATTAGGCATTAAGGTGAACGGCATACCAATTAGCAACCTACGCTATGCGGACGACACAGTGATTATAACTGATAATTTGGAAGATCAGCAGTTATTACTTGATAGGGTGAATAGCATAGGTAAAAAATATGGCTTCAAAATCAACATTATGAAAACGAAATATATGGTCATTAGCAGAAACCCTCCAGAAAACCCGATAATATGCATAGGTGACGATCACATAAAACGCGTGAAAACTTTTAAATACCTTGGCACCACAATCAATGACCAATCGGATCCACAACAAGAGATAAAAATCCGAATACAAATGGCAAGACAAGCTTTCGTGAAATTCAGACCGCTCCTATGTAATCAAAACCTAAATTTCGAAATACGCTATAGAATGGTCAAGTGCTACATATGGTCCATCTTGCTTTATGGCATGGAAACGTGGACTTTGAAAAAACATCTATCAACAAACTTAAAGCATTTGAAATGTGGTCATTGAAAAGAATGATGCGCATACCTTGGGTGGATAGAGTTCGAAACGATGACGTCCTTAAGAGAGCCGGCGTGGAATGAGAACCCTTGAAATAATTAAAAAACGCAAGATTGGTTACCTTGGGCACATATTGAGAGGAGCAAAATATGAAATACCACAGTTAATCCTACAAGGGAAGATCGAAGGTAGGAGAGGAGCCGGCCGCAAACAATTATCCTGGTTAAGGAATATTAAAGAATGGACAAGAATACACAATACAGGCGAGCTATGTCACGCCGCCAAGAACAGAATTCTAGTAATGAGATAGTCGCCTACGCACTTTGATGTATGGCATGTTAAAAAGAAGAAGATTCTAAGATATCAAAATACTCATCAGAAAGTTCATGTCCAGTGTTGTGAAGAAGTTTTGCTGGAGGAAACGGAACCGGAAGCTCTGTTGTTCGAGCCAGCTATGGTTCTTAGGACATACTTCCTGCTGAGGGATAAGATTCTGTCCTTGATTGGTGTGATGGTTGGCCAATATGTATATGTGAGCTGATGAATACGACCAGTCCGTCCTCATGCAGTATCTGAGGATTCTACGTTCAGTTGCTATTATGGCATTAAGTTGGTGGGGCTTCAGAGGGACATGGACGCATGTCTTGTATTCAACGATCGGTCTAACAAATGTTTTGTAGGTGTGCAACAAAGTTTTAGAAGATGTTCCCCCCATTTTACCAGACACCACTTTCAGGAGGTTAAACCTCTTTCTCATCCTATCTAAGGTTTCTTGAACGTCGGTTTGCCAGTTAAGAGACCTTGTAAAACGAACTCCCAAGTAGGAAACCGAGTTTCTAAAAATAAGGTCTTCTCCCAAAAGTGTTATCCGGCCCTGGGCATCGCGACAATAAAATGTAACTGTTATATTTTCTCGAAGTTTTTGTTTTATGTTTTCGAACAAAAAAGTGGATGTTTGAGTCTTGCAACATAGACACATGTAATTTGTTGTGGGTAGAGTAGAGTAGAGTAGAGTATTTATTTAACTACATAACAATACAAATATTGTTTGTAGCAAGTCAAAAAGAACATACATAGTATTAACAAAACGAATATAAAACGTAACTTAAATAATATATACAAACAAGAACATATAATAAACAGAAAAACATTTATGGCAAAGTTACGGTAAGCAGTTCAGTCGATGTTCTGCAATGAGTCATATATTCTTCTGAGCAGTAAAAACAATGTTTCAGAAGATATTTTTTTATAACTTTATCGAAACTATTACAGCTTAGCTGTTTTATACTTTTTGGTAAAATATTGTTATAATTATAATTAAGACTATTTTTTTCTGCAAGACTTAATTTACAGCGATTTGTTCGTAGGTAGTGACAGTTTCGCATATTGTGAACATGGACATCAGACTGCTTTATTAAATGAGCACGTTTTCTGTGAATTTCAGTTAAAACTTGAAATATCAACAGAGTAGGTAGCGGCATAATTTTGAATTTGATAAAGAAAGGTCGGCAGTGTTCTAGATAACTAACCCCTGCTAAAATCCTGATAGCTTTCTTTTGCATTCTAAAAATTTGAAGTGCATTTGTTGAATTGCCCCATATAATTACACCATAGTTTAGATGAGAGTGGAATAAGGAAAAATATGTCATTTTTAATGTTTCAAAGTTGACAACCCTTGCTAGTTGGCGAATAACAAATAATGAACTTGATAGTTTTTTCTTAAGTTGTGAGATATGAGCCGACCAGTTAAGTCGATTATCTATGGTTATTCCCAATAGTTTAACAGTCTCTTTGTTAACTAGATCATTGTGTAAATTACTTGCAGATATAACCAAATTATGCGTTTTATCAGAATTAAGTTTTAGTTTGTTTGCAGCAAACCATGAGCTAGATTTAGTAGAAACTTCCTCATGAGACATTTTTACGGAGATATGAATTTAGGCAGATCGTTGACATAAATAATAAACAAAAGAGGTCCTAAGACCGAACCTTGTGGGACTCCATGTTTTACGGATAGAAAATCGGAGAGATGACCTTTAGACACTACCGCCTGGTGTCTGCCACATAGATAAGAAGTTATAAGCTTAAGAGGGATACCTCTGATTCCATAGTAATTTAATTTGTGAAGCAAAATGTCGTGTGAAACGCAATCAAAAGCCTTCGACAAGTCGCAAAGAGAAATTGCTATGCGATTGCTGCGTTCAAGCCCCTCAATCACTTCGCTTACAACATTAAATACCGCGTTCGTAGTAGAACGAGCACTTCTGAATCCATATTGTGAGTTGCTAAAGTAATTATTTGACTCAAAATAGGAATAAAATTGTTGTTTGATAACTTTTTCAATCACTTTCCCAAAAGTAGAAACAATGCTTATGGGTCTATAATTGTCAGTTTTTGAGGAATCACCTTTTTTGTAGATTGGTAGTACTTTTGAGTATTTTAGTATTTCTGGAAATATTCCAGTTGATAGAATTAAATTAATAAGATGAGTGAAAGGTGTTAAAATTATTTGGTAAGTTTCTTTTAAAATTTTGCTATTAATTTCGTGAACATCTCTACAATTAGAATTACTAAGAGACTTTATTATTTGAGAGACCTCTTCTTCCAGAACGGGACGAAAAAAAAAGGACTTGCTCGGAGAAGGATAATTTCTGTAATTGACGAGGACATCGACGTTAATATTGGGAAGAGATGTAATTATATTCTCTGCAATTGTAGTAAAAAATTGATTCATTTCGTCTGGAGGTAGATCAGGTTGTACCGAACTGGATCTTGTGTAGTTTCTTTCGAAATTTACTATTTTCCAGCAGTCTCTAGGTTTATTATTGGAATTAGTAATAAAATTACAGTAAGCTGACTTTTTAGCAATTTTTAATTGCCGATTATATTCAACTTTTTGTTGTTTATATACTTTGAACAAATCGGGATCCTTAGTGGCATCTGCAATGTGTTTAACAAGAGAAAGATTGGATCTGTAAGACCTTAATTCATTATTAAACCATTGCACAGGTGTTTTTTCAGCCATTTGTCGTACTTTTTTTAGTGGAAAATGCTTTACTATTAAATTGTTATAAGTTTCGGTAAGAAAGACTGCTAAAAAATCAGGATCATTATTAATATCATAGAAAAAGTCCATATTTGTACTAGCTAGCGCACGTTTAAGCTTCTGTAAACCAGAAGAAGTAATAAACCGATGAAATGTTTGATAAGTGTCAACAACTTTATGCTCAGAGTCAATAAATAAAAACTGAGCTCGATGGTCAGAAAAACAAGGTTCAAATACGCCTACTCTGTAGATAGTTTCAGAAAAATTTGTCATAATGTTGTCGATGCAACTACTGGACTGGGATGTGATTCTAGTATAATCGTTTATAGTTGTTTTTAAACCAAAAGATGTTAATAGATTTTGAATATCAAAAAAAGGTTCAGATTCAAGTTTAAAATTTATATTAAAATCACCAAGTATGATAAGTTTGTCTGCTTTACTAAGCAAGGATGTTATGACATTTTCAAAATTCACCAAAAATAAGTCAAAGTCACCCTTACCCGATCTGTATACAGTAAAAATATTGGTTTTTATTGAAGGTACATAAATTGCACAAGACTCAGAACTTTGCTCTACATTATATTTATTTAGATTAAGAGAAGAATACATAAGATTTTCTTTTACATAAATTGCAACTTCGCCTTGTTTCTTTTTTACCCTACAAAAGAAATTAGCTAATGAAAAGCCGGAGATGTTAATTAATTTTAAATTTTCTTCACTTTGCCAGTGCTCGGAAAAACATATGACGTCATATAATTTTTGATCCGTTAGAAAAGCATTTATCATATCGACTTTATTTGAAATACACTGCAAATTAACATGAAACATGCATACCGTACCTTTTTGAGTTAGTTTATTTTGATAAAATTTTGTAGAAGCTTCTAGGTTTCTTCCTCCGTCTTCTTTGTGTGCTGAAAATTTCTGTTGAAGTTAAATCTCCTAACGGCAGATCCTTTGGGCCAAATATTAGGACTGTAGACTTCGTCAATTTTATCGAAAGGGAAAGATACCTTATATGTGGAGTATTTGTCAGTTATATGCCATTCAACGCAGTTAAAAGTAATATTGGGTACCGTCTCACCCAAAAATTTTAGAAGATCATCGGCTTTCATATCAACACCAATGCGGGACACATGTACATGACCTTGTCTAGGAATGGTGTTTACAGTAGACGTTTCATTGCTTCCAATAATCGGTTTGTATTTATTTTCTTTTTTCGGTTGGGTATTCCAAGATGAGTGTCCTGTTTTTAGATTGTTTTTATTTTCTTTTTGTTTATCACTCATGTATGAATGAGATAGACTTGTGTTTTTGTTTAATGACAATTTAATGGGTTCTTGACTGGTAGAACCTGAGTTGGTCGGGCCTGCTTTATTTACTGTTTTTTCACTAGATGACGTTGGAACGGGCATGGCTGAATTTTTATTATATTTATCTTTTAATAAAGAAATTAAATCTTGTTGCTCTTCCGTACGTTTTTCTAGATGGAATGATAGTTTACTTACTGCTGCAAGTTCACTTTTTATATTAGTAAGTTCCTTTTTGGTCTTTATACACTGTTCACACACAATAACGTCTAGGTTATGTTCGTATTGAATGCTTTAATACTTTTTTGCACTGTTTGTGTTAATTTATTAACATAATCTGATAACTGAGGATTAGAACCGGACAGTGGTAACTTTAAATTCACTAATATGTCAATTAATTCCTGCTTTTTTAGCTTATTTAGTTCCGCTGTTAAAACTGCGACTTGACTATCGGACGCCATCTTGGGTGATCCATATAGTTAAATAGTTTTTATCAACTTATTATCTAAACTGCAATCAAAACGTTAGACTAAAATCAACAATAAAATAATAAATTCAAATCCTAACATTCGCTATCGACCAAAAAACCCATTATTCAAATTTCTACGACAAACTCGATTACCACCACATTTGCAGAGTATTGTTAATGATTCGTGATATCAGTCATGCAATCTCAGGCTTACACATTTGCATAACGTTTCTATAAAGCGTTTTACATGATTTACCAGATTTATTTTAACTTTTTTATTGTTAGACGGAGCAAAAAACAAATTACGATAATTATGTGCTCGCTTTATAGATTATAGTAAAGCGTTTAACAAAGTGCGCATGATCATACACGTTTTGAAATCAACAATTTGAATACACAACAGAGAAAATATTTAACAAGGGTCATACAAGGAACACAAAATGTCAAATCCAATTAGGCAGAACATGTTGCTAGAAGTAAGATTGATGGACTAAAAAGATTCTGCAATAGCGACCAAGTCAATAGGCATAACGAAGAAGAGGACGCCCATCGACTAAATGGATGGATGAAAGCGCGTCACCACAAATTGGAAGCAAGAAATTACTGAAAAAAAATTACTGGAAGTCTACGTCGTTCATCAGTGGACAAATATAGGCTAATTGATACACTTACTTTTGGGCTTTCTCTTCATAAACGCCATTTTTTTTCATATTTGGAACTCTAACAACCTCTTTAGTTAATGAATGAACATTCTCCACATTTTTTTTTTAAGTTTATTCTAAACCAAAAAATACACATTGTAACATTATAAATATTAAAGATCCTATGTAAATCAGACAAACAGTTCCTTGATAATCTAGTTGAACTTTTAACAACATATATAATAGCGGTAAAATCCCGGAGAACTGGCTGCAGTCAACATTTATTACAACCCCGAAGAAACCAAATGCCCAGATCTGTGGTGACTACCGGCTTATAAGCTTGATCAATCATGTCACTAAAGCGTTCACTAAGATCATTCATAGAAGAATATATGATAAATGTGAGTCAAATATTGATAGATCGCCGTTTGGCTTTCGGAAAACACTTGGAACTAGAGAAGCAATTTTCGCTCTCCAGGTGCTTATACAGCGGTGTAGAGACGTTGATAACGACGTGTATTTGTGCTTTGTGGATTTTAGAAAAGCATTTGACAATTTCAATCATGAACAATTGATAGATATTCTGCGAAAGACAGGTATTGAAGACAAGGACATTCGAATTGTGGCAAACCTATACTGGGGTCAAACAGCAAGAGCAAAAATTGGCAACGAACTCACTGAAAGTGTGCAGATCAAAAGAGGTGTCCGTCAGGGGTGTATATTATCCCCACTCCTATTCAATATTTCTTCCGAAGAAATATTTAACAAATGTATGGAAAATGCAAATGAGGGCATAAAAATAAACGGCGAGTTAACGAACAATATAAGATATACCGACGACACGGTGATCCTTGCCAGTACCATAGACGAAACAGCAGGTAATGGAAAGAGTTTATTCAGTTAGTAAGGAATACGGCCTGAGCCTCAACTTCAAGAAGACACAGTGGATGCTGATAAGCAGGAAGAAACAGCCTGCTCGACAGTTACGGATAAATAACATACTAATTGACCATATAGAATCTCATGTGTACCTTGGCACCAACGTAAATGCAAAATGGGAACAGGGCACAGAAATTAAGGCGAGAATAGAACGAGCTAGAGCAGCATTTAGCAATATGAAAAAGCTCCTCATAAGCAGGGATTTGTCTCTTCCCCTAAAACTACGTCTAGTTAAATGCTACATTTTCCGATCTTACTGTATGGTGTGGAGGCCTGGACGCTGACGGAGACGCTCACGAGAAAACTAGAAGCATTCGAAATGTGGGTGTACCGACGCATTCTTCGTATATCCTGGACCGAACATGTCACCAACATAGAGGTAATCCAAAGAATCGGAAAGGAGAAAGAAATCGTGAATACAATTAAACAAAGAAAGCTTGAATATCTAGGCCACATATTGAGACACGATAAGTACCGTCTACTGCAATTAATTGTCCAGGGAAAAATAGACAGTAAGCGAGGGCCAGGCAGGAGAAGACACTTGTGGCTCCAAAATCTGAGGAAGTGGTTTGGGCTCACATCGGTCGAACTATTTAGAAGCGCCGCAAACAAGATCAGAATTGCCATGTTAATAGCCAACTTTCGCAACGGACAAAGCACTTGAAGAAGAAGAAGAACGTTATAAACGTCGCATCTTTATTAATTTATATTTAAATAATTATTTTATTTTAATTTCTTTATTAATTTATTAATTCTTTTACCTTCAATTTCTTTTTTACTATTTTTTCTTCAAAAAGTAGTTGGCGCCCTCTTTCACTCTCTCTTTTTGTACCGTAGAATAAATATTTGCCCTCTCTATTTCGTTCCTCTCTCTTTCTTTCTCAGTAGTTGTTTACTTTCGCTGAGCTCTTGTTAAAGTTTTGCTGAAGTAAGCAATAGGATGTTCTAATCCATCATCTTTTTGAAATAAAACAACACCCACACCAGAGTCACTTGCACCACACGCAAGATAGAAATGCTTGGAAAAATCAGGCCTTGCAAGAACAGGAGCTGTTGTAACAACCCATTTAATCTTATAAAAAGATTCATCAGCTTCAGGAGATCATGTAATAGGTTGACCTGTCTTTCTGCCTTTGAGCAAGTCAGAAATGGGACTGCAAATAGTAGCAAAATTGTTTAAGAACCTACCGTAATAACCAATTAACCCAATCAACCGACGTATCTGGGTTGTATTTGTGGGTACAGTGTATTCCGAAATAGACTGGACCTTAACAGGATCAGTTGTTAACCCTTGATCATCCACTACAAATTCAAGGAATTGCAGTGAAGATCTGCAAAACTGGCATTTCTCAAAATCAACCCTGAGATTTGCATCTTTCAAACGTTTGAATAGCACTTTCAGAGTTTTGATATGAGTATCAAAATCTGGGATTACAACGATAATATCATCAAGATAATAGAACATATAAGGTAATAAAGGACCTATAACTGAGTCCATGACTCTACACATAGCTTGAGCACTATTATAAGACCAAAAGGTAAAACATTAAAACAATTAATTTAGATTCTTTATCTAAAGGAATTTGATAAAAAGCCAAAGCCAAAAGATCTGCCTATCAGGAACTGCAACAGAATTAAGTTTTCTATCATTGAAACAAACTCGGAGTGAACCATCTTTCTTTGGCACAAGCCATTAAGGAGAAGACCACGGTGTACTGGTAGTTAAGGGTTCTATAACTTTAAGTTTAAGCATTTCATCCACTCCAGCATTCAAAAAATCTTCTGCATAGCAGGTAACAATAGATACTGTCTCTGTTTAATAGATTTAGCATTGGCGGTATCTATATGATGTGTTCTACTAATGGAATCTGTAGCACCTATTTCTTTAAACAACTTAATAACAGAGTTGAGTTGCGATTGTCAGCTGAATGTCAGAACTGATAATAGTATTTACTACACAAGTAGATAAATCTGTAACCTTAAGTGAAAAATTTGAGAAATCCAAAGAAAGTTGAACTAAATGAATAAAATCCATAACTAATATCATTTTATGTGAAACAGATATTAACATATTAACACTTTAAGTGATTGAGTTTTACTCAGTAAAGTAACAGGTAGCCAAACATATCCTAAAGTACTCTGAATGTTTTCATCAGCAGTAGTGAGTTGAACTGATACATCATAATTAAGAGCTAAATTCTGTTAGATTCCTACATGCATAGAATTGAAAACATGGCTTTAAAAGAACAGGTTCGAATATTGAAAATGCTGTCAGAATTATAGAATATAGACTATAAAATGAACCTTATAATAATTTTTGCCCTCTTTTATAAATTTTAATTACAGACAAAAAAGGGTATCCCACCATGAAAGGTGATTGACAGAAAGTAAGTGGAAGATTATAATGAAGTATAGCACAGATTCCTACGACTTATAACGGAAGGGAAAGTGGAAGGAAGAAGAGGTCCAGGAAGAATAAAATGCTCCTGGTTGAAGAAAGTAAGAGACTGGACAGGCATGGATACACATTCAATACTAAGAACAGCTCAAGATAGAGAGCAATTTGCTGTAGTGTAACGTTATAAACGTCACATCTCTATTAATTTATATTTTAATAATTATTTCATTTTAATTTCTTTATTAATTTATTAATTTCTTTATCTTCAGTTTAATTTTTACTATTTTTTTGTTTATAAAAATAGTTGGCGCCCCTGTTTTTCTCTTCTTCCTCTGTCTTTATTTTCTCTCTTTCTGTCCCATAGAATAAATATTTGCCCTCTCACTTTTGTTCGGCAGACTATTCTGTTCTGTGTTGACTGACAAGCTAGTTTCATGATATCTATACCAACATTCTATGACATCTGTGCTAACTTCATTCAGTCTCCCACTTTCTGTCAAAACAACTTTTCTGTAGTGGGATTATTTTTTGCCTCTTTTTGAAATTTATAAAAGAAGGCAAAAATTATTATAAGACTATTTTTATGGTCTACAACTTCTCTTGGGTTTATTGGAGATATAAAACTTATTGGTTTACTGGACAATTTAATTGGTTTATTGGTTTTATTGGCATATTTGGAGTTCAATAATTGGTCCGGACATACAGCCACGTGTGACTGCAGCTCTCCAGAAGCCACAACTTCTAATTGGAGGATCCAACAGCTAGAACATACAAGCCGCCCATCGAAGCAATAAGTAACACTTATAACTGTTAAGCTTTGGCAGGGTTAATTATTGTTTTTTTTTTATTGATTTAAATAAATATGATTGGTTAAAATTTGTCTTATTTGCTATCAACTGAGAACTCAGGTTCAATCCCTAGTTTAAGACAAGACGAACTCACCCTTGAGATACTGAGCTAGGCAAGGTATAGACGATAA
This sequence comes from Diabrotica undecimpunctata, assembly GCF_040954645.1. NCBI lineage: Eukaryota > Metazoa > Arthropoda > Insecta > Coleoptera > Chrysomelidae > Diabrotica > Diabrotica undecimpunctata. Next base: position 1,486,907 of record NC_092811.1, read on the forward strand.
GCTCCCATGGTTGATTGAGGTATTATTTTTACAATAGTATTTCAATTCTCTTTGGTAGTCTTATCGTTACACATCCACATAGCCAGCCTCCAGCAATGGACAAGGCACCTCAAGAAGAGTAGCACAGATGTCATAGGATATATGTCTATAATGGAATTATCTCTTCTGTCAACATATGATGATATTTAGTCAAACTGATGATATTTAGTCTTCCAGACAGGGAGAAAGAGGGTGAATGTTTATTCTATGGGACAAAAAGGGAGAGGGCGAAACAGAGAGGACAAATATTTATTATACGGGACAAAAAGACAGAGAGAAAAAGAGCGCCAACTACTGACCTTTACAGGAGCTACAAAGAAATAGAAAGTTATTCACTTTTTTATAACATGCCTCTTGTTCTTTTTCTTCTTTAATCAGGTACTTCTATGATCTAATGAGATCCATTAAGTAAACAAAATCCAATTTTGTTTCTCCAACGAGTCTGTTACTTTCAATTCCTTCCTGACCGCACATTGGTTTTCTTCTTTTAGTGCCTATACTATACTAAATTTTGTCAATTATTCTAGTAACGATGATTTTATTTGTTGTTGCTTTTACTACCGTATCATTGTTCAAAATTTCGTTTATCTTGGTCTTATTAATGGAAAAGCTATTTTCGAATTCCTCTATAATATTTTTTAAGACATAAAATGGAATTGAAAGGTTGTTGTAGTTCTTTCTTTACATCTATATCGTCGGCTTGTGTTTTGTAAATAACATATTTAAGGTATTACTAAAAAAGAAGTCTAACAGACTTAATTCCGGCGATCTCGGAGGACATTTTGCCCCCCTTCTGTCAATTCATTTCTTCTTCTTCATGTGCCTTGTCCGTTCCGAACGTTGGCAATCAACATGGCTATTCTGACTTTGTTTACGGCAGATCTGAATAGTTCAGCAGATGACAATCCGAACCATTGCCGCAAGTTTTGGAGCCACGAGTGTCTTCTCCTCCCTGGACCCCTTCTGCTGTCTATTTTCCCTTGAATGATCAGTTGTAGTACTCTATATTTATTATGTCTCATAACGTGACCCAAGTATTCCAACTTTCTTTTCTTTATACTTATTCCTACCTCTCTCTCTTTACCTATCCGGCGTAGTACCTCTTCGTTGGTCACGTGCTCAGTCCAGGATATACGTAATATACGTCGGTAAGCCCACATTTCGAAGGCCTCTACTTTTTTCATCATTGTTGCGGCCATTGTCCACGCCTCCATTCCATATAACAAAACCGGGAATACATAACATTTCAGAAGTCGAATTTTGAGAGGTAGGGTGAGGCTTTTAGAGGTGAAAATTTGCTTCATGCTAGTGAACGATGCTCTTGCCTTTTCTACTCTTATACGTATTTCCTTTGCTTGATCCCAATTTGAGTTAACTGTTGTTCCCAAGTAGATGTACGAATCCACGTGTTCAATTCTTTCATTGTCTAATATCAGTTGCTGTGGTGGTTGTTGGGTTTTGCTTACTAACATCCATTTGGTTTTTGTGATATTTAGTCTGAGTCCGTATTGTGCACTTGTTTTTTGTATCTTACTCATTAGACAACTCAGTTCCTCCATGCTACTTGCTAGAATCACAGTGTCATCAGCATACCTTATATTATTAATTATTTCTCCATTTATCTTTATGCCTTCTGTGCTTTCCTCCAGCGCTGTCTTAAATACTTCTTCTGAGTATATATTAAAGATAATAGGAGACAAGATACAGCCCTGTCGTACACCTTTCTTGATCTCAATTTTATTGGTCAATGTAGATCCTACTTTCACTTTAGCTGTTTGGCCCCAATAGAGACTCGCTATTGTTCGAATGTCTCTGTAGTCGACTCCGATCTTATGGAGAACTTCAATTATCTTTTCGTGCTTTACGTTATCGAATGCTTTTGCGTAGTCTATAAAGCATATGTACACGTCTTTGTTCATATCTCTGCAGCGCTGGATGAGTACCTGTAGACTAAAAAGTGCTTCTCTTGTCCCAAGAGAATTCCGAAACCCAAACTGCGAATCTCCAATGTTATCCTCGCATTTTTTGCTTATTCTGTTGTAAATAACCTTGGTGTGTGCCTTCGAAATGTGGTTAATTAGACTTATCATCCGATGTTGATCACAAGACTTTGCTTTTGGTTTTTTCGGTATGGCAACAAAAGTCAACTTTTGTCAATTCATCTATTTGGAAATCTCTGTTTAATAAATTTAACCCCTGTTGCACGGAAAGAGAATAACAAGGTACATCACTATTCTCACGGAAATGTAAAATATTCTTCTCTGTAAGTATAAATTACCTTCTGCGTCAATTTGAGTTTCCAGTTCGACAATTAAGCCTCTTACAAAATAAAACCAATCTGCCTTTCCGATTTTTCATATTATTGTCACCCTATATAATGTGTAAACATACATTTTTTACGGAATATTTAATTTTATAACAATTTTAGAATAACTGATACGAAAAAGTCAGTCTATTTAGCTTGCCGGTATATGTAACACGGTATCTCTTTGTGTTTGTCAAACATCACGAGCGAAATGATCATGGTGGATATTACACAGCTTCTTGAACCGACCCTGAACTAGTGGTCCCACCGTGGAAGGTGTCTGTCTCTCTCGGTTGTGTACAAATTCCAATAAATTCAGCTTAGGGCCGCTTAATCCACGGTAGCTCGAACACTGAACGCTGCCGCAACATCTCCGACTGTTTCGGCCTCTGTATCGTCACCATTCGAAGCTCTATACAAACGTTTGCCTACGTCTATATTAGTAGAGTAGCTTAATGTTGAATTGGGCAAGTTTTTCAATGCAACAACGGTACAAGCGATAATGTAATATATTTATTTATTTATATATACACTCAGATGCAAAAAAATGCAACGTAGAAAATTTTGGTCAAATTCAAAGTATTTAAATTTTTTTATTTTTAGCCCTATTTTGATGATTTTTTTAGCACACTGTGTATAAATTTATAAATTCTAATTTGCCATAGTCAGTTTTTTGATAAAATTTTATATTTGACTTATTGTGAGGGGTTAATTAAAACGTGGTTTTATTATCCTAACTTTGAAACATCCTGTGGAATAATTCCGTTTCCTAATTTTCGTAAAACCTTATTTTTCGATTGCAACCATGTCTCCTAAACATTGTGTTTTTTGTTTCATCTCAAAATATGCCTTGGTTCATTTTTTAGAGCCAAATGAATTTGCCACCCACAATTTAGGACTTTTTAATTATGATTATTTTGGACTTATACGACGAGGTGGCTTTGGTGACTGATATCATTATATCATATTGACACTTACATTTTGTTAACCTATGATTGATCATGGCTGTTAGTGTCGAAGATTGTGCGAAAGTCGTTGCTCTCATTGAAGATAGGCGAAATTATGAATATGTGGCTAGAGTACTACACACTCATCGCTCTACCATCCAAAGTTTAGTATAACGTTTTATACGAACTGAAACAAACAAGCGTAAACCGGGAAATGGCAGGAAGCGCAAAACTACCGCTTTAGATGATCATTTTATACGAGCCAACGTTTTGCGAGATTGTCATTTAACAGCGGTGCAAACAAAAAATCAGCTTTGAGAGGTTTGAGGCAATAATATAACCAAATTACATGAATTTGGTTTGCAAAGTTGCAGACCAGCAACTGGGCCCAAATTACTTCCACGGCACAAAGTGGCTAGACTACAATTTTCCAGAGAACATTTACATTGGAATTTAGGAAAATGGAGTAATGTTTTCTTTACGGATAAGTCGGGATACTGTCTTTACTCATCAGATGGGAAAGAACGAGTATGGCGTCGAACTGAAGAGAGATTTGTGGAATGCTCTTTCAGTTCCTGCGTTATTCATGGACGAAGTCCGGTTATGCTATGGGCAGGAATATCCCGAAAGACGCGCTTCGTTGACTGCACACCGGTATATTGAGGAAATTTTAGCGAATCACGTAGTATCCTTTTCTCAATATATCGGCGATGATTTTCTATTAATGCAAGATAATGCACAACCCCACTCTGCAATGTGTGTCACGCAATATTTAGAGAAAGTTGGTATTAATAAAATGAACTGGCCAGCGTGTTCGCCAGATCTGAACCCAATAGAGCACGTTTGGAAAATGCTTGGTAGAAATATTAGACGTCGCGAAGTCGCAACAGCCTCAATTACCGAACTTCGCTTGGCCCTTGAAGAGGAATGGCAAAACATCCATCAAGATGATATTCGCAACCTCATATACAGCATGAGCCGACGTGTACAGGCAGTAATAGAGGCTAGGGAAGGCAATACAAAGTATTAAGTTAAAGTAAAGATAATGGTAATAATAGAAAAAGTTGTAAATTGTGGGTGGCAAAGTCATTTCGCTTCTAAAAATGAACCAATCCATATTTTTACATAAAACAAAAAACATAATACTTAGAAGACATGGTTGCAATAAAAAAATAAGGTTTTACGAAAATCCACTAACGAAATTACATATTTCATAGGATGTTTCAAAGTTAGGATAAAAAATCTTTTCTTTCGATTAACCCCGTATAATAAGTCAGATACAAAATTTTATTAAAAAACTCACTATACTAAATTAGCAGTTTCCTCTCCTTCTAGACCCATTTCGAAGACTTTTCTTCAACCCATTTATCAACTGCTATTTTGAGTGTGTTCGTAACCGCAAAATAGGAGTTCGGGCGAACAATGGCTCACAAGCATCTTCTCGGGTTAGTTTATCAGGCTTCTCATTACCTACGTAGCCTTAGTGCCTTGAAACCAAGGGAATTATATTCTCCTGAGCACCACTAGATGTAATCCTAGTAGTTCCTAATTCTGGTAAAGGTAACAACTGCTGTTTTTTGCAGCTATTCACCTCTTTCAGAGCGATTTGCGTAATTGTAAGACTGTCTTGCCAGAGCACTCTTTGCCTACTAAAGCCAGGTTATCCGCATAGCCCAGGCAGTAAAACCAATCTTTGGGCAGTTTTGTCAAGATGTCGTCTACTAGTGTTGCCCACAGCAATGGAAGTACATAATACTCTTCCCTGTGACAATTTCTTCGCTTTAATGTGGACACAATGGTCTTATTTGTTAATATTTCGTCCACCCGCATATGAAGGTAGGGATATCTCTTCCGTTAAGCGCTTCATACCGGGTTCTAGGACGATAATTTTGTACCAATTTTATATTGCTTTTTTTTTAATGTAGGTATAACTATTGTTTTTTGAATCAACTTGTTGTTGCCATATCCTGATCATTATTTAAAAGGTCATGACATGTATTTTGTTCAAATATTTTAATTATTAAATTAGCTGCGGGATCAACAACCAAACAATTATTTTTAACACATTTGCAAACCTGTTGTCTATGACAGGAGAATTGTTGGAGCTTTAAAGAATAATAATATCATGAACTTCTGATTTTGTTACAGGTTTTGGAAAAAACGTACATCGTCACATAGTTTTTGAGGGATGAAGAGTCGGGGAAGTATTGAAAATGCTGTGCGAAACAAACAGTCAATTTCTAGACTCACTCGTCAGACTCTTTAACAATATTTATAACAGCGGGGAGTTTCCTGAAGACTGGCTAGAGTCAACTTTTGTTGCCATACCGAAAAAACCAAAAGCAAAGTCTTGTGATCAACATCGGATGATAAGTCTAATTAACCACATTTCGAAGGCATACACCAAGGTTATTTACAACAGAATAAGCAAAAAATGCGAGGATAACATTGGAGATTCGCAGTTTGGGTTTCGGAATTCTCTTGGGACAAGAGAAGCACTTTTTAGTCTACAGGTACTCATCCAGCGCTGCAGAGATATGAACAAAGACGTGTACATATGCTCTATAGACTACGCAAAAGCATTCGATAACGTAAAGCACGAAAAGATAATTGAAGTTCTCCATAAGATCGGAGTCGACTACAGAGACATTCGAACAATAGCGAGTCTCTATTGGGGCAAAACAGCTAAAGTGAAAGTAGGATCTACATTGACCAATAAAATTGAGATCAAGAAAGGGGTACGACAGGGCTGTATCTTGTCTCCTATTGTCTTTAATATATACTCAGAAGAAGTATTTAAGACAGCGCTGGAGGAAAGCACAGAAGGCATAAAGATAAATGGAGAAATAATTAATAACATAAGGTATGCTGATGACACTGTGATTCTAGCAAGTAGCATGGAGGAACTGAGTTGCCTAATGAGTAAGATACAAAAAACAAGTGCACAATACGGACTCAGACTAAATATCACAAAAACCAAATGGATGTTAGTAAGCAAAACCCAACAACAACCACAGCAACTGATATTAGACAATGAAAGAATTGAACACGTGGATTCGTACATCTACTTGGGAACAACAGTTAACTCAAATTGGGATCAAGCGAAGGAAATACGTATAAGAGTAGAAAAGGCAAGAGCATCGTTCACTAGCATGAAGCAAATTTTCACCTCTAAAAGCCTCACCCTACCTCTCAAAATTCGACTTCTGAAATGTTATATATTCCCGGTTTTGTTATATGGAATGAAGGCATGGACAATGACCGCAACATTGATGAAAAAAGTAGAGGCCTTCGAAATGTGGGCTTACCGACGTATATTACGTATATCCTGGACTGAGCACGTGACCAACGAAGAGGTACTACGCCGGATAGGTAAAGAGAGAGAGGTAGGAATAAGTATAAAGAAAAGAAAGTTGGAATACTTGGGTCACGTTATGAGACATAATAAATATAGAGTACTACAACTGATCGTTCAAGGGAAAATAGACAGCAGAAGGGGTCCAGGGAGGAGAAGACACTCGTGGCTCCAAAACTTGCGGCAATCGTTCGGATTGTCATCTGCCGAACTATTCAGATCTGCCGTAAACAAAGTCAGAATAGCCATGTTGATTGCCAACGTTCGGAACGGACAAGGCACATGAAGAAGAAGAAGAGTCGATGGTATTTTAATATTTTTAGCAATCTCAGATTCTACGTTGAAAATACAATCATTAAAAATATTGCTAATATTCTGGCTGTCAGTGAATAACTAACTGAGTAACAAATGTGACTATGATTAGTTAGTATGAGATCCAAAATAGCTGATAAAACATTATGGTGGATACAAAAATTAATTTTTACAAAAATGTGATCTATTCGTTTAAATAAATAGTCGATGTGGTGAGATTACATAATAAATGACCAGGAAAAAAGTTATATAAGAGTGAAAAAGGGCTTGATATCTAATATCGGATTGAATAAACAACAAAAGAGTTTCTTAATTTGTAAATATATACACAACAAACTGCTGGACTATATTCCAAGTTTATATAGACCTGAATATTTTTCTGTCTACATAACGAAAGCTGTGAATATGATTTATTAGTGTCATTGTTGCACCGCTCGTTACGTTACCTACAAGTTTCCAAGTCGCTTTTTCTTCAACGGTCATGGATTCTCTGGACACTTCAGCTACTTTTACTTTTCAATGTGGTTCTGATAGTAGGAGCTGTCTTGCAGATTCGTCGTGGGCGATTATTTCCGGAACAAAGTTTGCAATTGCTCAGATCGAGGACATTTATAGTGTTCGCATGGCTAATTTGGCGACGTGGAAATATAAATAAGTTTGTATATGCAGGGTCGATGTAGCTAAAAGTGTATTATACTCGCTTTTTTCTTCTTTTTCATTAGAACATTAGTAAGTCAGATAGTATATGTCTTTCCTGTGAAGTTTCTATAAATCTTATTAACTTTCCAGTGCTGTATTAGTTGCTTCTCGTAATTTTAGCAAGGAAGATATTACGTGACCGCTATTCTCCAAATGAAGGGTACTGGAGAAGAACGATCATAGTCACAAAAAGTAAATTTTTTAGGGGAGCGTTTTTAAAGTTTAAAGAATTGTGCCGAATGTTTGATGTTTTTTATGCACTTTATTTTTATTTTAAAATTAACTTTATCTTATTGAGATGCTATAACTCTAATACTAAACTTGTATCAGCATCGATTTCTTATTATACCTAGTGTAAAAAAAACTACTGCATGGACAATGATCATTATTCCCCTGTAACTTGGGAGAATTTAAAGAAAACAGCTGTTTGTTTAACGTAATTTAATTGTACGTAAATGATTTTATTTTTATAATTTGGATGGATTATATTTTATTAACTTATTATGTTTACAATACAAGAAACGAAGTTTGTGTTAAAAAAATGTTTTTTTATTCGGGGAAGTCTTGTCTTTTTTAATCTGAAAAATAAATCTTGTTTAGTTATCTAATATAAATTCTAAATAATTTTCATGAGATTGAAGTCTATCAAGATATGTACCTACAAACCTTTTAAAGATAATCATCATCATTGCCCTCTTCACCTTGCTGTTTGTAGGGAAGGCTATTGTAGAACTCTTGGGCTTCCAGTCTACAGTTGCAGCACTAAATTTTTTCGTGTACTCAGTTAAGAGGAAATTTCCTCATAGCTTGAAGTTTTTTCTTTCAAAGTTCACAACATGAAAAGGCGAAAGCTTGACTCTTGCTGATGCTATATTGTCCCTCCAATCTTCAGGCATTTCGGCTGACGAACGTTTTGGGATCAAACCAATATTCTTATCGGGTTCCATGTACGAGTGGCCTCGTATAGGGAACGTGATTTTCACCTCCTTGAATCTTTTTTTTAAAGCAGTCTTGTAGTGGAAATATCTGAGTACAGTAAAGTTTTTGTTTTGGCCACTACATGAGTCGCAAAACACTTTTAGCTCCTGAACTGATTCATCTAAGTAGTTTTCAATATAGTGATTTATCATTGAGACAACATCGTCTGCTCCTTTTTTACCCTCTGTTTGTGTGTATGTGTAAAATACTGATTCAGATGTTGCTAATACGTGGACATTAAATAAATAAAAAGATAATTGGCGTCTGAAGTATACATTACTTGTTGATATATCTGGAATTTGTAGGTTCCTGCCAAAGTCCATGGCAATAGCTACAGTTTTAGCAGTTTTTCTACTAATTCTTTTAGCTTCTCTTTTACGACTATAAAAACTGTCAACTTTCTTTTTGTGCAAAGTTATCTCAGTACGTAATTTTCTCAGCTTTTGTTCCAATGAAACCTTATTTCCAGCAGATGCGTTTTCTAGCGATTTTTCTAAACTATTTTCTTTTACTTTATACTCATCACATAACGTACACGTGTCGATGCGTGGGTAGACAAAGACAATGTTAAATTTTGTAACAAACATTTTGCGTAATACTTCGTAAGAGATTTCAAAATGCTTATCGCTATACTTTTTCAAGAATAAAACCATTAGCTTTTTTATATTTAGATGTTCAGGTAGGTACACTCTTTTTGAGTCCTTGAGACTATAGTGCGCTTTTCTACCCTTAAGGGAAGAAAAAAAATCTATCAAGGCTTTTTTATGCATACCTCTACCATCAATAGGAGCTTTACCTGTCTGCACAAGAGCTTTCTTAACTGTTATCAAGCGTCGGTTAGTGACATCAAAAAACGACATAAAAGCTTTAAAGCAAACTTTTATTTCTTGCAGCTAGCCTTCATGTAAAACTCTGACCTTATATTCATATGAAAAGTCATGAAGATTGGCATCTTCTTCAGGTTTCCTAAGTCGTCTTTGTTCAATTCCATGCACAAAAATTAGCCCTGCCAAAAATGAGTTTTGTTCATTTTTGGCTTTCAACCCATTAAAAAATTTGATCAACCGAGAACGCTCTGAATCGTTAACATTTTCAAAACATTTCAGACGTTTGCAATGACAATCACCCCCAACCTCATTAGTACAATTTCTTAATATTTTATCGACATCACGAACTCTACCGGTCACTTTCCTCTTTTTAGAACTGCTAGGTATGCTTAACAAGCCTGAATCACTTTCTTCACTGGAACTCATTGTAAGAAAAGGTAGAACTAAGGTAACTATCTACCACGCAGTATCACTCAAAACACAAGAACAAACAATGTGAGATGCACCCTCGACAACGCAAACAAAGCGACTGACTCAACCAAATAAGCGCGCTGGGACCTGTTCGGACTCGGACCCTGATCGTTTTTACGTTGGAACTGTGGACTATGATCATTCTTCCCCTGCATATCGTTTTTGTATTCGATTCTACAGCGGACTATGTCTGATTTTCACGTGTAATGTCAGCACGAGGTTAATATTTTCGCATACTGCCATCATAACGGCATGGATTTTGGATTTTTTTATTTTTTGTGACTATGATCGTTCTTCCCCTGTACCCTTCAAATAATGTCAAATTGTCATTACCTCAAGATTATATTATTGGACTAGGACTGTTAAACGCAGATTACAAATACCGATATATTCTTATAATATTCTAGAGTTGTTTTTCGCGACATATTCCTTCATTTTAGCATAGATTAGTTCAATGAGGTTAAGTTCGCATTGATAAGGTGATCATTGTAAAACCGTATCTCCACGTGAGTATAAATGTAGTAAAATAAAAATTGCACTTTGTGCATAAGAAAAATGCATTTCCAAAGTGCAAACAAAATGAAAAATTTGCAACTAAGAAAATATCGACAGGAATAAGTTTATTTTTGTTACGTGGTGGTGTTTATTATTCGGGGAGATTATAATATGTATTACCTTAAACTTAATCATTGCTACCAACTGCTTAAAAGCGCCAAATTAATTTAATTTATCATCGAAATATTCATGTTTAGCGACCTCGAAAACTCCCGGTAATGACTGTCGACTGATTTTAATGATATTAACATGAAACTTCAGAAGACGAGGTCACCCTGGGCATCAGATACCTTGAAGTATCTGATAAAATAACATAAAACTCTAAGATGACTGTAAGAGACAAAATCCACCCTCTACCAGGTACCTCGAGAACCATCGCCGTCATAATATTCGTATTCAGTGACCTTGAAAACTCCCGCGTAATGACTTTCGATTGATTTATCTCCAGAAGATGAGGTACATCTGGGCACCAGCTAGCTCGCGGATCATTGTCGTTACATCTCGAAAACCCACAGAAATTTTAAAATTTTTTTCATTTTCTATGTACTTTGAAAATGTTTTTTCCTTGCAAATGGCCAAAATGCAATTTTCATTGTAGGCCATGAATTTTGTTCACAAACTTTCATGATACTTTCCCATGTAGAATGCAAAAAGTTGCACCGCGATTCCTCTTGCTGCGGAAAATTGTTAGGTTTCGTGCTTTTTAGTGCTTCATTATCTATAACAGCCTTGAGTCTTGAAGCCCATGGCTTCTATTTTCTTCACTATTTTTTCCACTCATCTCTGTTTTTCGTCTTTTCCCTCCAATCCGGTATTCTTAGTTTTCTTATATCGGTTTTAACCTCTTCTAACCACTTCTTCTTTGGTCTTCCTCATCTGCGCTTTCCACCCGCTCCTCCTGTTAATATATTTTTTTGCATGTCTATTTGTTGACATGTCCCATCCAACGTGCTATTTGTGCTCTATTGGATTTAAATCCGGGCTAAATGGTGGCTAATCTATTCTTCGAATTTAGACCTCATCAAGATAATTAGTCACTATAGCAGCGGCATGTGTTCGAGAATTATCGTGCATTAACATGAATCTGTCATATAAAATGTAACTAACATATGTCACCAGTTTTCCGTCCAATTACTTCCACAAGAGCGGTGCATCCCTTCCAAATAATACCTCCCCAAAGCATTATGTCACCACTTCCAAAACTAACGATCTGGGCGAGATTGCAGGTGGGGAATCGTTCTCCAACTCTTTTGTAGACGTGATTTCGACCATGTGGCTTCCATAATAGGATTCTGGTCTCATCCGAAGGAAAAACAAAATTTTTCCTTCTTCTTCTTTTTATATAGACAAGACTCTGTCTGTTTTTCAATGTGCCTCCAGTAAGTTGTCGTTCCATCGTTTTCGTGGTCTTCCTATTGAGGAAACGTCTCTTGCCGTCTTTACTACTCTATTTTTTGTCATTCGGCTTATATGATCGATCTATTCTACTCTTCGTTTTCTTACCCAGTTCTTGAGGCTCTCCACGTTGCATCTACGTCGTCTATCTGTACTTCTAGCTCTGTCCCATAGTGTCTTACCATCAATTTTTCTAAGTGTTTTCATCTCTGCTGTTTCTAACATCTTTTTTGTGTTGTCGATATTCCACTCCACCAAATATTCAAAAAATTTTCCACTTGTCGATATTCCACAGAATATTCTGTTCTTGCATTTTTCTCAACTACGAGCTTTATGCTTTTGGAGAAGACGTGAAGCTTTGGCAGGGCGTCTAGGCTTTAGACTTGCTTCTTTTATTCTTCTTCTAACTATTTTTGAACTCACATTAACTTGGCTAACATTTAGTAGCTCATTTCTGAAACGCATCGATGTCAATGAGCGATTTCGCGTAGAATTAAGAACCCAAAAACGGTGATCAATTGTGGTTGTGCGCCTTGGGCATCTAACTTTTGTTCAGTAAAACCACATCACCTAGTCAAACGGTTTTCCCATAAGGAGAAAAGACATATTTTTTTTTCTCAACCAGCAGCAATACAATTCTTTTATGGGTGGCGTAGACTGCTGTGACCAAAACATTAGTCTTTACCGGATCTCTATAAGAGGGAAAAAACGGTACTTTCCGCTAATGGTACATGGAATTGACATGGCTATTCAAAACGAGTGGCAATTGCATCGTAAAACCTACAAAAAAGATAGCAAACGCGGCCCAATAAGACGGAATCCCAACACGGTCTTACATTCAAGATATGATGGCATGAAACATTTAATTGTTTATCAAGAAAAACAAGCTCGTTGCGGACTTTGCAAGAAAAAGGTTCAATTTTTGTGCGAAAAATGTAAAATACCATTACACCCTAAACAATGTTTTTAAGGATTTTCATACTTTGTAATTATTTTTGTATGAATAAAGTTTTACTTTCTAATATATACCGCTTCTTACTGCTGTTCTTTTAAAGGAACATGACATATTTTGGCAGCTAATGCAAAAATTAATATTTTAGTAGTTTTTGTCGTTAAATAAGACACATTTTCTTATATTTGCTTTAAGTATAGATAAAATAAAAAAAAATAGTTTCAGTAATATGTGGGTTAATCATTCGCTGATTAAATAAGATACTTGATAAAGAATACATAAAAAGTCAAGCTAATGTATTTTGGTCTCGCCTTTATTCATCACTCAATCTTTTTGTGTAATCTACGACGTTTTAGTTTTAAAAATAAGCTAGTCTCGAATCCTAACAAATAAACCATAACAAAACGTAAAAAACGGTCGGATTCGCCACACTTCAGTGCTACTTTTCACGCCCGTAACTCTTTGACTTAAATATATTACGGAATTTTGCACACCTAATTTTAATAATGCTCCTACCTGTGTCGTCTCGATGTTAAACACAAGGTTTTACAAGGTCTGGTGGTTTTAACAAGGATTTTTTTATAGGGAGGATTCGAAAAATGTTTAATTGACTCGACTTTGGACAGCAGAAAGCATAAAAGACTTGATACAGCCAAATTACTTTTTTCTTTGATGTTGGTGTTGAATAAGTATTAAAATCAATCAAAGGAAACCCCAATATACAACTACTATTGTATACTCGATTTAGAAATGCATGATATTGCCCAAAAATTTCAGTTTTGGTCAACTGGTTAAACCTAGATAACAAAAGAGAATGAAAAAAAAATTTATTTAAAAATTCCTTTAAAAGCCCTATCGGGCCACATCACAGAACGTTTTCGGAATTAATATTCCATCATCAGTGCTATCTAGATGTACATGTTTGAGTCACTAAATATATGGGTGAAAAACTCTTTAAATGTTGTTAAATTAACTTTGAGTTGTTGTTAAATAAACCTGTTTTATTTTTATAATTATTGTCCAATGACGGGAGAGATTTTGTTTCGATTCAGAGCACCTGCTTATGTTGCTCTGATGAGACCTAAAGAGGTTGAAATACGTATAAGAAGCTTGCAGATGCTCTGTATCGAAATTAAAATCTAATACCGTCTTTCTTAGATCAAGATCAATCTTAGATCAATAGATCAAGCTTAACCAGCTCATGTGAACGACTTGGAGGAGTTCTTATAGCGATTAATAGGGCATTTCTTCAGTTTTAGTAAATCATCAATTTAAAAACATTGAATGTATTTTTGTTGAACTTTTATTTGGAAAACAAAAGTGTCTTATGGGATGTGTTTATTTACCTCCAAACTCTCCATTATGTTTGTATGAAGACTCTGTAAATTGTGTAGAAGGTATTTGGTGATTTTAACGGTATAATGGTGATTTTAACATACCAAATATTCATTGGGAAAATTATGAATATGGTTCAAGACCGATTGGGAATATTACTAACAAAGTTGAATGTATTTCAGAAAGTTTTGCTTTTTAAATCTCTTTCAATTAAATAATGTACCAAACTGTAATGGGGGTGTCTTATATCTTATTTTTTTTTAGTATAAATAACATTGACTTTAAAATTGCTGATCAATCTTTATTAAAATGCGATAGCTATCATCCAGCCTTGTCTTTTGACATTATTGGAAATGTTATTTTAGACTCTCTAGCTATAAATATTTCTATTTTGACGTTACAAATGCTAATTATATCCTTATTAATGAATACTTAGGTTCAGTCGACTGGAATAGGATTATTGATGAGATAGATGTAAAGAATAGCGTTGATAAATTTTATCAATTTACACACCTCCGAAAGTTTGGCTGATGTAAATTCATTCGTATATCTATTGGTAATTTGTTGAAGAAACTTATGGCTGCATTAATGTGTGCTACCTTCCAACAAAACAGAACGATGTTGTGGAAGCATAAAGTGAATAAACATGGTTAAATTGAAATTTATTAAATTCATAAATTTTGCTATGTAAATACATTATACACGAAAAGATATACAGATCAGGAATTGTAAGAATATTGTTTTATCTAAAGATGCCTCTACAAGAATCTCTAAATTTCATTTTAAACATTATCCTAATAGCTCTTTTCTGAAGTACGATTATCTGCTCTAATTCAGAGGTACATATGGGACGATAGTTTTTAAGGTCATCTTTATCACCACTTTTGAATAAAGGGATTACAATAGATAGTTTAAACATACCGGGAAAGATTCCTTGTTGAAAAGAGGCATTACAAATATCCGTCAGTGGATCTGCGAGAGCATGAATGCATTTTTTTAATAACTTAGGGGAAATCTGATCAAAACCACAACTGCGTTTGGATCTAAAACTTTCGACTATACTAGTTATTTCCTGTGGGTTAGTTGGATATAAAAACAGAACAACTATTACGGTTTTTTGATGCTAATGTAAACCAACCTATTTTAGCCACCTAAGTAGATTATTGGATTGGTGTAACTTAAATGCTTTGAATTTGAACATAAATAAATGTAAGGTAATGCGATTTCTTAAAAACAAACATCCAATTTCATTTAAATATCATATTGGACTGAATATTTTAGAGGCAATCACAACATTTAAGGATCTTGGGGTAATTTTTGACCCAACATTAAGTTTCAGATACCACTTTTCTTACGTTTCTAATAGATCCATGAAATTTTTAGGTTTCATGAAACGAAGCCTCTCTAAATTTGATAATATTTATTGTCTTAAAAATATCTACTAATCCCTTATTAGATCGGTTGTGGAATATGGTAGCAATATTTGGTTTCCTCATTATAAATGCTACAAAGATCTATTAGTAGGAGTACAGAAAAAGTTCTTAAGATTTATTACTTTTCATTGTTTTGCAATCTTTACTTAAATTGCCTACTCTTGAAGAAAGGCAAATATTGCTAGATGTAGCATTTATATATAAATTATTAAGAGGAGGCATTGATGCTAATGTTCTTTTGGAAAATGTTTACTTCCGTACTCCCTGTAGAGACACCAGATCCCAAGACTTATTTTATTTAGAATTTCATAATCGAACTTATACTGTAAATAAACCCTTACAGAGAATGTGTAGAAATGAGAACAAATTTAATAGCCATGATTTTTTTCATTTACCACTAAGTACTATTAAGAATAATATCGAAAATACCTTTTTATGTAATCACATTGTGCTTTAATAGTTTAAGCTAAATTTAAGTTGATTTGCAAAGTCCATAAACATTACATTACATTTCTGTTTGGTTTAAGTTACAACAGGAATAGAAAACATGGCAACTTAAGACTTCACTGGAGGTTGCTAGTCCTGGGAGTTGCTATGACAACAGGGTCTTCTTTAGATTTAATTCATGTGTCATAAACGTCTTTACCTTAAATACTATTATCGTAGTGGCCTTTTCCCCTCTGCACTGCGTGGTTCATGTGCATGGAATCCAAATTTGGCCAACAATTTTTGTTTTTGATGGATTACAACTAAAACTGCTTTCATCAAAGTTCTATACTTGCTCTGGTTTAGCTACAAGAACTCTTTCATCGTATTCTTCAGTAAATTAAAGTAATCAAAAATTACAAACGTATCTAGAACTTTTTGTCTTGCTACTTCTATCGCTTGAAATTTTTTGAACGCACATTCTATTTCTCTTTCGAAATTTAGTCAACCAATCTGTTCCTTAAACTGAGTATATTTCCTTAATAATACCTCCTTTCGGGATTGAGCGAATACCCCTTTTTTCATAATTCTTATACAATCTGCGGTCTTTTCTTCATCTTCTGATAGTAGATCAGTTGGTCTTTCAAATCAGCAACTTTTTTACTTCTTACACTCTCCCTCTCTACGGGATAAACAAATTGAATAACTTACAAACTATTTGGTCGATATAGAACACTTAAATAACCCACTAATTACCATAATTTTAAGTAGTTTTATCGCAAAACTAAGGGTTTTTGCAATTATCTCTGTAAAATGAATAAAAAAAGTTTTATACACAAAAATAATTTTTTTTTCACTTTTTGTGATTGTTTAAAAAAACAAAGCAAAATGGGCTGTAGGTATTCAAGGATTTGTCATCAGTTATCTCCCATATACCTTTTAGAATCTTTCCAAAACCTCATAAGATTTTTTCAGCTGTTTTTTTTCTTTATTGGCCTACTAGGGCTAGCCCTCCAATTGCAGAATATGAAAATTATATTTCCTGGCTACACAACAAGAAAAAATACTTGATGATCATAATAAACAAAATAAAAATTCCTTGTGGTAAACACACTATTAGTTACCGTCAAAAATCTTTGATTTGAATAATGTATTCCAGCCAGTTTCGTTCCACCACAATCAAACTTATAACATATCTGCATTTATATATTCGTCATTTTCTCCATAATTAATTAACAGTTTTTTGCCGCCTTGCTACCGAATCGACTTTGACAGCTATAAATTCTCTTTTTATGAAGTTATGTAAATTCGAAGCCTATATATAGAAACCAGTTGAAAATGTTTCTCCTTTACCTACAGCATCTCCGTCTTTATCTGTACATAGGGACTCGCCGATGCTAGAGACGGGAATGACCATTGTCCTCAAATCGTTTTACGTTTTTAAATAAAAATTTTAGTAAGATTTTTCCAACTTTAGCGGGATACTATACTAGATTTAGAAATGCACGATAGCACATTTAAGTAAAAAAACTATCTTTTGACTTCGAAAGTATCAAAAAGACAAGCAAAAATACAGTTTTAACTGATAATGTATTTTACATTCATTTAGAAAAATGTACAATTCAGTAGTGCAAAAATAAAAGAAAATTACAACTTCTATTTTGACATTTCACCTAAAGATCGTGAGGTTTTTCTTTACACTAGATTGGCAAGGAATTCGTCTGTTGGCGACTGAGAAGGCCTTGCCGAATTGCGATTGTTCTTCTCTGCCGGAGCTTGGTATCCGAATCCTTTGATCAGTAATATCTTTTTGTCTAAAGGTACTCTCTGAGTCTTTAAATGCAGTTGTTCCCCGTTGCCTTCTGCATTTTTATGCTGTTAACCGTTGTTAATAGGTTCCTCCTCATCCATTTCGTATCTTATAATTGTATTTTAGGTTTAGGGTAAAAAAAAAACACAAAAAAAAACAATAAATTTTACAGTATAATTGCAAAGTAAACATAAAAGAAAGACAATTACAAACAAATCAACGAAAATGGATCGAATAAATCAATCTCATCTAATTAAAAAGTTATGATAGAACTGTAAAAAATACCAACCATTCGTGAGTACATTGTGGTGTTGTCGAATTGTGCAAAATTAATAATAATTAATGAATAATAATAATTTCCCTTTATACCGCTAGGGCGGCTTTGTGATTATAGCAATTAATTTGCTATCTTTTTGGCTACAGTATAAAAGGAAGCTAACAGAGCCCATGCTAAGCTTTAAAACCTGGTGTTACCCTAGGTATCCATTTCATTCAGGTTGAGTCGATCTGGGGCCTGTAGATATTTTAAATTATCTAGATGTTTTCGTCGAAACTGGGGATCGATCCCGGGCCTAAACTATTAGCCCTATTGATTTTAGACAATTTGGATTACAAACAAAAACGAGTAAACAATACTTTTTTTAGGTCTACCGATAAATCAAATCATTATCAAATCGATCTGTAATTCTTCTCATTACTCTTATCTCTGCCGTTTTCAGTAGCATTTGCGTTGAGGCTGTGTCCTTGCATGGTTTTACATTGGCTTTATAAATTCTTGACTTCATGTCAGTGTTAATGTGTCTGTTTCGCCATATAGTATTAGTAAGGCAACCTGCTAGTCTATTTGCTTTTTATACTTAATCTCCCACTTCTTTGTCCAGGTCTCAAGAGCTCGACAGTGTAATTCCCAGGTTATTTCCATTACTTGTTCAATACTGATGCCATTAATTTCTATTTTACATCTAGCTGGCTCTATGCTGACTACTATTGTTTTAGTTTTCTGAGATGAGATTGTCATTTTAAATTCTTTTGCTCTTATGTTAAATCTGTGGATCAGTCTTTGCAGACTATCTTCATCTTGGTCTATCAATATTGCATCGTCTGCGTAACAGAGTATTATTATTTTTTTGTTTCCCATTCTGTATCCTCTTCCCTTGTTAACGCTTTTGATGATTTCATCCATGATCAAATTGAAAAGCATGGGGCTCAATGAATCACCTTTTCTTATTTCGCTGCCTATTTCTGTAGGTTCTGTAAGTTGTCCATCTATTCTCACTTCCATTTTGTTGTTTTGGTAGATATTTTCGATAGTTTTTATAATATTTAGAGGAACTTCTCTATTATACAGATTAGATCTTTGAGTCTTACTCTATCAAACGCTTTCTTTAGGTCAATCAGACACAAAAATGCTGGTCTATTATACTCTAGTGATTTCTCAGTAATTTGCTTTGATACGCTTTGATTTGCTTTATAACGAATATTGCATCTGTACATGGTCTTCCACTAGGAAAATCCTGTTGTTAATCTGCTAAACTTCTAAACCTAAACCTCTGATTTATTAGCACTTGTAAAATTTTAGTTGTTGTTGACCACGATATTTCGTTAAATTGTTATGTTACATGAAAAAATACCATACCAAAAATAACGTCACACCTCGTGCTACTTGTCTATCCCACAACGACATATTTTTCAACACGAATAATAAAGTCTAGAAAGTGACTTTGTTAGAGGCGTATTGTGCTGGATATTAGAATTTGTGAGAATATACCGTGGAAGAATAGCCAGATTAGAAATTGTTATTCTGCTAATGAATAATCAATAAGTTGTGTTTAGTTGTGTTTCGTAATATAATGTTGTGCAAAAGTAAAACAATGGTTTTTTAAATTCATTTATTGTTGTGTTAGTGTGTAATTCGGTTTGCAAGATGAGGATGTGCTATAAGGATTGTATAAAAACGTTTGGAAGGGTTTATTTTTTCTTGGTGTTTGGTATATTTGATAATATTTGAAAAACACTTGTAAAGTTCAGCAAACTGAACTGAGAATTCGAGAACAGAAAGAAAAACAGAAATGGATGACTGAAGAAATCTTGAAATTGACGAAAATTTAAGAACAAAACCAACGTTAGATTTAAGAAGATACACAAAAAGTTTACTAAATTAAGAAAGTAAGCAGAGGAAGATTGGATGGACAAACAGTTGGATGGACATGATAACAGAGAGATAACACGAAGTAACCACAGACCAACAGACTTAAATCTCCTGGCACAAATCTTCAATAATATATATATATATATATATATATATATATATATATATATATATATATATATATATATATATATATATATATATATATATATATATATATATATATATATATATATATATTCAGGGGTTCTACAGTCTTCACTGCCTTTCCTCGCTCAACCGTTTTCATCTCTCTCTGTTGTCCCATTCTCCATCGTTTAGGCCTCTCTTACTCATGGCGTCGTCTACTGCGTTCCTCCAGAATCTTCGGGATCGTCCTCTTTTCCTCCTTTCTGTGTGGCTCTATTCGGTTACTCTCTTTATCCATCCGCTATCGCTAGTTCTTTTTACATGTCCATATCACTTTAGTCTTTTTTGTTCTATATATGTTACTATGTCCGTCTCTATTGATGTTCTTTGCTTCTATTATTGAAAATCTAGTAAAAATATTATAAAAATTGACATCGAGTACCACAATATTGCTTTTCCCTTTCCTCCTTTACGTGCCAACTCTGTTATGGACGTTAGCAACCAAACCATGATAACCACTGTAACAGCTGTCCTAGAGTAATTTTAAGCCGTACTTTTGTGTTTATCACTCTGTTAGTCCAAGGAATTCTCAGTATGCATTGATACAATCACATTTTTACTCCGTAAAGCAGCGTAAAGGATCTTAAGCTCTACATCACAGTCTCACTTATCATTTATTGTGTATCCTAGACATTTTGATCTTAAAATTGTTCGTTTTGAATATGTAGTTCGATATTTTGAATGTTCTTCTTACTAACCACCATAAATTTGCTTGTAATAAAAAAAGGGGTAAAAGAAATAAATTAGACTTACTAACAATCAATTTAATTTTACTACCCAAGACGACCGGTTTCGCTTTCTAAAATTTGCAAAGCATCATCAGGTCAGTGGTACAAAGTAAATTAAATGCTGAAATTATAACGCTATGCTAAATAAAAGCACTTTCTGTGCTTCTTCGCCCTCCTAGATGTGAATTTATCATGTTACACTTTTGTTGCCATGCTTCATTTTTCTTCCGACATATCATTTTTCGTTCTTTAGCTTGAGACTCCTTGTAGATTATTTTATCTGTTATATTCTTTGTACTTAAGAATTTTTGGTATTGGTCTCTTTTCTTCTTTATTTCTTGGTTATTTTATTTATGTTATGTACCATGTTGAATACGTTTTTATTATATTCCCTGAATTTTTGTAATAGTACCGTCATTCTAATTGTCCTTCACATTTTTTATATATACTCTCTAAGTAACTTTGAGTAGTATTTTTAACGAAATAACAATAATTCTTCATTAAATTGACAAATTAACCAACCAATTCACATTCCCAGAGACCTGCCTAATTCTTTTCACTTTTCGCTAATAGTTTCGTTATTTATCACCTCTGGGTTGAATTTTAATATTGGGTTAGTGGTATTCGCTGCTATCGAAAATCAATTATAGTAATGGTCAGCACTATAAGCAGGAATTCGAGATAAGTTTCTTCATGTAGGAAGTAGGTATTCCAGTTTCATCTCCGCTAGGCAATTTCATATGTCACTGCCTAAATGGTTAGGAGCGTTTTAGATAATATTCAAATGGACTCGGCCGTTAGAGCGTTTATACCGTTTTAGAGAGTTTAATAGATTGATTTAAGTGTTATATCATGGTTTGGTTTTATAGGAGTTCCTTTTTTTTGTCGAAAAACTAGAAATTTCTTAAATCAACTCATAAGTGGAAATAACTTTAAAAAACTGCGTTAATGTGTTTAAAAATATCACTTTTTTTAATAAACATCCCGTTTAATTTGCAATATGTAAATTTTACAATAGGCAAATGTTAATGACCCCATATAGATCCCTATATCGATCTTTTAAAATGTTCCACCGTGTTCTTTATTTCAACATTGGTTTTTGGAGGAATATAGAAATCCAACAAGGTATCCAGATATTCACAAAAATCATTCCAATTAATCTATTTGTAGCTGGTTCTTTTTGTGCTATGTCAGTGTTGATTGTAATTAGAATTGGAGAATGGTCAGAAGACAAGTCAAGGCAAGAGTTTGCCATGTCGCAATTTTTAGGAATTCCCTTGTAAATTCCAAAGTCAACAAGATCAGGGTTTTAGTTCTGTCAGTTGGCCAATAGGTTGGTTCACCTGTTGATATGAAATAAAGACCTTTGTTTTTTGTTGCTTCTAATGGTTGTCTAGCTTTTAATGTTATTAATCTAGTGCCCTATTGAGAGGGCTCCGGAAAAGCAAAAAAATCAGAAAGAAATAGCACAAACTATATTTTTAATTATTAATGGAAATGAAAAACTGTTTTGAACGCCAGAAACAATACAATGAATAAAGTTAGTGTGAAGATAAAAGTCTATAAAAAAATAACTTCTTTTTGTAGTTCCTTCTCCTATCGGAGGTTGGCTATCATCACAGCTATCCTTACCTTATTGGCGGTTGCTCTGAAAATTCTTCGTCTTTCTATGGATCTTTTACCTCATTATGAACCTTAATATCTCATATTTCGCACCTGTGGTAATATGACCTAAATATTCCAGCTTTCCTGTTTTGATGTGCTTTATGACTTCGCAATCCTTTTGTAGCCTTCTTAATACTTCTGCATTTGTAACTCGTTGGATCCATGGTATTTTCAAATCCTTCTATAGCAGTACATCTCAAACGATTGCAACTTCTTTATATTATCCACTTTTAGTGTCCAGATTTTCATTCCATACAAGAAAGTCGAGAACACGTAGCATCTTAAGGCTCTTATCCTCAGCATCAGAGGAAGGTCTCGATTAAGAAATATTGTTTTCATTTTTATAAATGTTTGTCTTGCAATTTCAATGCGTGTCCTTATTTCTCTACCTTCATCATTGTTTTCATTTACCCAGGCTCCCAAATATTTGTAGTTATTCACTCTTTCTACTTGTTTTCTCTGATTGTTGTTGTTTCTCTGATATTGCTTCCTTAAAAATAGCTTCGCTGTACATATTGAATAACAATGGGAACAGCACGCAACCCTGTCTAACACCTCTTTTGATTTCTATAGTTTCTGTATCGACATTTTCGATTCTAACCTTTGATTTTTGATTCTAATATAGATTGACAACAACGTGTATATCTCGACTATTCACATTCTTTTCTTTTAACAGTTTTATGAGTTTCTGATGTCGTATACTATCAAAGGCCTTTTGATAATCTATAAAGCAGACATAGAGATCCTGGTTCATATCTAGTCGTCTTTGAGCGAGAAAGTTAAAAGCGAACAGAGCCTCTCTCGTTGATAGTCCTCCTCTGAATCCAAACTGGGTGTCATCTATATCTACTTCTATTTTTTTCTATAGTCTTCCATGTATTATTTTGAGAAATATCTTAATTGTTCTGCACTGGAAGCATTCTGTCTGACCTTGGTAGTGTCACAAACGTGGACAGCAACCAATCTTCGGGAATTACTCCTGTTGTATATACTTTGTTGAACAGATCTAAAGTATATGCAGTGTTTCTTCGTCAATACATTTAATTAGCTCAGTGGGTACGGCCTACTGATTTTGCGGTCTTTTTTTCCCTCCCATTTTTTCCGACTCCCTCCAATTTTTTCCGACTCCCTAAAATTTTTTTCTGACTCCCTCTAATTTTGACTGACTACTTCTAATTTTTCAAGGAAACGGGAGTAAATTTCTCAGATTTTTGAAACAGAATCCAAAGAAACAGCACTGCTAAGAACAACGGTGAGCAACAAAGAGTGGATGCCTACTAAGATCCGAGAAGAAAAAGGGAAAGATTCAGTTTTACAGAAAATTCGAAAATCGAAAGAAGATAACCGTCGATCATCTTTCCAAGAATTATCTAGCCTATACTCAGTAGTTAAGACTTATTGGGCACAGTGGGACTACTTTATCATGGAAGACAGATTGCTCAAACGAGTACTGAAAAATTATTATGGTTTAGAGGCGATAACATAGTTGGTGAATCCAAAGAGCAAAATACTGGAAGTACTGTTAGCAAGTACTCAACTGTTACACGACAGTCCAACAGGAGCTCATTTTGGCATAAAGAATATCCTTCAAAGAATCCGGGAACGGTTTTAGTGGATGAATAGTTTCGACGATGTAAAAGACTGATATAATAAATGTACTAAATGAGCTACGATTAACGGACCTTACCAAAAAGGAACAGCACCTATGAGACAGTACAATGTAGGAAGTCCATCTGAAAGAATAACTTTGGATTTTGCCGAGCCATTTTCAGGAAGTGAAAATGGTTGCAAGTACATGTTGGTGGTAATGGATTACTTCACGAAGTGGGTAGAGATCTACGCAATTCAAAACCAGAAGGCCGCCATTATTGCAGGTGTGTTGGTCAATGAGTACATCAGCCGATTTGGGAAACATTTGGAGATCCGTAGGCACCAAGGAAAGAATTTCAAGAGCAATATATTCCAGGGAATCTGCAATAGACTGGGCATGAAGAAATCAGGAACTACAGCATAGGTATCACCTGCAATCAGATGGAATAGTAGAGCAAATGAATAATACAGTTGGTAAATATTTGGCAAAAATGTGTCCAATCACCAGAGAGACTGTGAGCAGTATCATCCATTCTTCTGAATGGCCTAGCAATAAAATGAAAAAACGGTAAGATACCCAAGTTGAAAAAGGAAGTTTTAAGAAGAATGACAAAATCTGGCTCTGCAATCCAAAGAAGCGAAAGGGTTGTTCTTACAAGTTGCAGCAGTTCTGGGAAGGTCCGTACCTTATTATGGACAATTTTGATTTCATTAGAGCAATGTTTTCCACCAAGACCAATCTCGCTGAACAGCTGCATTAACGCATCACGTCTTATATTGTCAAGAGCTTTTTGGTAATCGGTAAAGCAAATAAAGACATCCCTTCTTTGGCCATAGTATTTCTGCACCAATAACTGCATGCAAAAAAGAAGGAAACACGTGCTGAAGTTCAACGTGTAAAAATTAGCTATGGCAAAGCTAGACTGCCGCTAATTGGATTGGAGGGTTGTCCGGAATATGGTGGAGGAAATCTACGAAGTATAAGTACGGAGCAAAATCCGTCCCATGCCACTTTTCTACAACTGGGAGTTGTATAAAAGAGTCGGTCAGATAGCCAAGCGGGCTGGACGGCCGGTTCTCATTCGCTTCACTGCGAGTGGTTCAGTGGATGTGAGTTCAATCCCCAGCTCGGTGTACAGAAAACAAAAAGGCTAACGCAGCAGTTTAAAATTCTAAATGAATCTGCGGCTTAGACTAGAATATGCTGGTGTCTGATCGGCCTATGGTGGAGCAGTGCGGCAAGAGATAAGGGCTTGCGTCTCGGTGATACTCCTCACCATAGATCCCTACCGGAAGGGCGTACCGCCTAAATACCGGTGTGTATAAATAGTATATATAGTTGTAAAAGAAAGTCAGTTGCCGATACCAGCATCCTGTTCCTCTCCTGACAAGGTTCCAGGAGAAATCATCTCTAAAGGATGGGGTCATGTTACGCCAGCACTTGCTACACCTGTGATCGAACCTTCTTGGCGGAAAATCCGTCGTGTTTTAATTAAAAGACTTTAATAAATTAAATTAAACATTAAAAGTATTCTTTATTTCTCAAGTTAATTTAACTATCTTTGTTTTAATGATAATTTTACAAACTTTAAATTTCTAATCTTTAAAATGATTGATTGTAGAATTTTTACGACATAGTGGAGAATCCAAAAAACGTAATGTCACAAACTTATAATTGTCAATATCTGTTAGACCTATCTTCTAGCCTTTCTGTATATTATGCATACTCTCTAATCGCCTTAATTTTTCCTTACACCCCATTTGTTCACCATCATCTATTCTACGAAACGATTCTTCTTCTAGGCTTTAAAGCCTGTTTCTTCTTCAATATTGGCCTTCCAAATGGTTTAAATTATCGCATCATCTTTTTCTTGGTCTACCAATACTTCTTCGTCCATTTGGTGACTTATGCTATTCGTACTATGCTATCCTCTGCTATTCTACTAATGTGTTCATTCCACTCCTGTTTCTATCTAAACCTTGCTTCCTGCTTTAATATTTTCCCATCAATTTCGATTTTACATCGTAGTGAATATTTAGATGTTGTCATACATTTGTTTTTTTCTGCTGATATTATCTATTGTATTTCTTTGCTGTTGTATTAAACATGTGTGTTAATCTTTGGAGCTCATCTTCTGTCTCGGTGATTAATGCGGCGTCGTCTACATAACATAATATTTGGATTTCTTTGTTCCCCATTCTGTAACCATGACCTTTAGTTTACTTTACTTACGTTTCTTTTGTTCAGTATGACTTTGCGTTTTGTAGTGCTTTTGTTGCTGCTTCTTCAATGTTGTTTTTAATTCTCTTGCAGCTCGCGTTTTTATATCTTCGATGTCGTCTATTTG
Organism: Diabrotica undecimpunctata; assembly: GCF_040954645.1. NCBI lineage: Eukaryota > Metazoa > Arthropoda > Insecta > Coleoptera > Chrysomelidae > Diabrotica > Diabrotica undecimpunctata. The sequence continues at coordinate 1,513,415 of NC_092811.1, forward strand.
TTTCAGCTGTATATTCTGTGCTAGCCTCCTTTGGTACATTTCTCTTGTAGAGTAGTTCCACAGTTATTCTACAATGAATTTTTCCTCGATGATTTCCTGTAGAAAATGTTTCTGTTTTTTTTTGTTACGAAATGCGTTAAACGAAAGTTAAAACGTTTTCACTAACCAGATGACTCGATTTAAATGCAAATTGAACGAAACGTTAGAAATGTCATATTTTGCGCGTTATTTGAAAACGTATAAGCTACACATGCCACCTAATTTATCATTCAGTTAAATGATTAAGTGGTGTACGTACACGGACACATTAATTGAATAAATATTATTTATAGTCGGTGTAACATTACACGTTATAAATCACACCTGGATAATTATGCAAAAGATTCCGCTGCTATCGAAAGAGAAACGAAAATATAGTGAAAATTCTGCAAATTTTTGTTTAAATTGTCCTTCGATTAACAGTAAAATTTATAATAAATCAATGTCGATAATATGCAGATATTTTCAACGATATTGGGACTTCTCTTTGTGAGATATTGTGAGACAGTTATGATGGGGAAGTTGTATCACATCTCGCAATTTTTTGGTCAAATTACTCTTTACCTTTTGCTATAGGCACTTTTGTTCTGGTTACTTGTAGAATCTAGTGGATACTGGTGGCAGGTATTTTCTGTTGCACCTGCATTTATAGGTAAAAAAAGAAACGAAATCACACGGACTAAACTTTGCAAACCTAATCAACCGATCTTTTACCGATCTGGTCTGAATTATTAAATCATTCCACGCTCATTTTAGACTTACACAATCCTTCGCAGGTGTTTTCGTGCAAATGAGTGGTTAATTGAAGGGTACCTGGACGTCACGTTATCTACGAAATCTATCCGACGTTAGAAATGACTCACAATGAATGAAACATTCGAAAATCATAATTTCTACCTGCTGCCCAATACTCAATGAACGTCGTCCGAAAAATCGTAAACGTAGTATCTAAATCAAAGTCTGGCGTTATATAGGGTGAATCTACATTTGAAATTTAGTTATACAAGAGGTTTTCAATTCTGTAGATTGTCTAGATGTTAGAATATATATTTTTGTGTGATTTTTTGTGCTTCTAAAAAATATATAAACAATATTTTGTATACGAGAGTAAACTGGGAAAAAAATATTTATCAAGAATGTAGGAATTTATTCATCGTATGACACTTGACCCATTTACATTTAAATTTACATATTATATTTTGTATAAAACATAATACATGCTTTGCAAGTTGTAGAAGGCACAGTGGTAAAAATTTGAATTCAGTTTCGCCAGGTAGGAAATCGTATGATTTCTTTTGTTTTAATACATATGTTTACAAACGAACATCTAACTTATTTATATAGTCTATCGACTCTGGAGAGTGGTCATTAGGAAATCCTCTGACATGCCATGATAGGATCTTGTGGAACACTGTTCTGTAATGTGACAGATGGTTTGTGGTTGTCCGCAGTTACAGAGTGGGGATGGTGGTTTACCCCATTTGTGCATCACGTAACCGCATCTATCGTGTTAGGTTCTGATTCGGTTAAGCATAGTCCATGTGTTCACTAACCTGGTGGTTTTTGTGTAAGGCAGGGTAAGCTGCTATTTTGTTATTCCATCCATTCTCGAGTCCAAATGGTCGTTAAGTTGAACTCATTTTCCACAGCAGTCTGTGCTGTTTTTATTGGCCATCGTCTGCAGCGTAGACGGTTACCGTTGGCAGCATCTATATTTTGATGGATTGGCAGGATCTCGTTACTATCTTTCAGTACTCACTAGTGAGGGAGTGTATGCGCCGTAGTTTGCATACCAACCATTGCGTAGGGGTGGATTTGATAACGTCAGCAATCATTTTCATTGTATTGTTCAATTGGGCTACAAAGTGGATGTATATATGTGGGCTGTTAAGCCAGGCTGAAGAGCAGTATTCCGAGGTTAAGAAGACAAGGCCCAGGGCAGATGACCGCAAGGTGGAAGCCGCTGCTCCCCATGTTCTGCCGCACAGCTTCTGGATGATGCTGTTTCTGGATTAAAGTTTTTCCGCTGTTTTTGACAGATGTTCCTTAAACGTCGTTTTGATGTTCTTCCTGTAAGCTTGTTATTTAGGTGGAAACTGGAAACCTCTGTTTTGGTAGCGTTTGCTTGGAGCCTCCATTTACGGAAATACTTTCCCACTGTCTGTAAGTCAGCCGTGAGGATTTCTTCTGTTTCTTCAAATGCCTTACACTTTGTTGCAAGGACCCAGTCATTGGCAAAACCAAACTTCCTTGATTTGGTTTCTGGTATATCAGCGATGTACAGGCTAAAGAGAAGAGGAGCTAGGACAGATCCCTGAGGCAGTCCATTCTTCAGTTTTCTTGGTGTGCTGATGTCGGTTCCCATGACTACTTGAATTGTTCGGTCGGCTAGCATGCTGTTGATTATTCGAGCGGTGGATTTACAGGAGATTGTACGAAGGAGCTTGTATATCATGCCCCTAAAGAGTGTATCGTAGATTGCTGTTAGGTTTATGAATACGGCTGCAGTTTTAAGTTTTCTCTAAAACTCTGCCTCAATAAATGTGGTAACTGAAAGAACCTGATCTGCGCAGCTTCTTTTCGGTCAGAAACCTGCCTGATCAACCGGTATTGATTTAAGTAGCTTTGGACTAATTCTGTTGTAGATGAGTCGTTCTAGTAGCTTGAACGTCGCTGATAGTAGAGCTATTGGTCTGCAGTTCTTAGGGTTGTTATTATTTGGTATGGTACCGGTCTGTAAAAAAGTGTTCCATTCATTTTCTCGCATATTTGCCGCTGTTAATTAAGAATTCGGGATGAATATTGTCAAAATCTGGGGCTTTACATCCTTAAGAGCTATAGTGACTTCTTCGTAAGTGAAAGGGTGGGAGTATTCGGCTTCTGTAGATTGGAATTTTAAAGTTTTAAGATCTCGTTTTACTTTGATTATGTGTGGCTTGTCTTTCGAGGCCCTAGATGTCGGTACCAGATATGAGGCAATAGTGTTAGGGTAAATTGTTGTTTTCTACATTGTTATGGGAGTTCCGCTTCCTAATTTTCTTAGTAGTGTCTATGATTGCCTACTTGATGTTTGAAAATTAAGACTTTCTACAGTTTCCGTCTATTTTTTTTTGTCTCGCTGCATCGGCTAATTCTTTGATCGGATATTCAATTGATAGATATTCGTGGAATAAACGGAATGAAGGGAATGGGGAAGAATAAAGGGAAATAAATAATCTTACACAATTTGTTTCCCAATCTATAACTTTCATCGCGTTTAAATCCTCCTTCACGTCTTTAAGCTATCGTTTCATTGGTCTGCTTCTCCTCCTCGCCCTTACATTCTTTCGTACAAAAATTTTTCTCTGTAACTTTTCACGCATTAAAACCATGCTTGTTGTCTCAACTTTACAGTCCTATTATGTCCTTTCCTTCTATTAACTTCTGAATTTCAAAACTTTCTAATTTTTCGTGAGATACTTTTTCTCCTCAGTTCCTAAATCTTTCGAAATAATTTCCCTTCAAAAAAATAAAAATGAAAGGACTTAATCGCTTTTGTCGTTCTTCAGATTTCAGCAGCGATTTTAGTATTATCAAAGTCTTGTTCGATAAAACTTTAGTTTGTCTAGACAGCAATGTGAACTTCAGTAAATCGTCATGCTGTGAGGGAATTGTACGACCATATAGCGAGTTTAACAAAGATTGGACAAAAAGGGACAAAAACGTGACCTCGCCAGGGTTACTGCATTGCCCTTACGTTCTTTAAGATTTATTGGGAGGGGATTTTGAAAAATAGCAAAAACAGAGTATGCAGTGGCGGAAGGTAAAGAAAGAACTGATACACAAATCGAAAATACTGGTAGCTACAAATGTCTCGATTTAAACATTACAAGTGCAATAACTTTCATCTTTTTTCAGTGTATTCAATGATTACCCGGCACTATATATAATTTCTTTCTTTCTCCCCTTCGTTTTACCCTGTCAGGGTGTCGGATTTGGGCTAGCTATTTTAATTTCCATTTACCCACCTCTTCCATTCTTTTCTGTTTCCTGCCATTATTTTCAATTCCTCGAGTGATTTTTGTTTAAGTTTTCCCGCCTCTATTACTTGCTGTATCCATTTTTTTCTTGGTCTGCCTCTTTTTCTTTTTCCGAAGTTTTTTGCTTCATAAATTTTTCTTGTTATTCTATTGGATTGCATCCTCATCAGATGCCCATACCAGTTCAACCACCAGTTGTCTCTTTGCTATTTTGTTCATTATCGGTTCCTGGTTGGCCATTCTCCTAATAGTCTCGTTGCTTAATCTATCCCATTTTGTCTTTCCAACTATCCTTCTTAGATGTCTCATCTCCATTGCGTTTATCCTGCTCTTATGTTTTTCCAGAATTGTCCAGTTTTCACTTGCATAGAGCACAGTCGGTATCACTATTGTGTTATCTATTTTTATTCTTGTTTCTCGTGCAAGTTCTCTTTTTCCCATTATTGGGGCTAACGCATAATATAACTTGTTTGATTTCTTTGCTCTATTTGTTATTTCCCAGTCTATTTTTCCGTCATTAGTTATTATACTTCCCAGGTATTCGTAAGTTGTTACTATTTCCAATTCTGAGTTTTTACATTTTATCTTTATTTGATTATCTTCCTTATCTCCTTTGCCGCTGATTATCATTATCTTACTTTTTTCCTCATTTATCTCCATTTTTAGTTCTTCTATTTGTTCTACCCATATATCCATTAGTTTCTGCATTTTATTCTCGGAATCTGCTATTAGTACTATGTCGTCTGCATACATTAAGGACTCTATTGTTACCGGTTGTAATCTGTGGTAACCTATTATTGTCTGTAGTTGATTGGTTCTGACTCTAGTGTTTCTTATCAATTCGTTCATTACTATTATGAATAGCAAAGGGCTGAGACTATCTCCTTGTTTAATACCTCTCTTCCAATTAAATGCTTCCGATCTTTCCCCTGTTATTTGTACCCTTTCTTTTACCTCTTTGTAAGTACTTTCTATAATATTTATCAATGCATTAGGTACGTTTATTTTTCTCAAGCATTTCCCTATAATATATCTTTCTATCGTGTCAAATGCTGCTCTTAGGTCTATGAATGCTAATACTAGTTTTTCCCCGTATCTATGCTTCTTTCTATTATGTTTCTAATCATATATATGTTGTCATTTGTCTGTCTTCCCGGTCTAAATGCCGTTTGTTCTTCTCCCAATACCATTTCTACTTCTTGTCTCAGTCTCTTCTCTATTATTTTCGTATATATTTTAAAGCATACCGATGACAGACATATTGCTCTATAGTTGTTGCAGTTTACATGTTCTCCTTTTTTGTATATTGGCACGATGATATTGTTCTGCCAGTCTTTAGGGATTGTTTGTTTTTCCACGCCTTTTTATATATTTTCCATAGCCAGTTTATTCCTTCTTCTCCCATGTATTTTACCATTTCCGGTTCAATTTCATCATCTCCACCTGCCTTGCCTATTTTTATATTTGATAATCCTTCTATTACTTCTTCTCTACTTATTTGCTCTGGCTCTGTGTTTTCTTCGCCTTCATTGAATATATTGTCTTCCTTTATCACTTCGGTATCAAATTTTTTCTCATAATATTCTTTCCATACCCTAGCTACTTGTTCTGGGCTTATTTGTATTTGGTTTGAAGTATCTCTTACTGCGTTTATTTTCTTTCGTTTTCCCTGCTTTAGGTGTCGTATTGTCGTCCAAAAGTTTTTATTATTTGTTATATATTCTTCCTGAAGTTCTTCTTCAAATTCTTTCCATGTTTTTGCTTTTGCTTGTGTGACTGTCTTTTTTACCAATCGTCTCTGCGTATAGTATTGTTCTTTATCTTCTTCTAATCCCGTTTCGATGTATTTTTTCCATGCTATTTTCTTCTTTTTTATTTCTGTCTTCACTTCTTTATTCCACCATCTTGTCCTTTTCAACTATTTATTATATTTTTTGATTCCACACACTTCAGTTGCTGTTGTCTTTAATACTTCACTGTATGTATTCCATCTTTCTTCCATTGTCCATGTTTCTTTTTGGCACTCTATTTGTCTCAGTCTTTTGTTAGTTTTCTCCGTGTAAAATTCTCGCACACTTTCTATCTTTAGTTTGTTTACATTTATTTTCTTGTACTCTTTTCTTTCCACTTCCTCAATTTTTTCATCCTCCAGTTTTGCAGTGACCATCCTGTGTTGTGTAGACAGTTCCGGTTCCTTTTCCGTTAAGATGCTTTTTATATTTTGTTCTAGGTTTCTCGTATAGACGATTAAGCTTTTCGCCGTTCTCTCTTCGCTCACATTTGTCGTTAATGGTTTGTTCACTGAATGTGTTTCCTATTATCAGGTCATTGGTTTGGCAGAATTCCAGCATTTTAATTCCATTTCTGTTTAATGTTTCTTTCCCATATTGTCCAATGCATCCTAATCCCCTGTTAGTGTCCTTACCTACTCTTGAATTCCAATCGCCTAAGATTATTATTTTTCTCTTGTCTCTCTTAATTTGTCTAATGCGTTTTGGAGTTCGTTGTAGAATTCTATCATTATCTCTTCTTCATTACCTTCTGTTGGTCCGTATATTTGTATTATTCCTATCTTGTCTTTTAGTTCTATTTGGGCTATATATAATTATATATATTATTTTCACATAATATTTTTTTTATATATATTATGAAATATATTCCATAGTTCCATATAATCAAATTCAGACGATTGGCGAAAATTCTAAGAAATATTATTTTATAACTGAATTAATTATACTCAATGAATCACCCTCTACATTATTCCATCTTTGATCCTTTTCGAACAAAAAAGCCGTTTCCGCTGCGGCCTTGTCATATCAAATGAAATGTGTTTTTTATCGCTTTTCAGCCCTTTTCAGCTCAACAACGCAACGGCGACTGTGGAAATTATATCTGAATTTATAGTGCAGCATTTTCGGAAGACTGGCCATTCTTGACAAGGATTTTTGTGCTCGCTTTTTGTTCGAGCCGGTCTATTTGGATTTATTTCTTTGGAGGTTTTCTTGTGATAAAAATAATTTATTTGGGGGCTATTTTAGATTAAAGAATTCGAGAAATTATAGTGAAAGGGAGTCGAGATAAGTTTTTATATGTATTGAAATGAACGAAAAAATGTTTAGGGTAGTGACCTACGCCCAAAGACGCATATCTTTGTATTCATAATATATTTAGAATATAATTTATTTCATCAAGAGAGTGTACAATGAATGTAACGCAAAAAAAACAATTAATAAAAATACTGTTTAATTTTAGTTTTAATGATGATAAGTGTGTGTAAAGATTGGAACTGATTTGGAACATAAGAATTGGAAAAATTAGAACTAGAGTATTGAGATGCTACGTGTACTCTGTCCTGTTGTATGAAGTTGAGGCCTGGACAATTATAGAGGTGACAGAGAAAAAACTCAATAACTTTGAAATGTGGTGTTATCGAAGAATGTGGAAAATATCTTGGACACAATACATAACAAATGCGGAAAGGCCACGAAGAATGAAAAAAGATAACGAAATACTCAACACTATAAAGAAAAGAAAAATGGGCTACTTTGGTCACATACTAAGAAACGAGAAATACGAATTGATGCGGCTGGTCATACAAGGGAAGGTGGAAGGCAAAAGAGGACCGGGGAGAACAAGCACGTCCTGGCTGAAGAATCTGAGACACTGGAGTGGAAAAACGTCAATAGAACTTTTCAGAAAGGCTGCAGATAAAGTCAAATGGGCTATGATGATCGTCAATGTCCTTAGGGATGTGGCACGTTAGAAAAAGAAGAGGAAAAATTGGAATTTATCAGAAAAATTAAGTATTACTTACGACTTCGTATTTTAATGTTTTATTTAAAAGAACAATACAATAGCGAGTTTTCGTCCTCGATCGGTGACTACTGCTTGTAACAGTCGTGAAATGCTCTGAATTAAATCTTGAAGGAATTGCATTCCATTCTTCTTGTACTGCAATCCCTAGCTCTTTTAGTGTCATAGAAACAGGATTTCTTTTCCAAATGCGACGTTTTAAGGTGTCCCACAAATACTCGATCGATTTAAATCCGAGCTGTACGGTGGCCAATATAAGTTTTCAAATTGAACCTTATCAAGGTAATCATTCACTATTCTAGCTAGTGTTACCCAAATGTAAGAACAAGACGAGACTTAGACAGTCTTGGTCTTGGTCTTCCGCCAATACACCTGGTCTTGGTCTTGGTATTGCACTTCCGGTCTTGGTCTTGGTCTTGGTCTTACAAAAACGCAAGAACAAGACCAAGGCCGATTTTGGGCAACACTAATTCTAGCGACATAAAGATGTGCATTATCGTGCATTAACAAGAATATGCCATATTCAATATGATCCTCTTAAATGTTTTCAATGTACATGTCAGCTGTCATTCGCTCAATCACCTGAACAAGTTTGATATGTCCTTTCCAGGCAATCGCCCCATAGACTATGCCGCCACCACGAAAAATAACGCTCTGCATGAGGTTATAACTGGCTTACCGTTAGCCAACTCTTCTGTAGACGACGTCCATGTTGCTTCCTAACTAAATTCCCGTCTGATTTGTGAACTGAACATTTTTCACGGTTATTTTTTATTATTATATTTTATTTTTGAGTTAGCTACACTAATTTGATTGGTATTCCTATTTCTAGTATTACTAGTCATAGTCTGTTTCTTTTTATCGAATCATATGCTTAATGGAAATCTACGAAAATTTGGTGTACATCTCGCTTGAATTCCCAGTTTTTTGTCGGATCGTAAATATTTGACCTATTGTTGACATTCCAGCACGAAAGCCGCATTGTGATTTACCCAGAATATTTATTATCCAATTAAAATATTTCCATATTTTTGCTCATGAGTGTGTATATTGTGTCTAACGGTTTAAAAAATCTAAAGAGATTAATCCGCATACTAGGCTAAAACTTACAACTTACTACGCTAAAACTCACAATTTAACTAAATATGTTGGTCAACAACAACTAAAATTTTACAAGTGCTAATAAATCAAAGGATGAGTTTAGCAGATGAACAACAGGGTTTTATAATAGCATGAGACAAATCGCCAAATGGAAGAAGATCATTGGGACGACCGAGGAAAAGATCGTCAGACAACGTCAATTGAGGCTAAAAACCGAAGTAAAACAGGCATTAAGCCTATTTATAAAGTAGGAAGAAGAAGAAGAACAACAGGGTTTTCGTAGTGGAAGATCTTGTACAGATATGCAATATTCATTATAAAGCAAATTACTGAGAAATCACTAAAGTATAATAGACCAGCATTTCTGTGTCTGATTGACCTAAAGAAAGCGTTTGACAGAGTAATACTCAAAGACGTAATCCATCTTCTGTATAATAGAGAAGTTCACCTAAATATTATACTATAACTATCGAAAACATCTACTAAAATAACAAAATGTAAGTCAGAATAGAAGAACAACTTACAGAACCATAGGTAGCAAAATAAGACAAGGGGATTCATTGAACTCCATGCTCTCCAATTTGATCATGGATGAAATCATCAAAAGCGTTAACAAAGAAAGAGGATACAGAATGGGAAACACAGAAATAAAAATACTCTGTTACGTAGACCACGCAATATTGATAGCCCAAGATGAAGATGGTCTGCAAAGACTGGTCCACAGATTTAACATAAGAGCAAAAGAATTTAATATGACAATTTCATCTCAGAAAACTAAAACAATGGTAGTCAGCAAAAAAACCAACCAGATGTAAAATAGAAATTGATGGCATCAGTATTGAACAAGTAATGGAAATAAAATACCCGGGAATTACACTATCTAGCTATAGAGACCTCGACAAGGAAGTGAGAGATCAAGTACAAAAAGCAAATAGACTTTCAGGATGCCTTAATAACACTCTATGGCGAGACATACACATTAACACTGAGATGAAGTCAAGAATTTATAAAGACAGTGTAAGATCAATAATGACTAATGCCTCTGAAACAAGACACGACACAGCCACAACGCAAAGGCTACTGGAAATGGCAGAGATGTAAGTACTGAGAAGAATTACAGGAAATACGCAGACAGATCGAAAGAGAAGTGAAGACATTAGAAGAAAATGGCATAGTAGTACAGTGTATAAATGAATGGACACAAAATAGGAAAAAAGAATGGAATAACCACATAAGGAGAATGGAGGAGAGCCGTGTCGTCAAAATAGCCAGAGATAAGTCACCAATCGGCAGAAGAAGTATTGGACGACCGCGCAAAAGATGGAGTGACAACCCTTCATAGAGGTATATATTCGCCAATACAAAAGCAGAATTGCTTATAAAGAGGAAGAAGAAGAAGAAGAATACTGTCTTCTTCTTCTTCATGTGCTATCTCCTCTAAGAAGGTTGGCAACCATTATGGCAATTCGCACTTTCGATACCGCTGCTCTAAAGAGGTCAGCAGAAGTGCAGTTAAACCAAGCTCTCAAATTATTTAACCAGGAGATGCGTCTTCTTCCGTGACTCCTTCTACCCTGTATTCTTCCGTGTATTATTAATTACAGCAAGTTCTAACGCTCGCCCCTCATGACATGTCCCAGATATTGCAGTTTTCTGACTTTAATTATATTTAAAACCTCTTTATCTTTTCCCATTCTTCTCAGCACCTCGACATTCGTGACTCTATCCACCCAACTTTTTCTTAGTATCCTTTTATAGGCCCATAACTCGAAGGCTTCTAATCTGTCCGCTTCTAATTAAAATTATTAAACAGTAGGTACAGAATGTTTACAGTACAGTATAGTACAGTAATGTTTAATAAAAAAAAACCTAATATTTTTATGTACCTACCCCATTTTACCTACCCCTTTTTTCCAAAACGAGGTATTTGCACATTTTCAAAAATATCTATTTCTTTCCTTATGCAATTTTTGTTAAATGCACAATATCTGTTTTCTGGTACCTCAAGATACATTTTAACTACAAGATTGTGTAAAATATTTTATTTATTACAAATTTTCATTTTAGGTCACAAAATGTGATGGAGTCTCCTTTTTGGGAAACTATTCGAATGGTGATGCTAGGCATTGAAATTAAATTTTAAATGTCTTTTGTAAAAATTGCAATGTTTAATTTTTTGAGAACTACTTCAAAAGTTTAAATCGAAAAGTGGCAGAATTGAAGAAATACAATAACATACTAGCAAACGAATGGGAAAGATACCTAACGGAACTGTTTAAAGGAAAGGAAGATAGAGATATCCATAAATTCACTCAAAAATAGAAAGTCACTAGGACCAGACGGAATAACCAACGAGCTTCTAAAACAAGGAGGAGAAAGTATAACCCTAGAGATGACAAAACTTATACAAAAACTAATATTGCACTGTAAGATACCAGACACATGGAGAAACAGCATAATGATATTAATGTTCAAGAAAGGAGATAAAGAAGACCCCAACAATTATAGAGGTATAAATCTACTGAACACCGCACTTAAACTTACCACAAAAGTCCTAATCAACAAAATCAATAAATTAACAACTTTATCAGATGAACAACAAGGATTCAGATCCGGAAGATACTGCGTAGGCATCGTACTTGTACTAAGACAAATCACAGAAAAGGCCATCGAGTACAATAAACCAGCATATCTATGTTTTATAGATCTGACAAAGGCTTTTGATCGTATCCAAGTCGAAGACGTCTTACACCTACTGTATAAAAGAAACATACCAATCAATATTATACAAACCATCGGAAAAATCTACTTCTATAATCAAATACAGGCAAATATAAATGGAAAACTAACACAGTGTATATCAGTACAAAGTGGAGTCAGAGAGGGTCACTCGCTAAGCCCACTTCTCTTTAATATAGTAATGGACGAAATAATACAAGCAGTACGAAAAGATCATGGTTACAGAATGGGGAACAAAGAAATCCAAATAATATGTTGTGCAGACGCCGCCGCATTAATTGCCGAGACAGAAAACGAGCTCCAATGATTAACACACATCTTCAATACAACAGCCAAGAAATACAATAAGATAATATCAGCAAAAATACCAAATGTATGACAACATCTAAATACCCACTATGATGTAAAATCGAAATTGATGGGACAATAATAAACCAGGAAGCAAGGTTTAGATATCTGGGAATACATATAACTAGTTACGGAGATATTTCAGAAGAAGTACGACAAAAAAGCTTAAAAACAAGTAAAGCAGTGGGATCTCTTAATGACACAATCTGTAAGAACAAACACCTAAGACAAGACACAAAAACAAGAATCTATAAAGCATCAATTAGACCTATATTAACATACACGGCGGAGACAAGACCTGATACATCTAAACCGAGACGACTACTAGAAACAACAGAGATGAAAATACTCCGACAAATATCAGGGAAAAGTCTGTTGGATAGGAAGAGAAGAGAAAACATAAGAAGAGCATGTAATATAGAAGACGTAAATGAATGGGTGACAAAACGGAAACAGGAGTGGAACGAACACATTAGTAGAATGACAGAGGATAGGATAGTACGAATAGCATGAGATAAGTCACCAAATGGACAAACAAGTATTGGCAGACCAAGAATAAGATGGTGCGATAATTTAAACAATTTATTAGGCTAAAATTGAAGAAAAAACAGGCTTTATAGCCTACATATATAAGAAGGAAGGAGAATAAGAAGAAATTGAAACCTCAAATAAACTTATTTTAAAGTAAAATTGAGGCTTATTCCCAATAAAAAAATTTAAATTCTTTATCACTGGTTTATTAAGTTATGTTGTTGATTATTATCTATATCATAGAAACTATGCTGTCGCATAATTTTCAAACCAAGTATGGAATATTAAAAAGAGCAACAAATTAGGAAAAAAATTTGAAGATCATGAAAACTATCGATAAGGCGATTTTTGCAACCCCATTATTTCAGAGTAGTTCCTCCGAAAATCTCTGTCACATTTCTTTTATTCCGAGAGTGACATCTATGGAACAATAAACCAGTCAATCTGAATACCATGCCTCGTCGAGATGATTTAGAAGACAATAATAAAACAATGACATTCGACAGAAAATAAATACCAACTGCTCATCAACATCATACGTCTCTCCCCATTCTTTTTACTCTTTGTTGACAGGACAACTAACAAAAAAATCGTTGCAGCTGGCTGTGAAGGTGGGGGCCAGTCGGTGGAGCGCGTGTGCGTCGGAAAGGGCGGGCTACGGCGGATGGTAAGAGGGGCGACGAACACGCCCACCTGTGTCATTGGTAACGATGCTGCCTGCCCTCAGTGGGATGGGGGCTAGCAAGGAGGCAATCATCATATTATAGTGTATGTATATTCATTCCTATCTTGCCTGCAGAATTGGAAATGCTACTGATAGATAAAGATAGAACTTATTTTTAAGAGCTGTTATTTTAGAAACATATCAACCTAAGTTCACATATGCTATTTCTATGTTTTATATTTTTTAATAAAATCTTAATAATTTTATTATTTCAAATATATTTATAATTATTTTGTCTTGTAATAAAAACAGTATTTATGATTATGATTGAAGGCATTGTGTTGAAAATAAAAAATAATCGTTTACACTTGCACGTGTACTTTATCGAATTTGTAATGGGGATATTACTGTTTTCAAATCTAAATTAGGTACAATATGCTTTAATTGATTTTGCCTACAAAAATTATGAAAATATAATGATAATTTTAGTACCTAGTTTAAAACATGTCTACAATATTTATAGAAAAGACTAAAAAAAATTAATTGATGAAAAAAATATTATAGTCGGTTCGCTATATTTACGCGGGTTTCGGATTAAAAATTTTATTGTAAGTACCCAGTTTTAATTACCTGCCCTTTGAGGAAATATCAACTGGTAAAATGAAATGAAAAATAATCCATAACTTTTTTTAATTAAATAATAATGGAATATCTTTTATATAATTGACAGTATAATAAGGAGAATTACTTCATTAATGAAGTCTAATGTGGCTAATATAAACCTAATAATAATTTTATATTACACTTCACACAGAAAATATGGTCTATGTATGTTTGTTCCATGGAGAGAATTTCTAATGAAAAATAAAAAAATTTAACTTGCCAACAAAAATGAAAATCAGTCATTATCATCAAAAATATCATAATCGTCATCATCATCACTGTCATCACCATTAATTGTTATTATGATTGGACTTATTTCATTTATTTTATTTTCACGAGTCCACCAATCTTCTATTAGTTTCTCGCACTTGAATATACAGTTGCACCACACTTCTGGAGTAACAATTGAAAGTGCCTTTCGCCAAGTTTCCCGAACTGCGTCGTCGCTATAACCGTTAGGCCGAATATGGTTGTCATAATATTGTTTTGCTATTCCCCATATTGTTATATTCGATGGGATTAAACTGGCAATGATATCGTGGCAAACGTAAAACTTGATGACCGTAACTTTTAATAATCTGATCCACAACAAAGGTTTTTGGTTTTGCGTGAATATTTGCCAAGCGTAATAATTCTGATTATGTTGTGTAAATGGTATATGTTCCTTTGTCAACCATTCTTTAATTTTATTTCCAATCCAAGAATTCGTTGGACTTTTGTTTAATACTTCAGAATGGTAAGGTGCATTGTCTAAAATAATTGCGCTGGGCTCACTTAAACCTGGGAGAAGTTTTTCATGTAACCATTTTACAAACATTTCTGTGTTCATATTATCGTGATAGTCACTTGATTTTGATTTAGATGAAAATATTAAATCAGCACCTTCTATAAAACCCGATTTCACTCCTGCATGTAAAATTATGTGTCGCTTCCCTTCTCCATCAGTATGTTTGATAGACTTTACGTTATCATCTTGCCATATTCTCTTGGTTGCACCCCTAGAAAATATCCATGTTTCGTCTAAATATATAAAATTTGCCCTTTCTTCCTTTAATTTAGAATATTTTCTTAGAAAGTTAATTCTTTTATGCACAACAGAACTTCTTTCACAAAGGGCTTTTCTGTTATCCTCCTTTTGAAATTTGAAACCCAAATTATGTATCACTTGCCATAGACTTGTTCTGAAACTTTCGTCAAATTTTCTATCTTTTAATTCCGAGAGAATTGTATTTAAGGTCACATGTTCCTTGTTGGCTCGCATTCGATAAATGGTATCACGAATTTTAAATTTTTTTCCATCTGGAATATCCTTCGTTTTCAATGATGAGCGAGTTTTTCGGTGATCTTCTTTCGGCCGTTCCTCATTACGATTTTGTAATACTCCTCTTAGTTTGGTTTCACTAATTCCTAGAGCATCACATACGCGTTGTTGAACAGACATTAACGGTTTTAAAGGACCGCCATTTTCTTTTTCATCCGTAAAATACTTATGTACACTACAAATTAGACTATCTACATCTAACACACGTCTAGGCATTTTTAAATATTTCCACCAAACATACAATGTCAACACTGACAAAGAATCAATTCAACTGCAATATTGTAACAAATTTATACCTACCCTAATGTTATTTTAATGTATATTAAAATATGACCATTAATGCAGTTTTTACCTAATTTTCTGGGAAGTCGTTTACTGCAACTGGTTATCAATGAGTCATTAGCATAATTTTGTTAATCCGAAACCCGCGTAAATATAGCGAACCGACTATATGAACTTTGTGGAAAAAGTTATATCCAAAGATTGGATTATGTTTGACGATATCCACTGTAATTCAATCAACATAACATAGTTGTTTATGAGATATATGTGTGAAGAATACAGCATTTGTTTTCCTTTAAAGAACGTAAATAGCAGAAAACGTGCTATTCATTGGCTTAGTCGCAAACTTCGAAATTTAAGAAAACAACTCTACGATTGTAAAGCAACTTATAGGAAAACACATACTACTGACAATTGCATTAAATATTGTCAAATGCGAAAGAAATACAAGCAAGCAATAAAAGCTGAAAACGTACTGCTTATGCTAACATAATAAACAAATCCACTAACAAAAATAAGACAATATGGAGTATTGTTAAACAAAAAACCTATGAGGAAAATACTACGTCCAATCTGAACTTAACACCAGAAGAGATTAACCAATACTTTACGAATATAGCACATATATCAAAATCAATAGGACACTCTGAGCATGACATAAACTACTATCTTAGCAGGCTACCTAGAGGGTCGAGTTCGATCTTTATGGCCCCAATAGTAGCATCTTATGTGAAAGAAGACAAATTAAACAATTTCATTTTTCCAAAAATTTTAATAAATGTTTTATTAAAAAATGATTATCCTCTATCATTTATAAATACGGAATTTTCAACAATTGACCGAATAGAACAGAACAACTTAGAACCAGATCCTACAGCATACACGAGGAATAATACGAGGAGAATAACAATACCATACATAAAAGGATTATCAGAAAAACTTAAAAGGATAGAAAATAAATTAAACATTTCAACAACATTCAAAACAATAACACATTAAGATCTATTTTGTCTAAAATCAAATCTAACAATGAACAAGAAAGGACAAAGAATTGCATTTATAAAATACCTTGTGAATGCGCTCAGTTTTATTTAGGTGAAACATCAAAGCCATTAAATGTTAGAATAAGTTAACATCAATCTTATATTAAAAATAGAGAATTTGATAGATCTCAAATATGTAAATACGCATGGGATCATGAACATAGAGTTCAATGGAATGATTCAAATATAGTCCTAAAAGAAACGGATGGTAAAAAAGAGGAAAATCAAAGAAGCGGCTCTAATTATGCTAAATGAGATCAATTGTGTCGCAAATGGCAGAATGTAGTAGGATCTGGTTACCCATATTAAAAGAGGAAATTAATAAAAGGAAAATACCAGTATTAGTAAGTCGGTAACATATAGAGGATACATCATTTATGTTTTTTAAATAACAAACATATAAAATCAGAGTTTGGTGTTGTTGGTGTGGTGGTGGTGAAGGTAAACTAAATGCACGATCAAATACTTACCATGTCGGGATAGTATTATGAGGTTTTTTTCCTGGTTTTTCCCTCATAATTTACTATGGAATCACTAACAGGAGATTTTTTACTGTCATCATGGCATGTACTTGTCTTTTTAAAAACGAATTACATGGTATGATTTTTTCTGACGGATATTCTCAAGTTAAAGTTGATTTCATGTAATCGAATGAACTATCTTACAAGTAAAGTCGTCCCAGGAACGCAACTCAACAATATTGGCAATATAATTTTAAAGTCGTCTACTTTAAAATGTATAATGTATGTCTGAATTGTCAATATAAATGAGTCAGGTAAAATTAAATTATTAGAAGAACTTTTCACCAAGTAACAAAAAAACAAAATTTGTTTAATTTACTAATGTTTCTATTTAGAGAACGATTTCCGAAGTGGAAATTGAAACGTCAATAAACGTACTTTAACCTTTAATTGTGGCTTATTCCCATTTAAATAGTAATTACTCTAACATGCCACAGCACATAGCTTCAGAAAATAGCTTCAAAACTTAATTAAAGATAGTATAACAAATTATTTGAATAACAAATCAATTATATAGCTCTCAATTTGGTTTTAGAAAAAATACTCAACAACTAAAGCTTTATTAGAAGTAATATAACACATTGTTCACGGTCTTAATGCAGGTGAACCTACTAATGGATTAATGTGGTAGGTACTATAGAGTAAGGGGTACCATACACGACCTTTTAAAATCATATCTTACAGGAAGAACACGGATTGTTGCATTTAATAATCAAGAATCTAATCCTCTACCAGTTTTAACCGGAGTACCACAAGGATCAGTTTTGGGACCTCTGCTATTCTTGATATATATATATATATATATATATATATATATATATATATATATATATATATGCTGTCACTATTTTTCCGGGTTTGACTCCGCGTTGTAAAATGCTGGTTTTCTTGAAAACCATTGTTTTGGCGACGTTTCGGCAAGGTCTCACTTGCCATTCTCAAGACTGGTGGATCTACTTCTCGTCGTTACTCGATTAGTACTGGTTTTCAAGAAAACCAGCATTTTACAACGCGGAGTCAAACCCGGAAAAATAGTGACAGCACATATAGCTCCCGCGGAAACCTCAAAACAAACATATATATATATATATATATATATATATATATATATATATATATATATATATGTAGGTATAAATGATTTATCAAATGCGTTAGAAAACACCAACTGTGTTCTTTTTGCAGATGACACAACGATGAACGAACACAAATGATGACTCTCATTATGTAGAGATAAAACTAATTAGACTCAGGAAATATTAGAAAAATCAAAATCTTGGATTAACTGTAACAAACTTCAGTTAAACGAGCAGAAAACCCAGACAATAGTATTTAGTTGCGATAGATGGGTTAAACCATCTGAACCAGTAAAGTTATAGGTGTTACTATGGATGCAAGGTTGGCTACTTCTGTCAGTCGAGATATTCTTAGGTCAGTTTATTTTGGAATGGTTCATAGTTTTCTGATATATTGCATAGGGGAAACTCGTCCTATGCATAGAAAATTGCATCATGCTTTTCAAAAAACAGCAATCCGAATGATCGACTCAGCAGAATATCGCGCCAGCTGCAAACCTTTGTTTAAAAAGTGTGGCATTTTCCCCTTACCTTCAATATATATATTTGAAAGTTTGTTAACTGTTCATAATACTATACAATATGTAAAAATACTAGCTGATCAACATCACTATAATACAAGAAACAAAAGTCATATCATTATACCATATTCCAGAAACACTGTTTCTGTAGTATACAGGAATTTATTTGTTTGAGCTCCTAGTGTGGTCGTTTTTATGAAAACTATTTTACACCTAACTAAATTGTTTGTTTTTATATTTTTATATTTCTATTTTTCACTGCACATGTTATATTATTTGTTCTTGTATTATTTCTTAAAAATGGTCGAGCTGCAGGTCCGGAGGGAATTTCAGCAGAACTAATCAAATGCGGTACTAACAAACTGTTTGAACGATTAACCTGGTGTATAAACCAATATCTAAACGGTGCACCAGTCCCGCATGAGTGGAAAGTATCCTTCATATCATCTATACATAAGAAGGGAAGTAAACTGGACTGCTCAAACTATCGAGGTATATCAGTAACCAGTACCTTAAGTCGCCTATATGGAAGGATACTTCGAGACATTATCGAACAAGAATATAAGGAACAAGAAGAAGAGGAACAATCTGGCTTTAGAGCGGGAAGGAGCTGCACCGATAATGTGTTTGTTTTGAAACAAATAATAGAAAAAAGATCAAGTACCAATCAAGAAACCCACCTTATGTTTATAGACCTTCAGAAGGCCTATGATAATGTACCCGCTAAAAAGCTATGGAAAGTTTTGCAGGAAACAAACATTAACCACACAGTAATTAACGCCCTTAAACAGCTGTATGAAGGATCAACGTCGGGAATAAAAATTGGAAATAGACTTTCAAAAAAATTTCCTGTAAACAAGGGACTCCGGCAGGGGTGTTGCATATCCCCCACATTGTTTAAAATCTACGTGGCGAAAGCACTGTATCAGTGGAAAAGAAAGTGCAGAGGAATGGCCATTGACCTGGGAGAAACTTGCCTATATACCCTACAGTTTGCAGACGATCAAGTCCTTATAGCCAACGATAAAGAAGACCTGACATATATGGCCAGAAAACTACAGGAAGAATACAAGAAGTGGGGTTTAGAACTCAATACACAAAAAACAAAATATCTCCCAATAGGCGCAGAACTATCCAACATTCAGATGGACACAACCGAAATTGCATTCTGCACTGAATATACCTACCTAGGAATTGATTTCGACACCACAGGCACAGACAATAGGGAAATTAGAAAACGAATAACCCAGGCCCGTAGAACAATTGGATGCCTTAACGGAGTTCTTTGGAGCTCAGAAATTGGTAAAAGACGAAAATACAATATATATGAATCTCTCATAAAAACCAGCTTAACCTATGGTACAGAGACATGGAGACTAACAGAAAGCAATAAAAGAAAACTCGAAGCAACAGAAATGGATGTATTTAGACGATCACTTCGAATATCTAGAGCAGACAGAATTAGAAACGATGAAATAAGAAATCGGATGGGGGTAGATGGATCACTGGCAACAGACATAGAAAGGAAACAACTTATATGGTATGGCCATGTTCAAAGAATGCCAGAAACAAGACTACCAAAAATCGCCATGAAATGGATACCACCAAATCGTAAGAAACGAGGAAGACCAAAAAGAACATGGAAGGAGGGAATAACAAAGGCAATGAGCTCCCGAGACTTGACCGAAGAACAATGGAATGATAGAAATTCGTGGAAATTAGGCATCGGACAACGACGCAAGACGTTTTGAAACCGATATATATATATATATATATATATATATATATATATATATATATATATATATTTATATATATTATTTCTTAGTTATTTCCTATGTATAAATAAGTGACATATTTATATTGTGACATGACATGTAGTGTTTACTATGTAAAAATGGTCAATAAACACATAATTAGTAGAATATAACTGTGGAATACGTTTTTCTTTCAAATTATTGGTGTCTTTGTGTTTAATACAACACTGAGTCTTTGTACTGCTACCCAAGTCATTTGGATTCCTCTAGTTATCTTTGCCGTTTGATTCTGTTTGCCTAGTTTGATCGTGTGACCTAAATAGGTGTATATACTCCTCGACATTTTTGATCTCACAAGCTCACTATAATCCAAGTCTATTGTGATATTTTAATTTGACATCACTTTGTTTTACTAAAATTCATTTTTAAACCGATTTTCGTAGATTATTGTTTAAGCTTCTTTAGCATGTTCTGTAGTTTCTCTGTATTGTTGCTTATGGGTTCTATATCGTCGACAAATGTTAGGTGAGTTAGGTAAAAATCTGCCGTCGATTTTCACTTTTCCCAATTTAACTTCTTGAACACATCTTCAAATGAAAAAAATAAATGATTTTAGAGATATATTATCTCTCTGTAATTTTATAATGCTCCAAATATAATATTGAGTGTTAAATGTATGAAAGCCAATAAAAATGTAGCACTTATTGTACATTTTGTATTAAAATCTTAATCTGTTTGAATTTCAAAGTAAAAACGCGTCCCAAAATAGAGCCATAAATCATAAAGAGGTTGTAAATAATACTTTAGTATCGTCCAACAAAAACGGTCTTAAGAAGTCCATTATTCATCAAGTGTATCACAACCAAAACATCGTAAACCTTTAAAACCGCAAATCTCTAATCCTCACCATCGACCAAGGACGATGTCTTTAAAAATAGAATTGATTGGGATGTGCCTGACTATAAGTTTCGGCTCGTAGGTAAGTCGAGTATTTCGATATTTTTACTTTTTGTACTTTTAACTGCCTGGATAATGCACATAAATGGTAGCCATGTCCTTTTTGTGGCTACTGACCGCTAATACATGTTATAACACAATAACACAAGACATGTAGACAAAAATAGTCGCCCGAATTTTTAAAAGATCAGTTTATAAATATAAGAGCGATTTAAATGATTCATTTAATCATTTTGAAATCACATCTAGAATTTTCTCATCGCTTTAATTCCAAAGAAATGAAAGGAATACTTCAAAGCGTTGTTCAACCAAAAAGAGAAGGACGCCTAGAAAATGATGATTATAACATACTAAAAGACTATCAAGAACACAAACCAAACAAAAAGGCAAATCAATAATAGAAACCAATACAGCAGCTGCGTCAGTCTGATAGTAAAGCAGGGTAGAAGACGAATCACTTTCACTTCATTCACAGTACCATTAAAAAAAACTGAAAAATTAGATGAGGAAGTAGAGTTGTTTGTTCAAAATATCAAAAATTAACATGAGAAAGCACTCCAACTCAATGATCAAAAATAAAAGAAAACAAATATACGAAAGAAGGTCGTACCAAACCAAAGCCATTAACAAATTTGATCAGTGCTAGTCCAAAACTTAAAAGAAAGATTCAAAACATAAAAAAGCCAAACAGTTTTTTTCTAAAAGAGTTAAAAAGTGATAGCATGACTGAGTATTTTCTATGGAAAGCAACAAAAAGACTAAAAAGACTAGAATGACGGTAGACGGAAGCAATAAGCAAAAGGCAGATAGATTTGCCACTTGTTTAGAAAATACATTGAAACCGCATTAAGACTAAATTAATGATAAAATATCGTTAGAGCCTAATCAGACAGAAGAAAGAATCAAGCAGTAAATAAAATTCATAGCAACGCATTAAATTCTCTCAAGAAATTTCATAGA
This sequence comes from Diabrotica undecimpunctata, assembly GCF_040954645.1. NCBI lineage: Eukaryota > Metazoa > Arthropoda > Insecta > Coleoptera > Chrysomelidae > Diabrotica > Diabrotica undecimpunctata. The sequence goes on from NC_092811.1 coordinate 1,535,770, forward strand.
TTACTCTTTCATACTGAAATGCGCTGGTTCTCGAAAGAGTTATGTTGGACAAGATTTTATTCACTGTTTGGAAGTGTTTTATAGTTTTTGTATACCAAAGATTCCTTTTTAAAAACAAACTTAATCAGACACAAACCAGACATTGGTGACAATGTGAATTTATTACAAGCAAAGTCATTAATTGCAGCTCTTCTTTCCAGAACTAATCTAATGAAGCAAAATATTGGATGACGTGAATTTTGCCAGTTTCTTAACTCTTCATTGTTAAATGTCCAGGATGATGACATTTTAGTATATGTTCACGATTTCAATGCCCTTCACACAGAGTTTACTATCAGGTTTAAAGAAGTTTTGAGTATGGAAATACAACAGTGGATTATTAACACATATTATGACATTGGAGAAATAGATGTCATAGTACAAGAATAACTTATTGAAATTAGCACTAACCAAGAACTTTAGGTCGAATTCAGAAAGGGATATCACAAGAGAACAGCATTATACTGGAGGCAATCATACGTTTTAACAATTTTTACATAAGAAATTATATTCATGAACATTTGTTTCATGACTTTAATCTTTGTCACAAATGTCACTAAACAAAAGCCTCAGCAAGGTTCATAAATACTATAGGGAATTTGTTATTTAGGTATTTACTCTTTTAGAAATTATTTTTAACATCTTAACGTATTTGTATTGTATATCTTCGATATAAAAGCTGACTATTTGATAAAGAAAACATCTTATTAAAGTTACAGAAAAGACCTAATGGACTAAGACATCCCATACATAATAAAAGATCAATATTAACAACGCAAAGCTGATTTAATGAGTCTGTCATCGTTTTTGTAGCCGAATGATTCAGTATTTTCACACGATTAAAGGATATCCTGTGCTTTATGCTTGACTTATCGAAGTTACAGGATTTAATTGCTAATATTGACAGCAAGAAGTTATTAATAGATATCTAACCTATTTTTTCAAGATATAATGAGGCTTTTTTCGACTGTATTTACAATTTCTATTGATATTATCAACAGGAGAGTATTATTAAGTGATTTAGAATGATATAATTGCCTTCTGTTATCTTTCTACATGCCTCGTAAGAATAAATTGCTGGAAAACATGTGTTTAGATTGTTTAAATATTTAACAGATTTAAAAAATGTATATATGCAAGGATTGTATTAAAACAATTTGTGCGAACATTTTGTATAATTATATAGCATAAATAATTCTAAAACGTTATATAACAGCTCCCTTGAATCATTTCCTTTTCAGTTTCTTTCCTTTGGTTCATTTTTCTTGCTCATTTTCATTCTAGGCAGCGGCTTTTTTCGAAATTTAGTAATCATGAGCTGGATTAAGTACAAAATTTTGGCAATCATATTAACATTATATATGAGTTTTCAACGTTATCTGGTCTCCTTCTTATTCCTTTTTAAATTTCTTTCCTCTAGTTTATTCCAACTCTTTTGGCTTTCTTTTTTCCCTTGGTTTCTATTCCAGGACTTTTGGAAGTCGTCCTATCTCTATGCCTCATATATGTCTATAGCACATCAATTATTTTTTCATAATTACATATTTTGTTCTTTCGTTCGTAATTCTTTCCCTTCTAGATATCTTGTCGATGTATTCAAAAATTCCATTTTCTTTTAACTGAGCTATGAATAAATATCCTCCTGGCTGTAGAAAGTATTATAAATTCTTTTATTGTTGTATTTTGTGAAGATTTTATCCCATATGGGACACTTACGGCTTTCTGACCAAATATATTGCTGTGCTTGATCGACGCATTCAATACTCCATCGTTTCAAATACTTATAGACCCTAAAATTGTTATTTCTTGCACATTTTCTCTGCCAATTGTTCCTGTTCCCTTGCTTCGATGCACTGTTTTTAGTTCTGGTGCAGCTGATCACTATTTTTGGTAATTGTTTGTTGGTGGTACGTATTCTAAGCGGCATATAATCAACTAGTTTTATAGTATTATTTTTTTACTTATTAAATACCTGAGCTGTGTTTATACTACTAAAATCTGGTCATGGTTGGCTAATTCTTCTTGGACTTAAATTACTAAATGAGTCTTAAATTCTAACAGCTTACGCCTACGGTTTCCTTTTATTTTACCCAACAATTATGCACTATAGCTAACATACACTGCAGCACTATGTTCTGCTTTTAAACTAGTTAACAATTTACACTAACTCAAATGGTTTTCTTTTTTCGAGTCTTCTTTCCCAGTATTATCGAGGAGCTGGATGGCCTCGATGTTTAGCCGTATATAGCCCTTAAGTGGACTAAATTATTTTTGTTCTAAAGCTATTTTCTTGTGGCATTTTAAATTAATTGCTATTTAAATGGGAATAAGCCACAATTAAAGTAAGTTTAATGTCAATTTAAAAAGTCAATAAACATACATTAACCCTTAATTGTGGCTTATTCCCATTTAAATAGTAATTGGACTAAATTAAGAGAGAACCGTGCGAGAACCGAGAAGTATGCATTGATAATTGAATACTTTAACTCCAAACATAATTTATTACGAAAAGGAACAGAAAAATAATAATTTCTAGACAGAGTTAACTGAAAATACAGAGTTTCGTCAAAAGTTTTAAATTCAAAATAAGTTAACATACCGCGCAATACGGACTTTCCAATGAAGTCTTGCATCAACTGTGAGACCTAAGTATTTTGTGAAAGATGCAAATGGCGCTTGGGTATCATATATTCTAATTGGAATGTTTTGGATTTTTTTATGTGCAAAATTAAAAAAAACTAGACTACCTAGAAACCAAAAAAAAACTTAAAAGCAATTGCTACGATTTTATGAACCCATATTTGGCCGGCAGCTTCACACGTCGACAAAAAGAGCAACTCAGATTAAAAAGCGTAATTATAGTTATCGGGGATTAAAAGGAATTGGAAGGCTTGGCGTTAGGGGGTTAGTGATCATAAATCCCGTCGTATATGAAAAGTGAACAATATTCCGTCCCGCTGGTAGCCTTTTTATGTTGTCACCCTGCTATAATTTTGTGCTATAGATAAATTTATTGTTTTGAAATCGTTTATTTGCAGTAGTTAAGATTTTTAAAGTATCTTTTCGAGATTAAATCTCCAATTTTATACGTGAAACCTAAGATTAGACTGAGATTACATTTTCAAAAGTAATTATTTAGTATAGAACCATAGAACATTTGAGAAAGCTGTGAGTTTGGCATTTAAATAACGTAAGTCTTCAATTTAACCATCTATTAAATACCACCACAAAACACCACAAGATTTAATTTCTTTATTAAAAGATAAATATAATAAAAAATCAGTCATACCCGTAGTAACATCTTTTAGTTAGTAAAAACTGTAAATAAAGCAGGCCCGAGCAACTCAGGTTCTACCAGTCAAGAACCCATTAAATTGCCATTAAACAAAAACACAAATCGACCTCATTCATACATGAGCGATAAACAAAAAGAAAATAAAAACAATTTGAAAACAGGACACTCATCTTGGAATACCCAATCGAAAAAAGAAAACAAATACTAACCAATTATTAGAAGCAACGAATCGTCTAGTGTAAACACCATTCCTTGACAAAGTCATGTACATGTGTCCCGCATGTGTTGATATGAAAGCCGATGATCTTCTAAAAGTCTTGGGTGAGACGGTACCCGATATTATTTTTAACTGCGTGTGATAGCATAGAACTGACAAATACTCTACATATAAGGTATCTTTTCCTTTCGATAAAATTGACGAAGTCTAGAGATCCAATATTTGGCCCAAAGAAGCTTCAGTTAGGAGATTTAACTTCAAAAGAAATGTTCAGTACATAAAGAAGACGGAGGAAGAAACCTATAACTACAAACTTTTATTAAAATAAACTAATTCGACAAGGTACGGTAAGCATGTTTCAGGTTAATTTACATTGTATTTCAAATAAAGTCGATATGATCAATGTTTTTCTTGCGGATCAAAATTTATATGACGTCATGTTTTTCGAAGCACTGGCAAAGTGAAGAAAATTTAAAATCAATTAATTAAAGTATCTCCGGCTTTTCATTAGCTAATTTCTTTTGTAGGGTAAAAAAGAAACAAGGTGAAGTTGCAATTTATGTAAAAGAAAATCTTATGTATTCTTCTCTTAATCTAAATAAATATAATGTAGAGCAAAATTCAGAGTTTTGTGCAATTTATGTACCTTCAATAAAAACCAATATTTTAACTGTATACGGATTGGGAAGGGTGACTTTGACTTTGGTGAATTTTCATGAAGAATTTCATGGAAAATGTCATAACGTTCTTGCTTAGTAAAGCAAACAAACTGATTCCAGTAGTTGCATCGCCAAGATTATGACAAATTTTTCTGCAAATATCTACAGAGTGGGCGTATTTGAACCTTGTATTTCTGACCATCTAGCTCAATTTTTATTTATTGACTCTGAGCATAAAGTTGTTGACACTAATCAAACATGTCAACGGTTTATTACTTCTTCTGGTTTACAGAAGCTGAAACGTGCGCTAGTTAGTACAAAGATGGATTTTTTTCTATGATATTAATATTGATCCTGATTTTTTGATAGACTTTCTTACCGAAACTTATAACAACTTTATATTAAAGCATTTTTCACTAAAAAAAGTACGACAAACTGCTGAAAAAACACCCGTGCCATGGTTTAATAATAAATTAAGATCTTAAAGATCCAATTTTTACTCTTATTAAATACATTGCAGATGCCACTAAGGATCCCGATTTGTTCAAAATATGCAAACAACAAAAATTTGAATATAATCTTGAATATAATAAATGCTAAATAGTCAGCTTACTGTGATTTTATCACTATAGTCGGTTCGCTATATTTACGCGGGTTTCGGATTAACAAAATTATGCTAATGACTCATTGATAACCAGTTGCAGTAAACGACTTCCCAGAAAATTAGGTAAAAACTGCATTAATGGTCATATTTTAATATACATTAAAATAACATTAGGGTAGGTATAAATTTGTTACAATATTGCAGTTGAATTGATTCTTTGTCAGTGTTGACATTGTATGTTTGGTGGAAATATTTAAAAATGCCTAGACGTGTGTTAGATGTAGATAGTCTAATTTGTAGTGTACATAAGTATTTTACGGATGAAAAAGAAAATGGCGGTCCTTTAAAATCGGTAATGTCTGTTCAACAACGCGTATGTGATGCTCTAGGAATTAGTGAAACCAAACTAAGAGGAGTATTACAAAATCGTAATAAGGAACGGCCGAAAGAAGATCACCGAAAAACTCGCTCATCATTGAAAACGAAGGATATTCCAGATGGAAAAAAAAATTGAAATTCGTGATACCATTTATCGAATGCGAGCCAACAAGGAACATGTGACCTTAAATACAATTCTCTCGGAATTAAAAGATAGAAAATTTGACGAAATTTTCAAAACAAGTCTATGGCAAGTGATACATAATTTGGGTTTCAAATTTCAAAAGTAGGATAACAGAAAAGCCCTTTGTGAAAGAAGTTCTGTTGTGCATAAAAGAATTAACTTTCTAAGAAAATATTCTAAATTAAAGGAAGAAAGGGCAAATTTTATATATTTAGACGAAACATGGATATTTTCTAGGGGTGCAACCAATGGGAATATGGCAAGATGATAACGTAAAGTCTATCAAACATACTGATGGAGAAGGGAAGCGACACATAATTTTACATGCAGGAGTGAAATCGGGTTTTATAGAAGGTGCTGATTTAATATTTTCATCTAAATCAAAATCAAGTGACTATCACGATAATATGAACACAGAAATGTTTGTAAAATGGTTACATGAAAAACTTCTCCCAGGTTTAAGTGAGCCCAGCGTAATTATTTTAGACAATGCACCTTACCATTCTGAAGTACTAAACAAAAGTCCAACGAATTCTTGGACTGTTAATAAAATTAAAGAATGGTTGACAAAGGAACATATACCATTTACACAACATAATCAGAATTATTACGCTTGGCAAATATCCACGCAAAACCAAAAACCTTTGTTGTGGATCAGATTATTAAAAGTTACGGTCATCAAGTTTTACGTCTGCCACCGTATCATTGCCAGTTTAATCCCATCGAATATATATGGGGAATAGCAAAACAATATTATGACAACCATATTGGGCCTAACAGTTATAGCGACGACGCAGTTCGGGAAACTTGGCGAAAGGCACTTTCAATTGTAACTCCAGAAGTGTGGTGCAACTGTATATTCAAGTGCGAGAAACTAATAGAAGATTGGTGGACTCGTGAAACTAAAATAAATGAAATAAGTCCAATCATAATAACAATTAATGGTGATGACAGTGATGATGACGATTATGATATTTTTGATGATAATGACTGATTTTTATTTTTGTTGGCAAGTTAATTTTTTTTATTTTTCATTAGAAATTCTCTCCATGTAACAAATATACATAGACCATATTTTCTGTGTGAAGTGTAATATAAAATTATTATTAGGTTTATATTAGCCACATTAGACTCCATTAATGAAGTAATTCTCCTTATTATACTATCAATTATATAAAAGATTTTCCATTATTTAATTAAAAAAAGTTATGGATTATTTTTCATTTCATTTGACCAGTTGATATTTCCCCAAAGAGCAGGTAATTAAAACTGGGTACTTACAATAAAAGTTTTAATCCGAAACCCGCGTAAATATAGCGAACCGACTATAGTTCCAATAACAAACCTAGAGACTGCTGGAAAATAGTAAATTTTGAAAGAATCAATACAAGATCCAGTTCGGTACAACCTGATCTACCTCCAGACGAAATAAATCAATTTTTTGCTACAATTGCAGAACATATAATGACATCTCTTCCCACTATTCTTGTCGATGTCGTCTTCAATTATAGAAATTATCCTTTTCCGAGCAATTCCTTTTTTCGTCCCGTTGTGGAAGAAGAGGTCTCTCAAATAATCAAGTCTCTTAGTAATTCTAATTGTAGGGACGTTCACGAAATTAATAGCAAAATTTTAAAAGAAACTTACCAAATAGTTTTAAAACCTTTCTCTCATCCTGTTAATTTAATTCCATCAACGGGAGTATTTCCAGAAGTACTCAAATACTCAAAAGTACTACCTATCTACAAAAAAGGTGATTTCTCAAAAAACGTCAATTACAGACCCATAAGCATTATTTGTACTTTTAGGAAAGTAATTGAAAAGGTTATCAAGCAACAATTTTATTTCTATTTTGAGTCAATTAATTACTTTAGCAACTCACAATATGGATTCAGAAGTGCTCGTTCTACTAAGAATACGGTATTTATTGTTATGAGCGAGGCCATTGAGGGGCTTGAACGCGGCAATCGCATAGCAATTTCTCTTTGCGACTTGTCGAAGGCTTTTGACTGCATTTCACACAACATTTTGCTCCACAAATTAGATTACTATGGAATCAGAAGTATTCCTCTTTGGGCTCATAAATTCTTATCTATGTGGCACACACCAGGCGCTAGTGTCAAAAGGTCATTTCTCCGATTTTCTATCCCTAAAGCATGGAGTCCCACAAGGTTCGATCTTAGAACCTCTTTTTTTATTATTTATCTCAACGATTTGCATAAATATTCATATCTCCGTACAAATCCCTACAAACGCAAAATTTTGTTATATCTACAAATAATTTACATAATGATTCAGATATCAAAGAGACTGTTAAACTATTGAGAATAACCATAGATAATCGATTAAACTGGTAGGCGCATATCTCACAACTAAAGCAAAAGCTATCAAGTTCATTATTTGTTATTCGCCAAACTAGCAAGGGTTGTGAACTTTGAAACATTAAAAACGACATATTTTTCTTTACTCCACTTTCACCTAAACTGTGGATTAAGCATATGAGACAATTCAACAAATGCACTTCAAATTTTTAGAATGCAAAAGAAAGTTATTAAGATTTTAGCAGGGGTTAGTTATCTAGAACACTGCCGATCTTTCTTTATCACATTCAAAATTATGCCTCTACCTACTCTGTTGGTATTTCAAGTTCTAACTGAAATTCACAGAAAACGTGCCCATTTAATAAAGCAGTCTGATGTCCACGTTTACAATACGCGAAACTGTCACTACCTACGAACAAATCGCTGTAGATTACGTCTTTCAGATAAAAATTGCCTTAATTATACCTATCACAATATTTTACCAAAAAGTATTAAACCCTCATATATCTTTTAAAATCTTCAAAAACCTGTATAAGAGTTTTTTAGCTTTTTTTTCGTTACTGCCCTATTAAATGCAAAAGTTTTTTACACTAACATTGTGTCACTCTTACAAAATGTAAAACTGCAATTATACTTTCACACTTTGTATATAATGTTGACCATACCACTGTTATTGTGTAGTTTGCACGTCAAGATCGTTTAAATTGCTAAAATTTAAAATCAATTACATGAAGTTTCTTCTACAAACGTATATTATGGAGATAACAATAATATGAACCGTCATAATAAAATTATTACAGCTTAAAAGCAGCAATATGATGGAAGCTTTCATGTCTATAAATTAAATGTATGAAATGAAGTTGGAGATTATTAACATATAACGATAACAAGTACAATTACATTTTATGAGCTGTTTTATTCAGTCATTAAAACTATAAATTACAACAATATAATTAAATAAACATGATCGACCATCGTCCCAAGCATTAATCTTAATGAAAAGTCCACGAGATCGAAAGATAAGCCAATGTTTACCTATTAAGAAGTTAATCCACAGTTATTTTGCTAGTTTCAATGTTAATCCGCATTATCGTAATGCAAAACTACGGATTAAAAACTCAACTGCATCTCAATCCAGATCTTCATCTGTGATACTACCACAACAGTTACGCTGGAGAAATTTCAATGATTATCTTACAAATCCCGATGATTTAAAATGGTAGGTAGAAGTGATATCTATACGTGTATTCCCAGGTGTGATACAGCGTTGGACTAAGGGAAGCTGAAAATATTTTTTGTGGGGCTTATCTTTCTTTATTTTTTGTACTACTAGAAAAATGTCTTCGATTCGTATTTTGCTGATTATCGGTGTGGCAAAAATATTAATTGACGATCATTCACTAGAACCATTGATCAGTTCAATTACCTAGTCATTTTAATTACAGAGGGTGTTACAAAAGTTTGACACGAAATTGAGAGCTCACGAAAATTTAAGAACAAAACGTGAAACGATACAAGAGTAGAGTAAAGTAGAATATTTATTTAACTACATAACAAATACAAATATTGTTTGTAGCAAGTCAAAAAAAATACATAGTATTTAAAAAAGGAATATAAAACGTAACTTAAATATATCACAAACAAGAACACATTAACCTTTTCAGTGAATTTGTCCCTTCAGAGGGACATTACGATAAGTAAGTTTGAGGAAAAAATTATATTATTTATCTTACTTGCTTTATTTGTCATAATTCTAAGATTATTATTCAAAAAAGTACAATTTTCACAATATTTAGTAGTTTTTTTGTAACGTCCCTCTGAAGGGACATTGTGTCTTGATGAATAAAAATAAACTTCACATTTGGAACAAAATATATGAGTCTTATTTTTGCACCCTTCCAATTTGCATCTAGAATTATCTTTTTTTTGTCCACATTGGAAGTATGATTGTAGCCGTCATATCTCATTTCTACAAAAGGTCTTGCTTCACACTTTTTTTTTGCTTGAACTTTCGAATCTGTGTCACTTGGCCTTCCTCTCTTAGAAGGATTTTTAAATAGAATTAGATGCTCTGCTACACTTTGTGTTTGTATTCTAGCCACGAATTTACTAAAGTCAGATCAATTGCGTGAAATATCATCCTAATAGTCCATGAAAAAAACAATAGGGAAAGGTATTTTATAAACAGGGTCTGGAATAGGTTTATACCACTAATATGTCTTGTTTCATATGTAACATTATTCATCCATTTAATTTAAGATTTTTTAGTAAGGCCATATGTTTTTTAAAAGCCTTCTATTTCCTGTTTTAGATCACCAACATTTTCTTCTAGTTCCGATTCATTTCTATTTGGTCTTTCTGAGCACATTTTGTCTAGTTTTCTATTTTCTAAATCATCTGCAACCGGGACTGAAAAAATGTTATATTTGACAGCTGTATCTTCTTCATGGTCAGACTCTTAGTCAGACAACAACGGAACATATAAGTCATTATTATTATCTAAATAGTATACAAGTTAGTGTTCAGTAAGGGGCTTTTTGTTTTTCCACATTTCCTAAAATAAAAAAGATACCATAATCACTAACGAGTATTTAAGTCAAAAGGTCCAAATCATAAAAATTACATACACTTCTTAAAAACGTCATAAAAAACATAGCACTGATGCATTATTTATTTAAGCATAAAATTCGTTTATCCCTGCACAGGGACATAACAACAATACCCCTCTATAAACCCCACAGCAATGCAAAACTGTTGATAGATATAGCAAAACTAACTCTTATACTTACCAACTTGACAATATTACAATTTTTATTTAAAAAAAACAGATTTCTACGTAATTATTTATTTAAAATTTCACAGCATAGCAAATAATATACACAAAACAGCTGACTTATGTCAATCAGAAATCGTTTGAACTACACTTATATGCGTACGCAGTCTTTTAAATGCTTTAGAAAGGTTGTTTGTTATAAGGTACAATGTGTTTTCAGCGCTCAAAAAACACAATCTGTTCTTTTAGTATTATAGAAAAAGTTATCCCTGTTAAGGGACAAATATACTATGTGGGTTCTTTTTTTTAAATATAAGTGGAACTGAAAGGGTTAAAGAAAAAGATTTGTGACAATGTTACAGTAAGCAGTTTAGTGGATGTAGCTGTTTATTACTTTCTGTAAAATATTGTAATAGTTATATTAAGGGCATTTTTTTCTGAAAGACCTAATCTACAGCGATTTTCTCGTACGTAGTGACAGTTTCGCGTATTTTGAACGTGGACATCAGACTGCTTTATTAAATGGGCACGTTTTCTGCGAATTTCAGTTAGAACTTGAAATACCAACAGAATAGGTAACGGAATAATTTTGAATGTGATAAAGAAAGGTCGGCAGTGTTCTAGATAACCAATCCCTGCTTAAATCCTGATAGCTTTCTTTTGCATTCTAAAAATTTGAAGAGCATTTGTTGAATTGCTCCATATGATTACACCATAATTTAGGTGAGAGTGGAATAAAGAAAAATATGTTATTTTGGAAGACACTCAGTTGATTTCCTTCGAAACAGATGTTATTGCATAGCAGGCTGAGGCTAGTTTCTTACTTAACAAATCGATATGAAGGAACCATTTATAAAGGTTCTTATTAAAAAAGCAAGGGTTGAAGAGCTCCTTTAAAAAATAATGCTACTGTCTTATCTACGTTAAAAGAGAGTAAATTAGAGTCGGACCAGGTTTTTATTTTAAGTAGATCAAAAGTTATAATTGCATAAAGAGTTGCAATATTAGAGTTCCTCCAGGTAATACTGGTATGATCAGCAAAAAGAAACATTTTCCATCGATTTTTAAGCTAATGATGTCATTTTTAAAAATAAGGACAAGTAGAGGACCCAGTACTGAACCTTGTGGTACTCCACGTACAATGCTTTTCTGACTAGAGTCAGTATCATTTGCTCCAACTAGTTGTTTCCTATTCCTCAAGTAAGATTGGAACCAATTCAAAGAAATATCTCGAATTCCGTAGAAATTTAGTTTTTCTATCAAAATGTGATCTACACAATCGAAAGCTTTGGCATAGTCATAAAAAACAGTGGCAGTATAAAGATTATTGTTTAGTGCTTGATAAACCTCATGTAGTACAGAAAACATAGCATCACTGGTATATTTATTAGATAAAAAGCCAAACTGACTTTGGGATAAAATGCTGTTTTCAACGAGGAAGGACATTCTTCTTCTTGATGTTCCTATCCGTTACGAATGTTAGCGATCATCATGGCAATCTTTATCTTATCTGCAGCAGCGCGGAAAAGCTGCACAGATGCAGTATTGTACCAGGTTCTGAGGTTCTTTAACCAAGATGTTCTTCTTCCTGGACCCCGTTTTCCAAATATTTTTGCAGGATGGCTTGAAGAAGAGCATATCTGGATTCATTTCGCATATGTCCAAAGAACTGTAACTTTCGAGATTTGATGGTGGTCAGTACCTCTCGGTTCATATTCATTCTTCTGAGGAGCTCCTCATTTGTGACTCGTTCAGTCCACGTATAGCCACATCTCAAATGCTTCCAGTTTTCTGCACATATCTTCGTTCAAGGTCCACGATTCAACACCATAAAAAAGGACAGCGAAGACGTAGCATCGCAGCATTCTTACTTTTGTATCAAGAGAGAGGTTGTGACTCTTGAAGAAGGCCCCTATCCGATTGAAGGTGGATCTAACCTTTCCGATGCGTGCTCTAATCTCCTGGTTGTTGGTCCATTCTTCATTTATTATGGTGCCGAGGTAGCTGTAGTACGTCACTCTTTCTACAGGGGATTGGTTGACGTAGAGTTGACCTTCTGTTATTCTTTTCTTGCTAATTATCATAAGTTTTGTCTTCTTAACGTTTATATTGAGTCCATATTGTTGACTGTAATACGTGATTTTGTTCATAAGAACTTGTAGGTCTTCTAAGTTGTCCGCAAATACTATGGTGTCATCTGCATATCTGATATTGTTTAGCCGGTAACCATTTAGTAGAATACCTTTTTCAGTTTCGTGCAAAGCTTAAGGAAGGAAGGACATAATAATACGTAGAACCCGAAGTCCAGCAATGGTTCCAGCATCTTTGGTAGCTTGACGTTGTGAGTCATTGAAATAAGCAGGTACTGTGATGACAGCATTGGTGACATTCTTTCCTAAGTATGCTTCTGCTGTTTCCTTGATTTTTCTGAGGACCGTGGAACTGATTTCTTCTGGATAGAAGGATTTCTCTTCGCCCTTGTAGGCAACTTTAATCTTTGGTTTACCAGCATCAATTACTACTTCAAATGGCAAATGTTTCATGCCAGACTGTACAGCACTGTCATCAAAGCGACGCCCAATAAGACGTTTGGCATCAAAAATTGTATTATTGTGGTTCATGGCTACCTGGTTCTTGGCAGCATCTCAAATGAGACGTTCTGTGTCTGTGAAGGCCACATATGATGGTGTAGATCTGTTACCTTGGTCGTTGGTAATAATTTCAACTTTGCCATGTTGGAAAACTCCTGCACAGGAGTAGGTTGTTCCTAAATCGATACCTACAGATGGGGCTTTTTCCATCTTAAAATTAATTATTTGTAGACAATTCTTAAATAAATACTTAAATTACGTGTGCACTACAGCAACGACTGCAATCAAATCGTCTTTTATAAGTCTCTCAATAATTTTGGATAGGACCGGTAGTAAGGCAATAGGTCTATAGTAGTAGACATTAGATTTTTCACCACCCTTATTAAGAGGAATAATAATGGCTGTCTTTAGGCACTCTGGAAATATACCTTTTTCGAAGAAATCGTTAATTAGTGAGACTGGGACTTATGGTCCTATGGTTCTGTATTGGAATCAGACAGCAACAGTACGTCTTCCAAATTCCAACGAAACAGAAGATTTCTCCATTAAAAAAGGAGTAAGGCAAGGTTGTATACTGTCTCCAATGCTGTTCAATTTATACGTAGAAAAAGCCTTCGCAGAAGCAGTGGAAGACTCTAATAAGGGTATTAAAGTTAACGGCATATTTATTAATAACATCAGGTATGCCGATGATACAGCCATAGTGGCAGATAACATCGAAGATCTTCAATGCCATTTGAATGATCTAACTCTTGCAAGTGAAGCTCGGGGTTTGAAAATAAAGATCAAGAAGACAAAATCAATGAAAATCAATGATTATAAGTAGAAATGATTACCCCAACGCAAAGATATATGTCTCTGGAGAAGAAATCGAACAAGTCAGGCAATTCAAATACTTGGGATGTTTGCTGAATGAGGGTTGGGACCCCGAGAATGAAATAAAGAGCAGAGTTGAACAAGCCAGAAATGCTTTTTTGAGGCTTCGTAAGTTTCTGACTGATCGCAAATTGGACTTCAACCTCCGATACAAGATGCTTAAGTGTTACGTGTGGCCTGTTCTCCTGTACGGAATGGAAGCATGGACGTTAAAGGCCAGTTCCATTAACAAACTTGAAGTGTTCGAAATGTGGTGCCTGCGTCGAATGCTCAGAATATTATGGACGGACAGGGTCAGAAATGAGGAAGTACTCAGAAGAGCGGGCTTACAGGATAGGGAACTTTTTAATTATGTAAAAAGTAAGAAGACTGCATACTTGGGGCACATTATACGAGGAGAACGATACACTTTTCAGCAACTGATACTCGAAGGGAAAATAGAGGGTAGGAGAGGTCTCGGACTTAAAAAAATGTCATGGTTGCGCAATATTCGACAATGGACAGGAATCCACAGCTATGAAATGCTTCGCAATGCTGCTAAAAACAGAATTATTTAATCCAGAATATTTAACATCTCACCTGACAAGACGATGTACGGTGGACGCCTACGCAGAAATGCATGGCACCTTAAGAAGAAGAAGGGACTTACAACACATTTTTTGGGAGATTTAAGAAAATTTTTATGCATAGTCCATCAGTACTACAGGAAAAATTGCTTTTGCTACTGATTGTTTGGATCAGTTTAGATTTATCAACTGGTCTTATAAAGAATAAATTCGAGACTTTTTTGAAGTAGGGAGATAGGAAATAGGATTTTGTTGTGGCAAAATAGTCGATGTTATATTTTTAATCACATTAACGAAGTATTCATTTAGATCTTCAGGGTTTAGAAGAGAAAATGTTTGAGTTGTGTTAGTTTTATTTCGAAGATCGTTTATTATGGACCAAGTTTCCCTTTCAACATTTTTAGAGTTTTCCAGACGATTCTCATAGTACATTTTTAGCTGTGTTGTTAAGTTTTAGATAGGTTCCTCTGTACTTAAAGATATATTCAGTGACAAAGACGTTGTTAGTAAATTTCTTGATCTACAGTAGTGAACGCATATTCTTGGCTGATATGCGTGGTAGCCCAGGGTTTGTGATGTTTTGACTTAATTGTAATTAAAGGAAATGCCTTATTGAAACTACAGACAAGCCTATCTAAAACATCACTGTAATTATAGTCCACGTATACCGAGGGAAAGTGCCACCCAGAAGTCAAGCACATATTTTGGAATTTACGAAAGGTCTGAACGGAAAGAATCCTATAGTCGGTTCGCTATATTTACGCGGGTTTCGGATTAACAAAATTATGCTAATGACTCATTGATAACCAGTTGCAGTAAACGACTTCCCAGAAAATTAGGTAAAAACTGCATTAATGGTCATATTTTAAAATACATTAAAATAACATTAGGGTAGGTATAAATTTGTTACAATATTGCAGTTGAATTGATTCTTTGCCAGTGTTGACATTGTATGTTTGGTGGAAATATTTAAAAATGCCTAGACGTGTGTTAGATGTAGATAGTCTAATTTGTAGTGTACATAAGTATTTTATGGATGAAGAAGAAAATGGCGGTCCTTTAAAATCGGTAATGTCTGTTCAACAATGCGTATGTGATGCTCTAGGAATTAGTGAAACCAAACTAAGAGGAGTATTACAAAATCGCAATAATGAACGGCGGAAAGAAGATCACCGAAAAACTCGCCTATCATTGAAAACGAAAGATATTCCAGATGGAAAAAAAATTGAAATTCGTGATACCATTTATCGAATGCGAGCCAACAAGGAACATGTGACCTTAAATACAATTCTCTCGGAATTAAAAGATAGAAAATTTGACGAAATTGGCAGAACAAGTCTATGGCAAGTGATACATAATTTGGGTTTCAAATTTCAAAACGAGGATAACAGAAAAGCCCTTTGTGAAAGAAGTTCTGTTGTGCATAAAAGAATTAACTTTCTAAGAAAATATTCTAAATTAAAAAAAGAAAGGGCAAATTTTATATATTTAGACGAAACATGGATATTTTTTAGGGGTGCAACCAAGAGAATATGGCAAGATGATAACGTAAAGTCTATCAAACATACTGATGAAGAAGGGAAGCGACACATAATTTTACATGCAGGAGGGAAATCGGGTTTTATAGAAGGTGCTGATTTAATATTTTCATCAAAATCAAAATCAAGTGACTATCACGATAATATGAACACAGAAATGTTTGTAAAATGGTTACATGAAAAACTTCTCCCAGGTTTAAGTGAGCCCAGCGTAATTATTTTAAACAATGCACCTTACCATTCTGAAGTATTAAACAAAAGTCCAACGAATTCTTGGACTGTTAATAAAATTAAAGAATGGTTGACAAAGGAACATATACCATTTACACAACATATTTTAAAATCAGAATTATTACGCTTGGCAAATATCCAAGCAAAACCAAAAACCTTTGTTGTGGATCAGATTATTGAAAGTTACGGTCATCAAGTTTTACGTCTGCCACCGTATCATTGCCAGTTTAATCCCATCGAATATATATTATGGGGAATAGCAAAACAATATTATGACAACCATATTGGGCCTAACGGTTATAGCGACGACGCAGTTCGGGAAACTTGGCGAAAGGCACTTTCAATTGTAACTCCAGAAGTGTGGTGCAACTGTATATTCAAGTGCGAGAAACTAATAGAAGATTGGTGGACTCGTGAAAATAAAATAAACGAAATAAGTCCAATCATAATAACAATTAATGGTGATGACAGTGATGATGATGACGATTATGATATTTTTGATGATAATGACTGATTTTCATTTTTGTTGGCAAGTTAAATTTTTTTATTTTTCATTAGAAATTCTCTCCATGGAACAAATATACATAGACTATATTTTCTGTGTGAAGTGTAATATAAAATTATTATTAGGTTTATATTAGCCACATTAGACTCCATTAATAAAGTAATTCTCCTTATTATACTGTCAATTATATAAAAGATTTTCCATTATTATTTAATTAAAAAAAGTTATGGATTATTTTTCATTTCATTTGACCAGTTGATATTTCCCCAAAGAGCAGGTAATTAAAACTGTACTTACAATAAAATTTTTAATTGGTATATACTGCTTCATGATTAGATAGTCCTGCAATAATATAATTGCAGAGCTTACATAAAGGGGTGAGAAATTTGAGACGATGTAATCAATTATGGTAGATGTTGTTTTAGTAATTCTTGTAGGAGAATTAACGTGCATTTTAAAACCATACAATTCGACCATTCTACGATGGTGTCTAACAGTATTAATACGTCTACATTCTTCTCTTATTTGTCAAAATAATTGATTGTATAAAAAGCACATTTTAAATTTAAAACATCTTTTTCGCAAGAATATACTTTTTCACCTGACAAATTGTTCATTCATTCATGAAATTAATATGCTATCTGTCCCTCTGAACCGTTAGCTTTATTTTGAATACAAAGACTACCTCACAGTAAGTTTGTTTACTTCAATAAACGTCTTCAAGCTCTTTCGTGGAATACCCACCGGGTCGGAGGTAGGTCTTCTCGGAAAACACGCTTATCAGCAGGTACTCCGTTATAGAAGGACGGGATTACTTTAAAATCGTTATTACCTAGGCAAATAGAAACAATAACCAATATGCCGTCATTAGTAGATTTATAACCGTAGTGGATCCTTTTGCTAAGTACAATACTAACCACCTGTAGCGAGTATTTGTTGTCATTATACTCACTTCTTATTTGATGAATAATCTTTAAATTTTCAGAATTTATGACCAAAAGAAATATACGAATGAATATTATATACCTAGATAAAATAACATTTTTATAAAAAAGTTTTTATTATAGTTACTAATAATGATATTGTTTAAAAATATAGGTTGGGAATTTTAGTAGATCTACTATTAATAATTTTACAAAATATATAAGAATGATAATAAGGTAATACTAAAAGGAGAATTTACTACACGCATCAAAAATATGTAAGGAACACCACTATTATTCCACTTTTATTTAAACACTTGTTAAATATGTTATGTTATATGTTAAATATGTTGTTGTTGTATGATAAAACATACAATTCGATTTGAAAACTTCTTCTTCTTTTTCTTCTTCTTTCTCTTTATAAGCAATTCTGCTTGTTCATTGGCGGATTAATACCTCTATGGAAGGATGTCACTTCATCTTTTGCGCGGTCATCCGATACTTCTTCTGCCGGTTGGTGGCTTATTTCTTGCTATTTTGACGACACGCGTCTCTTCCATTCTTCTTATGTAGTTATTCCATTCTTTTTTTTCTATTTTGTGTCCATTTACTTGTACACTGTACCTTACATTTTCTTTTAATGTCTTCATTTCTCTTTCGTTTTATCTCCTCATTTCTGATGCTATCCATTTTTGTCACTCTGCAGATAAAACGAAGAATGACAGTAGAACAAGACATACTTAGCTACATCGAAGAAAAACGTTTAATTTGGTATGGACATGTGAGAAGAACAGATCATACAAGGTCGATAGCAAAGATTTCGGATTGGAGCCCAATAGGAAGGATGAAAAGAGGTAGACCCCGAAGGTCATGGAGGGATGAAGTGGACGAGGCCATGGAAAGACGAGATCTTAGAGATGGAGAATGGCAGAACAGAAAGGACTGGAAACGTTGGCTGAAAGAAGGAAGGCGGCGACAGCTGTAAAAATCCTTATATAGATAGATTTCTCTTTCGGTCTCTTAGCTTATTTCCTGTACACACACACACACACGCAGTGATCAACCCTGCCCCTAGGAACATGTGTATACCAATCTAAGAATGGGATCCACATGTCCGAAGATCAAACCGGTCACACTTCGCTAGTCGAAGTGGTACCTATCTGACCCCAGGTTTTTCCTCCACCCCTCCTCATCGTGTGACTTACGTGAGGAGGCTTATGATCTGAAAGTTACTTAAGGTGTCCTGGGTAATGGAACACCCTCTGTTTTTAATGACTGTGGTTATGCCACCTAACTGTAGGGGTAGCCACATCTAGGCTTTTCTCCCAATATTATTTCCTGTAATTTTTCTCAGTACTCTAATCTCTGCCGTTTCCAGTAGCCTTGGCGTTGTGGCTGTGGGTATAGTTTCTGAGGCATATGTCATTATTGACCCAGAGATTGTGTTTACGATCAAACGCATAAAATTGCAATATCTGGGACACGTTATGAGAAATCAGCACCGTTACTCCCTGCTGCAGTCTATATTGCAAGGTAAAGTCAAAGGTAAGCGAGGACCCGGTAGAAGGAGAATATCATGGCTGCGGAATTTAAGAACATGGTTTAAGAAAACCTCAACGGAGCTGTTTCGAGCCGCAGCGAGCAAGGTCATGATTGCCAATATGATTTCCAACATCCGAAACGGATAGGAACCAGAAGAAGAAGAAGAAGAATGTCATTATTGGTCTTTCACTGGTTTTATAAATTCTTGACTTCATCTCAGTGTTAATGTGTCTCTTTCGCCATATAGTGTTTCTACCATATAGTAAATTTCTACTTTACATCTGGTTGGTTCTTTGCTGATTACTATTGTTTTAGTTTTCTGGGATGAGATTGTCATATCAAATTCTTTTGCTCTTATGTTAAATTTGTGGACCAGTCTTTGCAGACTATCTTGGGCTATCAATATTGTGTCGTCTGCGTAACAGAGTATGTTGATTTCTTTGTTTCCCATTCTGTATCATTTTCCTTTGTTAACGCTTTTGATGATTTCATCCATGATCAAATTGAAGAGCATGGGGCTTAATGAATCTCCTTGTCTTATTCCGCTGCCTATTTCTATAGGTTATGCAAGTTGTCCATTTATTCTGACTTCCATTTTGTTGTTTTGGTAGATGTTTTCGATAGTTATAGTATAATATTTAGGGGAGCTTTTCTATTATACAGAAGATGGATTACCACCTGTAAAATTTTAGTTGTAAGTTTTAGCGTAGTATTTGTTTATACCTCTGTAGTTTTCTGGCTGTGTTTTATCTACTTTTTTGAATAGTAGAATTAGTTCGCTCGTTCTCCTTTCTTCGAGTATTTTATTGTGTTTTATAATTTTATTAATTAATGTCGTTAATTGTTCTGTCATTGCTGCTTCACAATATTTTTGGAAATCGTTTGGTATCCCGTCTTTACCTGCTGCTTTTCTGTTCTTCAGGTTTTCAAGTATTTTCCGAACTTTCTGTATCATGTATCCTTTTCTATGTGTTTTGATTCTATTAGTTTCTTTACCTTCGTTCTTTCACCTCTTATAAAGCACCATATTTTCTTTTATAGACCGTAAAAATTATGTTCCATTTCTTTCGAAATGGAACTGTGATCATTTTTTATTGTTTTTATAAGTGCATGTGTTTTGTTTCTAGTTGTCTTGTAATTATGATATGCCATGTTTTGGTTGATATGAATTCCAGATAGCTTTTTTCTTTTCTTTACATGTTTGCTTTACTTCTGTACAAAACCATGGAGTTCTTCGCCTTGGAAACGATTTATTTTTACTTATATTTCTTTCACCAAGAACTTACTTGGCCGATGCTCAGTTATTAGACTTAATTTTTGCCCAGCTTTCTTCTACTCCATCACTTTCTGTGATATATGTATTTCTGCTTTTTTCGGTTATTCTTTTTTGGAATAGGTATCTTGTGGAATCATCCACATCCACAATCAAACTTTCGACTACCACATGTGTGTTTTTATATGTGTTTTCTTTCGGATTGTGCACAATACCAATTTATGATCACTTCCTATTTCTGCTGATGTTAGTGCTCTTACATCCAAGATTTGAGAGGGCAGTAACTCTCTATTCGACAGAATAAAGTATATCATAGATCTTCGTTCTCTACTCTTAAAGTGTATTTGTATTGTTCTTACTGAAAATGTGGAGATTAAAAGAGATGTCCGATTAATAGAGCATTCGTCGCATATCGACAGGCCATTTGGCAGATTTGGCGACATGTTGAGTCGCCAATGCGAGAAGTTTTTCAAGAAACTGGAAAAAAAAAAGAATCCGTAAGCACAATAAAACAAAGAAAACTTGAATATCTCGGCAATATGTGAAGAGACAATATGTACTGTCTATTTCAATTGATTATCCAGGGAATAGACAGCAAGCGTGAGCGCCAGGCACAAGAAAACACTCATGGCTTCAAAATCTGCGTCAAAGTGGTTCGAGCTCTCATCGGTCGAACTATTAAGAAGTGCCGTAGGCAAGATCAGAATTGCCATGTTAAAAGGCAAAGATCATAGTGGACAGGAACCTGAAGAAGAAAAAGAAAGCATTTTTGCCTGTTCCAGCATCAAACTACCGTTCATCTTTTTAAGGATGCCGCCACATTTCTTCCTTTTATGAAAATTTCCATCTGGTAAATAATATGGTCATTTATTTCTTACTCATATTGGAGGAGGAAAAACCTGTCTTATGTTTCCAAATAGAGTATAGACACTTTCAGTTGCTCTAATAGATATATTGAGTATTGTTTTTCTGTTACAATTTTAAACAGTTGTGATTATCGACCTAGTCGAAGGCATGTGATATGACCTCCATGAAATTCTTATATTGCTGTAATTCTTCCCTAATTTATGTATAAGTAGATTTCTGGCCGCGTACTGAAAATAGTTTTAAAAGCATCTTATAATATGAAAATCACTGATTAGTTATCAAAGTAAATCACAAAAAATATTGAAAAATAAATTAATATACTTCACTCCAAACTATTTGTCCATTCATCAAAAGAACAAAAGCAGGTAAAAATTCATTGTGATTCTTTAAACAAAAAGGTGTATTATTAGAAATTTAAACGAAAGTTATCGTTGTGCACACAAAATCAATGAAAATTTACAAAAACAATGGTCTGGAAAAACCCAAATGATTCTTATAACTTTCACTAAGGCGGTGATAGGGACCAGAAGTTATGCAGGTATGATCACTCACTCAATCTAAAAAAATAAACTACAATAAAATACTGAAAAGAATCCACAAGATGAAGGTTTTAAATATGTTTTGGGCCCAATAAAAATCTATAATCCCAAATAAAGTAATCTAATATACTAACACTGTTTTTTTATCAAAACATCCCTTTGGTATATTTATTTAATCTTAAACATCTTGTATAAACAATCTTTATTTAATGCTCTCTCCAAACTTAATGAAAATCCTATAGACAACCCAAAATCCATCGATTGTATTTTTAAGAAGGTTAAAAGAGTAATCGCAGCATAAGCAGGATAATCATAGAAAATCCTCAGTGGTTGAACCGGAGAGCTTATACGCAGTTTTAAAAGCCCGGCCACGGAACACAAAGTCAGCCGTTGCCGATGCGCGAACTAAATAGCAAAGAGGCACACAAGTTTGTACACACGAGATTTAACTTTTATTATATTACGATATTCCCAATTTGTTCCAATTATTTTAGGTTTATAAAAAATTAACTATTTTGTACGAATGATCTTTTATTAAATACGTAGTAGATAAAGAATACTTTTTTTTTTTAAATAATATTAATTTTTTTTTATTTACATTTACGTGCTCGGCAACCCGGCAACTATGGCCACTCGTAGGGGGGCAATTACAAACAACATTACAAGAGGTACATATACTTAGTAGCTTTAATAAGATATGTCATATAAAAATATTTTAAAGTTTATGATAAGATAATATTTTTCTAGAAAACTGAAGAACTCTGTCTATCTGGTTGGAATCACTGACAATGTGGCCTAGCTGCGGTTTTAATTACTCATATACGACCCAAATACCAACTATGGCATGTTACCTATTAAAAACAACATATTAGGTTGTATCTTTTACCTTTTAAAAACATTACCGAGTTTTTATTGAAGTTGGAAATTTTCACGAGCGAGAAACTTAAATTTTCGTTCATAAAACTCTGGAAACTATCTTACAAGCAACAAGCAATTGTCTTCTTCTTTCTTCTTGCATGTAGGCTTTAAAGCCTGTTTCTTCTTCCATATTAGCTTCCTAAATTTTTTAAATTATTGCACCATCTGCTGCTTTACTTGCTTTTAAGTTTTGGTGCCGCACTTCTTCTTCAACATCTCCATAACTAGTTATATCTATTCCATTTATTCCCATATATCTAAACCTTGCTTCCTGCTTTATTATTTTCCCACCAAATTCGATTTTACATCGTAGTGGGTATTTAGATGTTGTCATACATTTGGTTTTTTCTTTTGATATTATCATATTGTATTTCTTGGCTGTTGTATTGAAGATGTGTGGTAATCTTTGGAGCTCTTCTTCTGTCTCGGCTATTAATGCGGCGTCGTCTGCATAACATAATATTTGGATTTCTTTGTTCCCCATTCTGTAACCATGACTTTTACGTACTGCTTGTATTATTTCGTCCATTATTATATTAAAGAGAAGTGGGCTTAACGAGTCACCCTGTCTGACTCCACTTTGTACTGGTATACACTGTGTTAGTTTTCCATTTATCTTTGCCTGTATTCAATTATGGAAGTAGATATTTTTGATGGTTTGTATAATATTGATTGGTATTTTCTTTTCTTTGGTTTCCTTCTTTCTTTCTAATTGGTTTTTTTATACAGTAGGTGTAAGACGTCTTTGAGTTGAATCTGAGGTCTTTGTCAGGTCTATAAAACATAAATATGCTGGTTTATTGTACTCGATGGCATTTTCTGGGATTTGTCTTAGTACAAATATATGTGAGTGCCCTGTATATGGCATATAATTCTACATTAAGAATACTGTAGTACAATGGCAACTTATATTACTCCTTACTACTTATATTCCAACTCCATTGTATTAATTTATTAAACTCCATTTTAAGAATTAAATTTATTTAATAACTCGTTTGTGAGCAGTCTCTTTCCAGGAGAAAGGAAAAATATCCAAAACAAGAAAAACTAAACTTAGATAACCTAAAAGTCTCTGAGGTACAAGAAAGATTTGAGAGAACAGTGGATGAAAAATTACTAGAAGAAAACAGAGCAGACTCCACAATAGAAAACCAATGGAACACCATAAGCAGTATCATACTCAACACAGCGAAAGAAGTCCTAGGAACAAAGACACAACGGAGAGAAGAAACATGGTTCGATGAAAAATGCAAACAAGCTATACAGGAAAGAAATGAAGCACATAAGAATTACATACTCAGACGTACTAGAGAGAGAAAAACAGAATTTGAGAACAAAAGACAAAGATCAGATAAACTGTGCAGGCAGAAAAAGAGAAAGTACGAAAACCAACGGATACTAAACATAGAGAGGGAGTTTAAGGAAAACGAAACACGTAGTGCATACCAATTTATAAAACATCTAAGACAGGGATACAAACCGAAGACTAGCCTCTGCAAAAATAAGAAGGGTGAAATCATTAGCGATATGGACGAAATTAAGAGAACCTGGATGACATATTTTAAAGAATTACTAAACAAAGGGACACAACCACCATTACAACAACAGGGGCAGCAGTAGACACGACAGGAGGTACAACAACAAGAACAGGGGGAAGATGGAGAAGAAAATGAATTAACTAGACCCCAATGCTAGAGGAGGTCCAAACGGCAATCCACATACAAAAAGGCCATAAAACACCGGGAATAGATAAAATACCGGCAGAACTACTCACGCAAGGAGGAAGGAATTTGGCACAACAGATGTACCAGCTAATACGAGAGATATGGATAGAAGAAGAAATAGCAAAATAACAAAAAGCAATATAGCGAACCAACTCTAGCACAATACACTAAACTGCAGAGATTACGGTGGGCAGGGCACGTGGTCCGCATGCATGAGAATAGAATCCCCAGAAAATGACTAAATGCAAGATGCAGGGAAAAATGGGAAGACGAAGTCAATGAGGATGCCAGGAACTGCCTGGGAACGCGTTCATGGAAAAGAACAGCGGTAAATCGAGATGATTGGAGAAGCTTGATGAAGGAGGCCAAGGCCCGATTTGGGCTGTAGTGCCATTGGATGGATGGATGGATGAAGCAGTCTATTTCTGTATCGGATATTATGTCTTGTGCGATTTTGAGCTGTAAGTGTTTTAGAAGAATTTTTCCTAATTTGGTATTTCAGGTTTTTGTACATATGTCTTGAGGACAGGGATATATTTTGAAAGAAATGATTGTTACACTTTTTATGATTGTTAAAAAAAAAACAAAACAAATTAGCTATACATCACACCTTCAAAAACCTATAAGTATAAAATTTTTACATGAAATCGATGATTTTTTCACAGATTACCAAGTGAGGGAAATACATTTTCATTTTTTATACCTTGAAATATCGATGTCGTATTTACAAATATCTTATTTTTTGTTGCCAATCCCTAAACAATTAGTTTTTCATATACCTTTCTCGACTATTGCGACATCTGTAATATACTTAATCTTATTTATTATAAAAATATAACATTTGTGCCTATATCACTATAATATTATCGGAATCAAATAATCAATGAGCCAGTCCCTCGATACACTCAGGTAAAAACTATCGAGCGAAAATGGCCAAAAACCCAACTTGGTATAACTGCATAGTCTCACGCCCAGGTAATTCATAAACAATTACCAATTGTACCACCCTACACCCTGCCCCACTCCCTTCGAACCATCAAGGGATGGTCCCTGCAGCATCGATAGCTTTGTACTAGTTACCTACTCAGTTGGTTAATATCGTTTCGGGTGGACAGGTCGTGATAGATTGACTAGAGGATTTTGTATTTTGTTGGCTCTGTTTCGAAAATTGTTAATTTTGTCGACAGTGCGATTATGTTACGAGTGATTTAGTGATAAGAGCTGGCACTGTGATTATAAACAATTGTGCTTAGAGATAGAAAACATTTTTACCAGGTTTGTTATTCTTTTATATTGTTATAACCATTTTTTTTTTAAATTATAAATAACGGAAAAAATATTCACCATATTTATATTATTTAATTACATTTACATTGTTCTGAAGCTATTTTCTTGTGGTATCTGAAAAATAGTTAATTGAAATATATAATTCTACTTTTTCTCAAAAATAGCCTTGTTAGAAAAAAATATGCCAATTCTACAATGTTGTTGTTAATGTGTGCAAAAACAATAATATTGTTAATAAAAGCAGTACTTTCTATTAAGAGGATTCGCCGGTTAATTAACATTTATTGTAAGATTTTGAATTTAGCGATTTATTTGACTTTTTAGTAATACATTTTCTTCCCGTTCTTCTCCTGTCATTTCTGACACTTTTGGTAGTCTTCTTTTCTTTTATTGCATAGTTTTGTAGATTTGCTTTTACCCATCGGTTTTGTATCTTTCGTGTGGTTTTTAATTCACGTATTATTTGAATTAATGAGCAGAGACACTTTCGTCCGGAATGTCGTAATGAGTTCAGTTTTACCTTAAATTTTTACCTGAAGAAATAACACTTTCGTCCAAGTCAAATATTTTTGCATGTACACTTTCGTCCAGGGGTCGAGCTCAGCGGGGATCAATCCCATAATTAAAAAAAAAGTTGTCTTACTGCGTTATAAAATTTACAACTCACAATATAAATAGCAAATAATAATAAACTTACTTAAAAACTAAAATAGTGGGATGTACCTATATTTAACATATTCCAGCCTAGTAATAGTTTTTTCATTCAAATTTTCTTTTGTACTTTTCAAAAATTTCTCACGAACTACAGTTTTGTTATTAGGTCTGTTACATTTATGAATACTTTGAATTCTAATGTAGATCTTATTTTAATATTGACTGATAGCCTCTAAAAACATGAATATATTCGGATGGTATGTATTAAAAGATTTATGTAAATCAGAATGGAAAGATTCACATGCATTGGTTGTTCTCGTAGTTTCTGATGATTTTGCAGCCCAGAGTATCGGTGGAAATGTTGAGTTTTCATCAACATAAATATGTCTCAACTAAATAATCAATAAAAGCATTTAGTTTGACACTTTCGGAAATAATTTCGATCAGATCAAAAACTAAACAATCACCGACTTCTTGGTGGACTTCTAGAAAAAGAAGACCAAAGCAATAAACAATCCATTTTCCCACTTCAGTTCTGTTTTCTACAATCTACATCCGATTATTTTAGATTGACCCCAAACTGATTTAACAGCCTTATGAATTGATTTTTCAAAATAAATGACAATATCTTTTGAAAGAAAATTTAAAGTTAGCTTTGAACATTTGGTCCTTATCAAATTGAAACATGATTCATGTGTAGATGATAATTTATCTGGCAATAAACAAAATACTAGTGGAATGTATTGGCCATTGTAGTATCCATGAATTGTAAACATTTGATAATAGAATTTTGGGCAATATTTAAATTTACCATCCATATATATTCTAGAACACTTACATAAATGTCTAAGATTTGTCTCACAAGATATAATAGTCAATTTTGCACTCTTATCATTTACTAATAAAAAGTTTTCATTTCTAGACGTGATAATAGGGTCCTCTAATTTTTCTAATGGTTTCAGTACTTCTAACGTTTTTGGTAAAACTGGGAGTAATTTTCTTCTTACATTATAAATACTTCGTTTCACTGATTTCAAATTCATAATAGTTAAATTGGTATTTTCTTCTTCACTTAAAACGAGGTGTAAAATTTTCCTGGGTTGAGTACTCATATCTTCTGCAGCTTTACGCTTAGCTGCATCTCCAATTGTGTAGACGGCAGCGTTACAACCTTTGGTACGACATCTCCATCGTGATTCCTCACTTTTTAACTTTTCGGCAAGATTGAATTTATAGTTATTCACGAATAAAAGAGAAGTATCTCTTTTCGTTGCACTTTTTTTCACCACCATACGTTTGCCGAAATTCTCCATACCATTTCATATTTATATATTTAATATTAATTGCTTCTTCGAAAAGCATTACGAAAATTTACCAGACCCTTTGGATGAACTTGTATACCTCAATTTTAGGGGCTTGGACGAAAATGTATACCTTTTATGACACTCATTATTTTGGACGAAAGTGTAATCATCATCATCATCATCAATGGCGCTACAACTCTTCGTGAGTCTTTGCCGCGTTTACCATTGCCTTCCATGTTTGTCGGTCCTGTGCCAGTAATTCCCATTGTCGCACTCCCATTTTCTCTAGATCTTCTTTGACTGCATCTTTTCACCTTTTTCTAGGCCGCTCTTCAGACCTTCTTCCCTTTGGCCTTTCCCAGAACACATTGTTAATAAGGCGAAATAAATAAATAAAGTGTAATCGCCGGAATTAATCAAATTAATGTGTTGATTTCCAATTAAAAGATTGTTTTCATAATATAAAATCTTTTTTTGACATTTCAGTAACTTTTTATTTATTTTAAAACATATTTTGCTATTCGTATTTGTCATTATACTTTTATACCATAGTTTGATTCGTATTATGTTTAAGTTTTAATCAAACAGCTAATTCATATTTATTTCAGATTATTCTGATTTGACTTATTTTTTTTGTCAAAACATTTAGCAAGTTAGTATTTAAGAGAAGACTATCAAATCAGTTCTTTATTTGGCGTTCCTCGTCTTTTTTATATCTCGAATTGATAGAGAGAGAGAAATATCTCGAATTCCGTATAAATTCAGTTTTTTTTATCAAAATGTCTTAATTTATAAAATGAAAACCTTTGGCATAGTCACAAAAACCAGTGGCAGTATAAAGATTATTGTTTTGAGCTTGATAGACCTCATGTAGTTCAGAAAACATAGCATCGCTGGTACATTTATTAGATTAAAGACAAAAGTCGGTCTCTCAATAACTTTGGGTAGTACCGATAGTAAGACAATAGGTCTATACTGCAGGCATTAGATTTTTTACCACCCTTAGAAAGAGGAATAATAATGGCTGTCTTTAACAGTGAGTCCAGGACTTGCAACATATCCTTTGGGAGATTTTGAAAATTTTTATGGATAGTTCATCAGTACTACAGGAAAATTTACTTTTGATACTATTGATTCTTCGGCTCAGTTTAGATTTATCAACTGGTCTTATAAAGAATGAATTTGAGACCTTTTTTTAAATTGGGGAGATAGGAAATAGGAACTCGTAGCAGCAAAATAGTTGATTGTTATATTTCAAGTCATATTAACGAAGTATTTATTTAGATTTTCAGGGTTTGGGAGGGAAAATGTTTGAGTTGTGTTAGTTTTATTTCGAAGATCGTTTATTATGGACCAAGTTTCTTTTGCAATAGACGATACTGATAGTAAAGCTTTTTTAGCTGTTTTGATAAGTTTGGATAGGTTTCTCTGTACTTGGTAATATATTAAATGATAGAGACGTCGATAGTAAGTTTCCTGATGTACAGTACTGAACGCATATTCTTGGCTGATGTGGGGATACCTTTGGTAGTCCAAGTTTTGTGATGTTTTGGCTTAATTATAATTAAGGCAAATGCCTTATTGAAAATGTAGACAAGCCTATCTAAAATATCACTGAAACTCTAGTCTATATCCTCAGAAGGAATGTACCCAGATGTTAAGCATACATTTTGGAATTTACCAAAGTTCTAAGCGGAAAAAATCGTACCTAAACGTCAGGTTTTTAAAGAGAATTTACTGAGAGCACTAAACTTAATATATGCTGCTTCATTATCAGATAGTCCCTCATTTAATTGTAGAACATACAGCAGGGGGTAAGAAATCTGAGACAATATTATCAATTATGGTAGATGTTGTTTTAGTAATTCGTGTAGGAGAATTAACGGGCATTGTGACTTCATACGATTCGAATATATTGACCAAGGATAGTTGGGTAACAAAAGAAGCAGCGTAATTAATATTGAAGTCACTGTATAGAATTTTTCTGCTTTTATTGGGCAAGTCATTTAATAAATTTAGCAGGTTCTGAGAAAATAGATCCGTGGAAGAGTTAGGTGATCTATAAATGCAAAAAATGTATAGATTAAGATTCTTATTATAATCTAAGGAAAACTCAAAGAAGGCTTCATTCAACAGCAAGTCATATTTTGTTACCGGATAAAAAGAAATCATTATTAGTAGAAAGAACTAGGGTGCCACCATGAGCTGTACTTGGACGATTATACCTAGCAATTGTGGTATATTTTTATACAAAAAATGGCTCGTTGACTTCAAGATAGTGCTCGGTAACCGCAACTACCGGGGAACATCTTAATTCCTCTAGAAACAAAAGTAATTCATCTGCTTTATATCTTATAGATTGAATATCAATCAGAACCATGCTAAAGTTGTCAGCACTAAAATAATTTGAGGATTCTAGTCCCTCAGAATACGTAGTTTTGTTTAAAATTTTCGTATTGGAGAAAACGGAATAATAATTTCGGTGACATTCCCTTGATTTTTGCAGGTGAATAATTTTTTCCGAAGTGAGAGAGAACATAAAGCAGCAAGATCAGCTTCCACCTCAGTTGGACCAATTCCATAGTCACCGTTAAATTCTAGAAGGATTTTTCGTAGATCTTTTTGGGAAGTCCTTTGGAAGCCAAAACAGTTTACCGCTTGTGTTGTTATTTAAAATTTCTAAAAACTGTTTTTTAATATGCGAAGAAAAAACTAATAGGTAAAAATACTCCTATTATTGCTCTGGAAGAACTACAGAAACTCTAAAATTAAATTGGAAGATAAAATATTAGAAGGCTTCCTGGTGACTGGATGCTGTATATCTCCAGTATTATTAAATATATACATTAATGAGGCACTGAGTTAATGGAAACGGAAATGTAAGAGAATACACTACATATTACATTACAAAGATGATCAAATTGTTATTGCACAGGATAAGCAAGATTTAGAATATATGGCAAACTATTATGTACTGAAATGGACTTTTGGAGGAGAGTCACAAGAGAGTCTCGGTTAGAACACATAAGGAATGACGATATTATAAGGCAAAGAGGTAGTACAAAAGAATAGAACAAGCAACTTGTACGGTACGAACACGCCAGACGAATGAAATAAAGCAGAATCTTCAAAAAGTATTAGACTGGTCCTCTCTACTGGAGAAACAAAAATCGAGGAAGAGCGGTAACAACATTGATGAAGAGCATCGCCAAGGCGATGTCTAAAAGAAATCTTGTGAAATAAGACTACCAACATGGAAAAGACTGGCAATTAGGAACAAAAAAGCAACACTTCTTCTTTTAGTACCCTGTCCAATTATTGAACGTTGGCGATCAT
Organism: Diabrotica undecimpunctata; assembly: GCF_040954645.1. Taxonomy (NCBI): domain Eukaryota; kingdom Metazoa; phylum Arthropoda; class Insecta; order Coleoptera; family Chrysomelidae; genus Diabrotica; species Diabrotica undecimpunctata. The sequence goes on from NC_092811.1 coordinate 1,566,914, forward strand.
ATTGGCAATAATAACTTTGTTTACGGCAACTCGAAACAGATTAGCGGATGTTTCTTAATACCACTCCCAAAGATTTTGGAGCCAGGATGTTCTTCATCTGCCTGGGCCTCTACTTGCGGCGATCTTCTGATGTATTATGAGGAGTAGAAGGTTATACCTCTCTGGATGTCTCATTCTTCTTCTTCTTGTGCCACTCCTATCGGAGATTGGAAATCATCAAGGCTATCCTGACCTTGTTTACAGCTGACCTAAAGACTTCATTAGTAGTACAGCCAAACCACTCTCACAAATTACGTAACCCTGACATTCTTCTACGGCCTTGATACTATTTTCCTTCTATTTTTCCTTGCATTATATTTTGAAGTAATGCGTATTTATGTTCTCTCATCAGGTGAACCAAATATTCGAGTTTTCTTCGTTTGATCGTTGACAAAATTTCTGGGTATTTTCCTATCCTTGGCATTACTTCAAAGTTTGTGACTCTTTCAACTCAACTTATCTCCAGCAATCGACGGTAGAACCACATCTCGAGACTTTCAATATTTTTTATGTTGTTCTGATTGAGATTCCAGGCCTCTACACCGTATAATAGCGTGTTAAATACGTAGCACCTTAACATTCTTAATCGTAAAGGGATGCTTATATCTCTGTCGCAGAAGAATTTCCTCATCTTTATGAAGGTGGCCCTGGCAATTTCGATACGTCTTTTTATTTCATTGTTTTGGTCTCCAGTTTCGTTTATTGAAGTCCCCAAGTATTTGTAACTTGATACTTTTTCAATTTGAATGCCGTTTATACTAATATGTGCTGGTTGTGTCATGTTCTTTCTGAAGACCATATACTTGGTTTTTTTGATATTGATACTTATGCCATAATTGTTGCAGGCAATATTTATATTTGTAAGTAATCGTTGTAATTCTACTGTTCTTGTAACTAGTACAGTGTCGTCTGCGTATCGAATATTATTTACAACCTCTCCATTGATTACGATTCCTTCGTTTGCTTGCAAAAAGGTTTCCTGGCAGATGCTTTCACTATAAACATTAAATAGCAGCGGTGACAAAATGCATCCCTGTCGTACTCCTCTACGTATTTCTATTGCTTGTGATATCTCATTTTCTATTTTGATGTTAGCTTTCTGATTCCAATATAGATTGAGAATGATTCGCAGATCTTTATTATCTATGTCCTTTCTTTCAAGAATGTCTCTTAGCTTATCATGGCGTACTCTGTCAAACGATTTTTCAAAATAGATAAAACATGCATGTACTTCCTGATTAACGTCTAGGCATCTTTGTGTAAGAACATTCAAACCGAAGAGAGCTTCTCGAGTACCTAGTCCGTTTCTGAACCCCATCTATGTATCACTAATATCTGAATCCAACTTTTGATAAACTCGGTTGTGAATGACTTAGAAATATCGTATGTCTCATTACTTAGTCGAAATATTGTAACTTTCGAATTTTTATTGTTGTTGTTATTTCTGTGCTCTTTTTCATTCAGTCTAAAATTAGTTCATTTGTTATTTGATTAACTTAACTTATCCGTAACATTCGTCGGTAAATCCACATCTCAAATGCCTCAAGTTTTTTCATTGCTGTTGCTGTAAGAATCCAGCTCTCCATGCCAAAAGCCGCAATATGCTTTTTAAGCATATTACGGTAAAAGGATAAGCCGTACGAAAACCGTTTAAATATAATATGTAGTTGTAGTATGACAATTTAGCAATGCAAATCTTCTTAAAACAGTTTGCTATTTTTAAAAGAAATATAGAAGTTTAAAATCACAGCAGAACGCAATAAAAATATGCGTTTTATCTAAAAACTGTTTATGGTAACTCCATTTTTAAACCTTGTTTTGAAATACTTTTTCAAAATATATCAGGGTTTTGTATTTTTACTTATTCCTTTTTTTTTCCTGCCTTCATTTAGACGCTATAATATTGTAGGTTTTCAATTTTATTCAAACAAAATTTCACTTCCACTAAATCCATCTATTTCCAACGAAAATTATATTTAAAAGCTCGGAGAGTTTCTAGAATTGATAAGATCTAAAATTGGAAAGTTTTCGTCGATAACGTCGTCTCTAGCACGTGGTATTTACACCAAAACAAAGCAGGTAAAGCTAAAATATTATATTACAGTACGAAAAGCACCTTTTTATACCTGTACACCCGACAACATTACTTCTATTTTCCTAAAATTTGGTGTTTATTTGCATTCAGGCACTTGTTAAATTTCCGCTCGGATACCTTTTCCTGTACGTATTGAAACCGGCTAATAAGAATTGCAGTTCGTCACTACAATGTTGTCGGTGGGCTCTGTGAGATTATTTTTGCAGAATTGAGTTTTTAAAGGAAAATAATGTGTATAGGTTTTGGATGTTTTGTGTGGGTTTTCTCAAATTTAATTAGGTTTTCTAGGAATCGTTATTTTGTGCCGACAAAGACTGAATATATTCAAAAATACTTGTTCTCTTTTCCATTCTCTCTTACCAGTATTTGTTGAACCCTAGAATTTTAATTTAGAACTGTCTTATTGCTGATTTGGGATTAAATATAAAAGATATTGTCATTTTGATTGCTTCATAATGGATATACAATATAAGGATCTTTAGGAAAGACCAAATCGATGAAGATATATACTCAAGGAACGAGAAAAGTCCGTGATGTTTTCCAGTTTGCATCTCCATCGTATATTTGTACTTCTAGCTTTGCTCCATAGTGTCTTATTATCAATTTTTCTAAGTGTTTTCATCTTTGTTGTTTCTAGCATCCTTCTTGTTCTCTCTATGTCAGGTCGTGTTTCTATTGTGTATGGCATTATTGGTCTGATGACTGTTTGTAAATGCTTTTTTCCTTCGTACCTTTATATTCTTTCATCCATGATTAGGTTGAACAATAGAGCCCACCTATCTTCTCCCATTGCCAGCTTCAATTGGATCAGTTAGTTCTTCTTCTACTTTTTCTGTTATTCTGTTGTTCTGGTTATTGTTTTGATTATTCCTAGAAATAGAAGAGAGATATATTCCTACCTCTCTTAAGTACAATAAGTGGATAATTTTCTTTAATTTGATCCTGTTAAATGCCTTCTTAAGGTCCACGAAACATAGATATGCCGGTTTGATGTATTCTAATGATTACCTCATTATAAATATAGCGTCGGTACATGATCTTCCTGACTTAAAACTTTGTTGTTCTTTTGCTAGTGTTTTAATTTTATTCAGTTGATTTACATTCACTTTTTTTTTGTTTGTATTGATGCCCCCCTCTTGGTTGTGTTGCAGCACTGCCTGTGGTAATTGAGTAGATCTGCGGTTATACAGCCGGTCCCAATACCCGGACGAAATGTGGAGTGTGATTGGAAGGTTAGCAACGTACCAATTGTAAAAACTAATACTGCTAAAAGAAATATTGTGAAGCCTCAGAATCGAATTGATAATATGAAGGCGACCACAACAATAAAGGACAAGAGAAAAATATCCCAACTTTTTTTTTTATAATTTATAACAAATTTTTTTCCTCAGAATTTTTCGATATGTGCAACATCCGCCCCCAATTTTCTTTTTTTTCTGTCGTATGCAGTTGCCTCTTTTAAGTCTCTTCTGTACTCTGGCATTCTTTTAACATGTCCGAACCAGATTAATTGTTTTCTTTCTATTTCATCATTGATATTTCGCTCCATTTTCATTTCGTTTCTTATTTGTTCGTTTCTAACTCTCTCCAGCTTCGATCTGTGCAACATACATCTGTTATAAAATCTGTTAGCATGGCCTTTGATTGTGTTATCACAAAATTGCTATAAATAGAATAAAAAAGTGTCGAATTCATATAAATGTCCTAGATTGCTTCAACTTCATCTATAACCAACTGCAGACATCATGTTAACACAAGAATGACACGTGAGACTCTTAAAATTCTGGTAGTGTCATTTGAGCCAGGTTTACATCAAAACACAGTTTGGTAGTTGATGATTGACGCTTATTATTCTAAACACATCTTTATTTTAAATTGCACAAACTAATTTTTAGGTCCATTGGAGAGATATAGACTATAGAAAGAAAACGTCAACTATTTTAACAATAGCATGTGTACTTTGAAAGTTGGCCTTTTAAATGCAAAAATAAAAATTAATTGAAAAGTTTTCAAAATTATAATACCAAAAATAGAATTTGGTTCTGAAACTACTTTTTACTGCGATTTTATATTCACCGTATTTCATCATCATCATCATCATCATCAATTAGCCCTGAGTTGTCCATTGTTGAACATAGGCCTCCTCTAGACTTTTCCATCTGCTTCTGTTCTGCGCCTCTGCTATCCAAGTGGTCACGATTCTTTTGAGGTCGTCGGTCCATCGCGTTGGGGGTCTTCCTCGGCTTCGCTTGTCAGCCCGTGGTCTCCACTCAAGCAATTTTTTTGTCCAACTGTCGTCTTTCATTCTTGCAACATGTCCTGCCCATCTCCATTTTTGCCTTGTAATATGTTCGATAATGTCTTCCACTCCGGTTCGTCTACGAACTTCCTCGTTTCCTCGTTTCTTATTCTATCACCGTATTTGATGGGATTTAAATAACATTTTAATTAAAAATACTATAAAATCAAAATCGACACGTCACTTAAACCTAGTTTTAATTAAAATTATAGTCCATTCCGATTAAATATAATAGTTAATTGTTTTGTATAGTAAAATGTTGAGACGAGCATCACGGAACTAGCGTCACAAGATGTCGTCGTCACTGTAAATACAATTATTATTTTTAAACATATTGTTGAGTTTATATAAGAATTAAATTTACTATCAAATGAGAGTAAATTTATTTATATTTTATTTTTGATTTATATTTATATTTTATTATTAATTTAATATTTCGTCTGAATTTGACAGGTCTGTCAAAAATAAACAACGTATGACTTCTTAATAGGTTAACAGGTGGCGTTAGAAGCAAACAGAATAATTTAATGAATTTGTTTAAAATATAAAAAAAATAAATAATATAATTGAAGGTTTTTATATAGTATATTAACGAATTAATTTATTATTTAATTCTTCTTTTTTGTTACAGTGAAAATATCCAGCATCAAGACGACTCCCCTACCAGGAGAAGATACCACCGGGTACGGCGTGGGGGGTGCGTGCGGTCTGTTCTCCCACATGAACATGGCTGGATACCTGAAAACACCCACCGGCCCCCACGGCCACTTCCCGTCGCATCCCAGCCTCGGTTCGGGGCTGACCGGGATGTCCATGCCGGGATTGGGCCCCTTCGGGCTCACTCATCCCCTGGAACCGGTGCCGTTTCCTCAAGGTATTTATTTGGGATTTAATAAATTTATATATCCGTTTTAAACTGATTTGAATTTTGTTTGCATTTTCTATAAACATCGAAGATATTTACAGTCTGTTATTATAAACACTAGTTGGACATTTCTATGAATATTTGATAAGATATGAGGAATTTTAACCAAACATTCAAAACCAGGATTTTCATTCTGTAGATTTAATCCATTAGTCGAATTTAAATTTCCTTACGTTTGCGAATATATCAACTTTACCTGTGTTAAATAATCATTTCGTTAATATTGTTCTGAAGCTATTTTCTTGTGGCATTTTAAATTAATTTGTATTTAAATGGGAATAAGCCACAATTAAAGGTTAAAATACGTTTATTGACGTTTCAATTTCCACTTCGGAAATCGTTCTCAAAATACAAACATTAGTAAATTAAACAAATTTTGTTTTTGTTACTTAGTGAAAAATTCTTCTAATAATTTAATTTTATCTGACTCATCTATATTGACAATTCAGACATACCTTATACATTTTAAAGTAGACGACTTTAAAATGATATTGCCAATATTGTTGAGTTGCGTTCCTGGGACGACTTTACTTATAAGATAGTTCATTCGATTACATGAAATCAACTTTAACTTGAGAATATCCGTCAGAAAAGATCATAACATGTAATTCGTCTTTAAAAAGACAAATACATGCCATGATGACAGTAAAATTCTCCTGTTAGTGATTCCATAGTAAATTATGAGTGAAAAACCAGGAAAAAAACCTCATAATACTATCCCGACATGGTAAGTATTTGATCGTGCATTTAGTTTACCTTCAATAAACACCAAATTCCGATTTTATATGTTTGTTATTTAAAAAACATAAATGATGTATTCTCTACATGTTACTGACTTACTAATACTGGTATTTTTCTTTTAATAACTTCCTCTTTCAATATGGGTAACCAGATCCTACTACATTCTGCCGAGGAATTCGCGACACAATTAGTCTCATTTAGCATAATTAGAGCCGCTTCTTTGATTTTTCTCTTTTTACCATCCGTTTCTTTTAGGAATATATTTGAATCATTCCATTGAACCCTATGTTCATTATCCCATGCGTGTTTACAGATTTGAGATCTATCAAATTCTCTATTTTTAATATAGGATTGATGTTCACTTATTCTAACATTTAATGGTCTTGATGTTTCACCTAAATAAAACTGATCGCATTCACAAGGTATTTTATAAATGCAATTCTTTGTCCTTTCTTGTTCATTGTTGGGTTTGGTTTTGGACAAAATAGATCTCAACGTGTTTGTTGTTTTGAATGTTGTTGAAATGTTGAATTTATTTCCTATCCTTTTAAGCTTTTCCGATAATCGTTTTATGTACGGTATTGTTATTTTCCTCGTATTATTCCTTGCATATGCTGTAGGATCTCGTTCTAAGTTGTTTTGTTCTATTCGATTGATTGTTGAAAATTCCTTATTTATAAACGATAAAGGATAATCATTTTTTAATAAAACAGTTGTTAATAAATGTTTTTCCTCCAAGAACGAATTTTCTTTAGAACAAGTAATTTTGGCTCTATCGTATAAGGATTTAATAATTCCCTTTTTAATATTAATATTGTGATTTGATTTGAAATTTAAATATCTGTTGGTGTGTATTGGTTTTCTATACACCTGAGTTTCGTATCCAGTATCGTTCTTAGAGATTAAAACATCCAGAAAAGGTAATGTGTTATTATACTCCTTTTCCATGGTAAATGTTATTGTCTCTTCTTTATCGTTTATATCATTTAGGAATGTGTCCAACAACTCTGATCCATGAGGCCATATTGAGAATACATCATCTACATACCTCCACCATACTGAGGGTTTTAAATTTTGTTTAGAAATAATATTTGTTTCAAAATCTTCCATAAATGTGCCATTAGATAATACTTTAAATATAGTCAAGACAAAATTAGAAAGTGATGATACATTGGCAACTAGAACAAGACTAAATATATCGGCTATAATGGAGTTAATAACATTATGTACTGATAATACATACTTTCAACTAAATAATGAATTCTATAAACAAAGTTTTGGACTAGCAAAAAAAAAGGTTACAAAAAGTAACTTTTGTTTTTTTCACTAAGTAACAAAAAACAAAATTTGTTTAATTTACTAATGTTTGTATTTTGAGAACGATTTCCGAAGTGGAAATTGAAACGTCAATAAACGTATTTTAACCTTTAATTGTGGCTTATTCCCATTTAAATACAAATTAATCATTTCGTTTGCGATGTGTCACGACAAATTAAATAATTTTAAGATTCCTAAATAGTTCTGACAATGGTATATAGTTTCAATAGATGGGTTAAACCATCTGGACCAGTAAAAATACTGGCTGTTAAAGTTACTATGGATACAAGGCTGAATTGGTCGCACCATATTGAAGGATTGTCCAAGAAGCTCGCCTCACAGATTTTTGCCATGCGTAGATTGGCTACTTCTGTGAGTCGAGATATTCTTAGGTCAGTTTATTTTGAAATGGTTCATAGTATCCTGATATATAGCATAATTCTTTGGGAAAACTCTTCCTATGAATCCGAAACCGAAAGGAATCTTTAAGTCGTAGTGAAGTTTTGATTACTTACGTACCACGGTGCATCCACTATCGCTCTTAGCACTTTAGACTGGAATCTTTGGATGATATTCAGTGAAGTCGGCTTTGCATAGCCCCATAGGTGTAGTCTGTAGCACCAGATAGGTTTGGATATGGTTTTGTATAGAAAAATTTTGTTTTGGATGTTAAGTTTTTGATTTACGTTCAAGGAACCAATACATTAATACATTTGGCGGAATTTTAAGTCAAGCTATCTTCTTTTGGTCTGGATATGTTTCTTTCAAGTGAGACGTTGGTCAAGATGGAGGCCAAGGTATCTAGCGTCGGTTACTGTTGGTGTTCTTACATTTTCCATTCTTAGAGGTGGCATGTGTTGTGGCGGTTGGTAAATGGTATTTGAGTTGATTTATATTTTATTTATTCTTCTCATTGTGAATTAAATAATTTTAAGGACTCTAAATAGAGTATATTTCACAAATTTACGACTATTTTGACTTAGAAGGTCAGCTGTACAAATTCTTTGTCTTTGGCAGATCTGATACTCTAGTCCTTAATATCTATGGTTGAAAAACGTTTTCCTTAAAAAATAAGACGATAGCATTGATAATTGCACTCCCAATGTGGCTAAAGGGTAAAGCTAAGATTGGAAAATATTATCAAGGGTGCTATAGTCTACACCATCACTCCGTGTAAGCTTTGGCCTACCTCTCCATCTACTTTCCACCAGCTATGACATAAGGATTCTTCTAGAAGGATTGTTCTGCAATGATCTTATATACCGATCAGCTGTCCATGACAGCTGATCGGTACACAAGAGAGGTTCTTGAAGAAAATGTTGTGCCCTTTGTTCCAATTATTGGAGATAATTTTGTTATGATTCAAGACAACGCTCGGGCGCACGTTGATAGAATAAACATACAATATCTTCAAGGGGTTGATTTAAGTTATCGATTAGCCAGCAGTCAGCCCAGATCTAAATCCAATTGAGCATATTATAAAAACGCGTAAGAGCTCGTATCATTAAACTGGGAAATGCTTTAACGGAAGAATTGGAAAATTTGGATTTGGAGTACATACTGTCTCTGATATAGAAGCCTTCCACAAAGAATGAGGAACGTAATTAGAGCCTAATACCAGATACTAAAATGTTCAGTTTGTCCTTGAAATTCCTTCAAATTTCATAGATTTGTAGTTTGAATTTTTGTTAAATAATTGTTATTTTCATTTTTTTTTTGACCTGTTAGTCTTTGATTTTTCATTTTACTGGAGTAAACCACTGAGTAAAAAAATTTAGGAGATACTAATCAAAACTTCTAGACTGAATATTATGTATGCGATACTTTTTGCGACGAGTTTATGTAATCTTTAATAAGTAAGTAAAAACCAACAGAAAAACACCATTTTCGTCCTTCAAACCGAGCTTCCTAACCTACAAAACACTAGGAACGGCGGTTTTTGACAAAACACCGGTTTTCGGTTATACCGGTTTTTTTTGCTTACGGTTTAACCTGGCGGTTATAACCGGCCAAAAAAACCGGTTTTTCCAAAAACCGGTTTTCGGTTTTTTTAATCAAATAGGTTACAAGTTTGTACTTTCAGTTTGCTTCTGTATTTATAAAATAAAATAAAATTTGAAGTATAGTTTTGTTTGGAATAATTACTTGAGAATAATAATTATAATTGGGATCCAAAATAATACCTAACCTAATCCTAATCACCGTAAAAACCTAATAACCGGTTTTTACTTTAAAAATAAAAAACCAGTTATAACCGGGACAAAAAAACAACCGATAAAACCGGTTATTGCAAAGTAAAAAAACCGGTTTTCGGTTAAAACCGGTAGGTTTTTCCCATCCCTACAAAACACCAACCCATCGTGCTGTACACATACCCTCGGAGAAAATTAAGTCATGAATTTTTCCTAGGGGCCCGCGGTTTATTTTCAATTACCTCCTAGCAGATTAGCATTTTATCGGACGTGTGTCCATGTTTGTTCTTCTCACCCACTAACGCCGAGCCAAATTTGCGGATCTGTAACCCTCAGGATACGCCGGCTGGAGATTTAACGGTTACTTTATAAAGTAAACATCACTTTCTTGCGCCGTTCAGTCGCTGGGAAAACAGGAAGATGCACGTATGCATTCTAATTATAAGCTTCGTGTGGTTTGTAGAGTATAAAAACGACCAACAAATTTGCGTAGATATTTCATCATAATTATTTAAGTGAAGTTATAAAATATCTAGCTAGTTTTTCAGATTTTTTGATCGCCTTTCTTAAATAGTAATAGTGTTATTGCCTCGTTCCATGAGGTGGGTATTTGTTTTGTGCTCAATATTTTATTTATTAGTACATAAAGGACTTCCACTGTAGTTTTCCCCCCATGTTTTAGCATTTCCACAGTTATTCCATCTTTCCCAGATTTGTTATTCTTCATTTCTTTGAGTGCCTTTTTTATTTCATTTTTACTGATTTCTGGTTGTAGGTCAGAGTTAACGTTCTTTATTTTCAGTTGTAATTGATTATTTTGAGCGTAGACAAAACTCTCAGTCTGAGGTTGGATTGGTTGGTCGTTGGTGTAGATGTTAAATAAGGACGGCGCCAGAACGCTTCCTTGAAGTAGGCCATTTTTTTGGGTTCTCCATCTGCTTTTCTTTCCATTTAGCACAACGTAGAAACGTCTATTACACAACAGTGATCTAATGATATTTACCAGGTCATAGTCAAGCACAGTGTTATAGATCTTAGTTAGCAAGGTTCTGTGGTTTATCGTATCATAGGCCGCTGTGAGGTCTATCAAGGCTACTTCCACTATCTCTTTCTTTTCAAATCCCTCCTCTATGTATTCTGTTAGGTTCAGCACTTGGCCTGTGCATGATTTACCTGGTCTGAAGCCTGCTTGTGGGATTAGTTTTACATCTAATGTTTCCTGGATGTGGTTTAAAATGAGGCGTTCATACAATTTATACAAATGGCATAGCAGAGATATCGGATAGTAGCTAGTCGGTAGTTCAGGGTCTTTCCTAGGTTTCAGAAGGGCTACTACTTTTGATTTACGCCACAGTTTCGGAATCTGGTAGGTAAAGCGACATATGTTAAATAGATCGAGCACTCATTGTCTCGCTTTTTGCCCTAGGTGTTTTAACTGCTCTGTTAGGATTTCGTCCACCCCAGGTGATTTTACATTTTTCATACAGTCAATACCATTTTTGAGCTCTTCCATGGTAAGTGGGTTTCGCAAGAGAGTTGTTTCCTGGTCTTGAGTTCTTATAATCTTTGACGTTTTGCAACGATTGTTTGTTTTGCCATTCAGAAGCAGTTGGTGGGCTATCTGATTTGGTGTTATTGCACATAGTTTTTTTATCTCTGTGGGATCACCATTCAGTTTTTTGATCATATTTTTTACTTTACTATATTCTTCGGTGTACTTTGTCATGTCTTTTGCTTCATCGTTCAGACCAGATATGTAATGTTAACATCCTCTGGGTATGTGTTTACATGAGATTCGTTTTACAAGTTTGATGAACGCGTCATAGTTTTTGGGGATGGGGACTATATTTTTCACTTGTGTTTCCAATTCATTAGCAAATTTTTCCTAGTTCGCTTTTTTGAAATTAATGAAAGGGATTTTGGGAGCTTTTATAGCGCTGTATTCGGTTATTCCAACGGGCCTTTTTACCAAAACCCTAACGTTAACCCGTAATTGCAGACGTCTCAAAAACGGTACACTCTAACAGACATATGGTCAATCTAACCACCACTATTTAAATTTACAAAATATTCTAGTTTACTCCGAAATATTTTTTAACAAAAATTAAAAGTGATATTTTAGTACTTTGTATATCTTTTTTGAATATAAATTATCCTTAGCACGGTAGTATTTGTTTCAGAAAAAGATTATTAAACAAGTAGGTGAAAGAAATTTACGTTAAATACCATTATGCAAGAATACTATTTATTAAAAAAAATGTAACAAAATATGCAAAACTATGAACAACGGGTTAATGAAACATATATTTATTTTATACCTAAAATTTAGCAAAGTGTTAAACATTATGGAGAACACCAGTGCAGTTTACCGTGCCTTTTACTACAACGAAAGACTTTCTGCGAATTCCGTTAATCGTTTAGAGTTGTAAGTTGGTTGAATATACTGTATGTATATGTTAATGAGCATCATTTACTAATATACAATGATATTCATATGAGTGATGCACACTTCTTATAGCTACGAACTTCCCAGTAAAACTCTTAATAAAGATATATTAAACACAAGTTCCTCATTAAAAGAAATCGACTCGTGTGGGTATAACAAAGATGCTCTAATCCTTCGAAACACTCGCATAAACTTCTCAAAATTGTGATCTTGAACAATTTGGATTAGTTTCTACTACCAGCTACCGGTGTTGAATTTCTCGAAGAAATTTCTTATCTGTCCGGTGTAGTTGGGTGCGGTGATAATTTACAGACATAAAAGGCCTTCTCGCCTTTTAGAAGCACCGACGGACAGGGTTGGACCACGGTTGGTAAATTTATTGAACTAGATTTAGTTGTACATTTTATAGTCTCTTAATACCATCAGAACTATTTCAGCTTATGGTCGAAGATTAACAACACGTAGAGATCAAATAATGTGACCCTGTAAATAATTAATGCCTTAAAATTTATAAGAGAATAAGAAACTCAGATGAAAACGAATATTTTTATGTTTAATAATAGATTTTTATAAAATAAAAATAGGATGGCTGCGTTGGATAGGACATGTAGAAAGAATGGAAGAAGACGAAAAAGCAAACAAAATATTCAAACAGATGCCAGTAGGAAAAAGAACAAGAGGAAGACCGAAGCTGAGATACTTAGAACAAATAGAAAATGATATAACAACCTTAAAAATAAAAAACTGGAGAAAAAATGCACGAAACAGATCAGAATGGAGAAGAATCCTGGATCCACTGGCTCAACAACCCTTTTTGGGTGATGATGATGAATAGATTTTTCTTTATCCCTTTATGATCTATAGTTTATTTGGTATTTTTCCATAAAATTTCCACATAGCAACAAATGAACAAACATTTAAATGTTTTTTCAAGATATTCATGAAAATCTCGCATTTTAAATGTCTGATTTTTCATTGTTATTCATCCCCATCCCTTTGCTCATTTTCATTTCCATAATCGTTTTACGTAAATAAGTCTAAATTTGATTGATAAAGCAATTATTTTCTTTGTTGAATCCTAAATGATTTCAACATTATATTTTCCCTATACCTTATCAATAAGTTTCAATTTTAGACTCAAATAAAGATTGCAATCATGGAAACTAGAACTTTGAGATGATATTAAATTTTTTACCGTGTTGTCATTGAACTAATTGTGTATAACTTAGAAGTAACAAAGGAACTCATGCTACTATCAATATATTATAAGTATTTGATCCGAAGTTTTGGAATATTTTTATTGTAGTATCTAAACAATTTAGAGAAATAGGAGTGACGATTGAATATTTTTATATTTCGTCGAAATGGGCCAAGTCCGTCCGTGTCGTCTGAATATAATTTCGATGATTTGTGAAGTTGGTTTTTTCGAAGCACCAGCTACTGGAAACAAATTGGGATGCAAATTACCGAATTTACGTCGGTTTGACATGATATATGGGATATTTGGATTTAAAATTAGAGATACTCTACTCCAGGTGTACCACGGGTCCTTCTATAGATTATAAAACGCCTTTTTGTTATGGAACTGCCTCTATTTTTAATCATGGTTATGTTCTTTTTGTGATTCTCACGCCGTTTTACTCGTATTTTTCGCTGTTATAGCATTTTCTTTGTTAGAATTTCAGTAAAATAGCCTCGCTCCTCCAAATATTGAAAGTACCTAATCTACCAAAATTGTTCAAACTACATCTTTTATGATTGCCAAATTGCAGCTACAGAAAAAATACATTTGTACAGCTAGTCCCTAAAAAACTGATACGACTCTTAGTAGATTTGATCATTTTGAGCAGTGTATTTGATTGCTCTGACATTCTATTATATTTATTATGACAGACAAATAATAAAATAAACAAACAAACAATTGATTACATAATATGTTAATTCATAAATTGTAATAATTATTAAGGTCTAAAATTTGATATTATTTGAATTCCTGCATTTTATAAACAGTATATAAATGATAGCTTTTACATAATATAGGGTTGTTGTTATTATTTTTAATTATTATTAAAGAATACAACAAACGACATTATATTAAAGCATGAATTGTAATCAAACTAAAAGATAACTAGGCACTATCAGAGGCACCAAAACATTTTAACATAAGCAGAGCCACAGTTTTTCTATTAATAAAAAATAAAGGGAACAAGAAACTCTCAAAAGAAAACGAGGGTCTGGACGACCATCATCGTGGGAACCACGTACTATTAGTGGCGTCATAAAGATCGCTCTTTCATGCAAGAACAAGCCTGAAACTCAACAACAGATAGCACTGGACAAACTGAAAGACCCAATGATACAAGCAGAAATAAGCAATGAAATAAACGCACAAATTCAAATATTGACGACAAACATTGCCGAAGATCCAACACCAACATGGAATACGATTACAAGTGCTGTAACAGACATCATGAAAGACAACTTAGGGTACAAACGAAATAACAAGAGGCAAAATTGGATGACAGAAGAAATACTATTACTAATGGAAGAACGACGAAGACACAAGAATAACCAAGATGGCAGCAATATGTATGAAAACAATAACAGGCAAATAAAAGCAAAAATAAGAATAGCAAAAAATGAATGGCTTAAGCAACAATGTATCGATCTAGAACATTTACAACGACAGCACGACGACCGTAATTTACATAAAAAAACTTAAGGAGAGTGCTCGAATATACAAAAAACGAAGACCAACTACCATAGTTAATCAGGATAACCAGATAGTGCTGGGTGAAAAGGAGAAAATTGATATATGGGAAAATTATATCCAGGAGCTCTTCCATGACGAAAGAGCCATGAGTGAAGTTTATACAGACGACCAGCTGACTGGCCCTTCAATCACCAAAGAGGAGATAGAAAAGGCAATATTGAATTCAAAAAACAATAAGGCACCTGGACCAGATGAAATCCCGTCAGAAATACTAAAATTACTGGATGAAAGGGGAATTTCAGCACTACACAAAATATTTAACTTAATTTATGAAACTGGCTGCTATCCTCAACAGTGGTTACGCTCTACCTTTATTCCCCTGCCCAAGAAAGTCAATTCAAAAAGATGTGAGGATCACAGACTCATTAGCCTGATGAGTCACACTTTAAAGATTTTCTTAAAAATACTACATCAAAGATTATACAAAAAATGTGAATGGGACATCAGTGACTCCCAGTTCGGGTTTAGGCAAAGTTTAGGAACACGAGAAGCAACACAGGTGCTGGTCCAAAATTGTTACGATCAGAAGAAGGATGTGTTCCTATGCTTTTTAGATTACCAAAAAGCGTTTGATCGTGTCCAACACCACAAGTTAATGCAGATCCTCAAGAAAGTTGATATATACCAAAAAGACATAAGATGCATTGAAAACTTGTACTGGCATCAAACGGCACAGTTAAAAATAGACAATTCTATATCCAAACCCATACATATAAGAAGGGGCGTTCGACGGGGATGTGTGCTTTCCCCTCTTTTATTTAACATTTATTCGGAAGCCATATTTCAAGAGTCTTTGGAGGATGCAAAGATGGGAATCAAAGTGAATGGAGTATTGATCAACAACATACGATATACTGATGATGGTGTCTTAATTTGTGACAACATAGTCGATCTTCAACAACTTGTCACTATAATCGGAGAATACAGTAAGCGAATGGGATTAGAGATTAATACCAAAAAATTTATGAGCATCTCCAGAAACTTGGATGCACTTGAAAACTCCACCATAACACTGAATACTAAGTCCATTGAAAGAGTGAGTAAATTTAAATACCTGAGATCGTGGCTTTTTGAAGACTGGGCATCGGACAGGGAAGTAAAATGTCGCATTGAGCAAGCTCGACAAGCTTTCGTAAAATTCAAGAAGGTACTGACTTGTTCAGAGTTCGATCTTCAACTGAGACTAAGGTTTACTAAGTGCTACGTGTAGTCAGTGCTGCTATATGGCGTAGAGGGCTGGACACTCAAAACGAGGGATATAAACAGATTAGAAGCTTTCGAAATGTGGATCTATCGCCGTATCCTAAAAATACCATGGACAGCGAAAATCACAAATATAGATGTCCTTAAAAGAATAAGCCAAGAACGCCAACTTTTCGAAACCATCAAGAATCCCCACACATCCCCATACATTGGCGTTAAAATGACCAGCTGCTCTATATCTATCAAAATAAAGAGGATCAAAGTCTTCAAATGTTAATATTTGGCAGTGACAGTGACAGTATGTAAATCATAAATATTTATCGTATCAGTTTTTTTAGGAACTTGCTGTACAAGAGGGAAATCACATTGAATGATGTCCAATGTGAATTTCCGAGAATGTTTTGCCCAAAATATTTAGTATTACAGGATGTTCGGTGTATATTCAGCGTGTTACATTGGCGTTAACAGCAGATGAAACACACGCATTTAAGAAACGAAAAGGCATGTGTTTATTTTTCTAAAAGAAGATTTAAATTGAAAACGCTTATGGCCAGTTTTGCGGATTTCTCATCTTTTTCGAGGCTTTTACCTTAGAAGAATGAGTTTAGAAAAAACTCACATTGAAGTAATATGGAAGATACAAGTTTAAGAATAAGATCTTATAAAAAAAATCCATAGGAGTCAAGCCATGGTATCAACGCAGAAACTACTCTCTACACGCATTTGTTCAAAAACTTTCTATTCAAATAAATTCTCGCTCACTGAAACAACTATGATTTTCTTAACATATTCTAGCTTTTCTTATTAGTCGTCAACTTAAAATTTTCAATTCTTAGTCCATAATAACACTCAAAACAACGCGAAAATTCCTTCCTCAACCACAATTCTTATAAAATCAAACAAAGAAACTCTATACCTAAGTAATCGATGTTTATTTCGTGTCTCACGTGGCCCGTTTGGTGTAAAAAGCTGAAGTATCAGTTTAAGGAAGCCCGATGCAGACGATAGTGGTGTCATTTCGTCTGCACTTGAGGGCTTTGCAGCCACGTACGTAGCATTGACGTGTTGTATATGTAGCCTGACTCCGTGAAAATACCGCTGGATTGGTCATTATCCTATTGATTTTGGTAGACAAATGTAAAAGTCACAAACTAAGCTTTGTGGTAAAATAATAATTGATTTTGATGTTTTATAGCTATTCTCTTGTGGCATTTTAAGTAATACACTAATTTAATTGGAAATTAATCCCAGGTTCGGTTAAAAATACTTTTTTTAAACTATTTTATAAAAATAGAGACAGAAGGAAAGAGCTGAGGGAGACCTATTTCCAGCAGTAGACGCATACAGTTTGATGATGATGATAATATTAAAAAAATAATTCAAAAAATCAGACAGACCGAAATTTTGGAAATATCCAAAGCCTTATTAAGAAAGAGAGAAGGTTAAATGAAAGCTGAGAAATTTAGAAAGAAAAAGAAAATAATGTCAAACTATTTAGGCTAATATTGTAGTGTAAAAGTATTGTGTAGTGGCTACGTTAAGAACTAAAATAAAAATCCAAAGAGTAGAGGGAAATCTAGTTGGGACCTACCCAAAGTTAAAATATACTCAATGGGGGTGAATTGCAGAGGTTTGATCTGTCAATTATTTGCAAATGAAAGACGTCAACTACTTCATGATTTACTAGAATACATTTCGCTTATAGAAAGAATTGTTCAAACTACAGGGGGCTAAGTGTCATAAATTCACTCTCAAGACTGTATGGAAAAATAATAAAAAACAAAATTGAAAAAGAGATGACAGATGTTGAAGAACAGAATGGCTTTCGTGCAGGCAGATCCTGTATGGACAGTATATTCTCTCTAAATAAAGCAAGTTATTGAGAAAAGATTAGCCCACAACCTTTCAACTCATATAGTCTTTATAGATCTGACAAAGGCATACGATAGTGTACCACTTTCAATGCTTTGGGTAGCAATGGAAAAACAAGGAATAAGCAAAAAAAATATACAAGCAGTACAACAACTCTACAAAAATAGGACGGCAAACATTAAAACTGGAAATAGATTAACTAGAGAAATTCCTATTAGTAAGGGCCTAAAGCAAGGCTGCTGCATAGCACCTACACTCTTCAAAATATATCTAAATGAGGCACTCTCAGTGTGGAGAAGAAAGTGCTGCAATATGGGCATCCCAATCGGAGATGATAGATTGTACACGATACACTTCGCTGACGACCAAGCCATTCTAGCTGAAGACGAGAGTGATGTAGGCTACATGCTTAGAAAACTGGAAGATGAGTATACCAAATGGGGCCTCACAATTAATATACAAAAAACTGAGTACTTAGTTGTAGGAGAAAAACCAGAAAGCCTACAAATCGAAATGGGAACTATAAAACCAACAGACAATTTCAAATACTTGGGAGTCCAAATAACATCAAAAGCAGGAAGTAGCGAAGAAATACACTCCAGGATTGGCCAAGCAAGATCAGCTACCAGACAGCTACACGGACTATTATGGAATAAAAAAATAACAAAAGAAAATAAAAGAAGAATCTATAAAACAATAATAGAAAGTATTGGGCTGTACGGCGCCGAACTCTGGGAAATAAACCAAAGAAACAAATAAAAAATTAAGGCCATGGAAATGAACTACTGGAGACGATGTTGCCAGCTCACTAGACTTAATAGGGTGAGAAACGAAGATATTCGGAGAGAAATGGAAGTCGATCTAGACATAATAGACACAATCGAAGCCAAAAGACTTAACTAGTATGGACACCTTCAGAGAATGCCTGAAAATAGATGGCCAAAAAAAATAGAAGAATGGACTCCGCCAACTAGAAGAAAACGAGGTAGACCAAGACGATCCTGGAGGGACGATGTCGACGATGCAATGACCGCCAGAGATTTAACAACTGAAGATTGCTTCGACAGAAAACGCTGGAAATTAGGATGCGAGAAGCAGCGCCAGCTGTAGAATACTCGCTTGTTATATATTATATACATTTCGCTTTTATTATATTTTTTAAAGCATCCTCAATTCTCTACAAAACCAACAGGGTTCATACTTACAAAACAATTTTTGGTTTCTACGATGTTACGAAAACTCTACGATAACTTAACATTAAAACAAACCAAATGAGATAAAAAAAAACAAAAACACAAAAAAAACTGTATGCGAGCACTATTGTTCGTTTATTTAATCTTTAGTGATTTTTTAAATTTGACTGATGGCTTGTGTGTACATGTGTTTATTTGGAATGCAGAGAGGTACAATTATCGAGGGAATTGATAAAAAAAAACCAAAGTTTTATTGAAAAGGATTTAAAAAATACATTTTTTATATTATATTCAATGGAGAATGAACCTATTTAGACTATTAGTTAAAAAATAAGAAGAAGAATAGGGATATGAGGTTCTTATTTGCTCTGTATGATGAGAGAGAAAAAAAAACCCATACAGAATAAATAAGAACTTCATATTCCTATTCTTCTTCTTATTTTTTAACTCATAGTCTAAGTAGGTCCATTCTCCATTGAATATAATATAATTTTTTTTAAATCCCTTATGTTATTTGACTGTCATACTGACTTTTGCTGGAATTAGGTTTACTTTTTAGATTTTTTTTTGTTTGTGGCATGTCATCATTATATGAAATCACTAATAATTAAAACCAAACTGTTAACAGTAATTAAAAATTTACCGAAAACAGAACGAGTATTATTAGTGTATATTTCCCCAACCAGGAGGGAGGAATTTTATTGCTTTCCCTTGTATTACCACGTCTAGTATTTGAATAGCTGAGAAAAGACGATATATCACACTACCGATATGTTTACTAAGAGGGAAAAGCAGGCATGTACATTCTTGTAATTTGTATTTTCTCACTTGCATTTAATGTTATTATACAAAGTGAAAATTAAGGGTGAATTCACACCATATAACTTGTTCGCTATCACTTCTTCCAGTATTTTGTGCTTTAAATACGCAATGTGCAATTATTTTTCGTTTATATATTTATATTTGGGCTACAGAGTAGCCCAAAAGTCTGGAATTGGCTAATTATTTCGTTAAGTGTTAGTCCTAATTGTACAAAATTTAAAGTACAACTATTTTGAGTTACGGAGATTTCATATTTGATATTTGCAATGTTGCCAGATTTGCCGTTTCTCTTATTTTATTAGTAACTTTGGTTTTTCAAATTTATCACCCTGTATATTCAATCATTATTGGAGTCTCCTATTCAATTCGAGTTCAACCATATGTAAAATGTATGATTTTACTTAGTATGGAAGCTCTTAAATGCATAAAACAGAAGTCTGGCAACGCCTAATTGTCTCAATAAGTTTTTTAATTTTAACTACTTTCAACTACATTAAAACGTACTAATTGATAGATTACAATATTTTTTAACATAATGGTTATTTTATCAAGTATTTAAAATGTGCTCCATTTGTGAGTTGACAGTACCCTAATCGATGGTAGAATGCATCTACCACATTTCTCTATGATTGTCTAGAAATTATTCGAGATTCATCCATAATTCGTTGCGTTAGCTATGCAAGATTTGCAGGTTTAGTTTTGTAAACTGAATTTTTTAAGTATCCCCAAAAAAATAATATTTAGGATTGAAATCAGGTGAACGTGGAGGCCATTCCATTGTACCTAGTCTACCAATCCATCTTCCGGGAAATATCTCATCTAAATAACGCCGAACATTTACACCAAAATGAGCTGGAGCTCCATCTTGCTGAAACCATATCTGATTAAAATTGGCCCCAAACAAATTTCTCAGTGTAGGTACAATTTCATTTCTAAGTAACATTTCGTACCAATCTGACGTTAAATTTCTTTCAATAAAAAATAGCCCAATTAACTAAGTACCTACTATACCTGACCTTACATTTAATGTTTGTGGTCTTTGAGTATGGTTTTCATGCATCCAGTGTAGATTTACATCACACCAATACTTTAAATTGTGTCGATTTACACTTCCACACAGTGTAAAGGTTGCTTCATGGGAAAACATATTCTGTTAACGAAATTTTCATCATTTTCAATTTTATCTAAGTAAACTTTAATCTACGATCGAAGTCATCTTCACTTAATTCTTGCAATAACTTAATTTTGTATGGTTTAAATTTATTCTTACGTAATACAAGTAAGACTGAAGAACGACCTACATCATGTACTTGTGCTACCCTGCGTGAGGATGCATGTGGATCTTCAACAAAACTTTGCATTATATCTAAAGTTTTGTTTTGGTTCTTTGGTCTACCTTTGGTTCTTTGGTTTTTTGGTCTACCTGATCGGTATCTTTTACTTTTCCAGATTCCTCAAATCGATTTACAGTTTTTTGTACCGTCGCCTTATGAATAGGAGAACGGTTTGGGAAAGTATCATTGAACAAGTTGGCTACTTCACGATAAGATCTTTTTCTGTCACCGTACCCTCTCATCTTTAAAATAGTAATTCGTCCTTTTTCGTTAAGAGGCAATTTATAGAAGCAATTTATCTTACAGGACTTTTCGAAACACAACTACTATCAGTTTTAGTTAGAGATAATGCAAACACTCCTGACCACGGAGCAGTAGACGAAATTTGGTTTAGTCCCCACTTCCATACGAAACCCACTGTACTATGCAACGTAAAAGGTAGAACGTTTCAGTTTGGTTAGTATAATTCCACTTAAAATAGAACCTTTCTGCCTTTACGTGAATTTTGACTCCTCTTTCGCGCAGCTCCATGGTCAGGAGTGTTTGCACTATCTCTAATAATTTAAATGGTGAACACATGTCAAAATCACAGCATTCTACATTTAAATATTTAAATTTATTAAAATCTACATATTTTGCACTGTTTTACGTGTTTAAGACCTTTCAGACTACATAAAATCATAAGTGCTACATATGGTTGAACTCGTATTGAATAGGAGATTCCAATAATGACTGAATATACAGGGTGATGAATTTGAAAATCCAAAGTTACTAATAATATAAGAAAAATGGCAAATCTGGCAACATTGCAAATATAAAATATGGAATCTCTGTATCCCAAAACAGGTGTACCTCAAATTTTGTAAAATTATGACTAGCAATTTACGAGATAATTGGTTGTTTACAGACTTTTGGGCCACTCTATAAACAAATGTGCCTAAGAAATGGCCACTTATTACTTACTCTCTTTCATTACCAAACCAATTTTAAATTTTGAAGACAAATGCGATAATCATATCTAGAGATTATACAATGTTTCAAGCAAAGTCAGAAATTTTGCTCATGCTTTGATTTCACTAGATCACGATTACTTCTTGTCACTATTAGTACAAACTAAAAAAATTGCACGTAATATAAAATATGGATGTTATCAGGTGTGTCACAAAAACTGTGGTATCAAAAATTTTCAAATGTAATGAATATACAATTATGACACTTATGAACTAAAAAGCACAAGATCTACATAGCAAACTTGTTTTTGTAACCCGTTTTCCGGAAACGTCAATAATTCCACCGCCATTTGGCAACACCTCTACGCCAAACCCATACGAAAAGTTGCCGGATTTACCGAACTACATTTAAATTTAAATTCAAATCACGGCCTAAACCGAGCGAGACGAGAAAATAATGAAAACCGCAATGTTCACGCGAAAATTGGTGTGAGTTTCCATGGGAAACTACCCATCTGGTTAATAAACGTCCTCTGGGGTGTCAAATTCAATCGCTGATGTTTTATTGGGGTATTTTGAGCGTGAATTCAAAACGTCACATTGCAAGGGGAAGTTAGTAAAACAAACTCGGCGATGAGTCTAAGGGAAAGATCGTGTAGCAATTTTAAGTTTGATTTGGTGCAAGTTAGGAAAGTATACGCTACATTGCCGTTAGATTTGAATCATCTAATCATCTTCTCTAAATTTCCATTAAAAAAAACTGGAATTCAGTACAAATATCTGCAGTGTGTTTTTGGGTCCTAAATACAAATCTACTAAACGTAGAAACCCACAATTCAGAAGAGTGATATCATAGTTTAAACGCGGAATATCCTCAAATTTAAATGTACACAGCGGCCCTCGAAAACTGCCTGTTTTCTCGATTGCAATTTGCGTTTCCTCATAAGAAATTACAGAATATATAAAGTAGTATATTTATCTGTGCTTCTCTATAGAAAAACTGACCAGGAGTTGTCGTACAGTGTAGCCAAATCTTGTTCACAAGTAGTAATTATGGTCATACAAAACCTGTATTCTTCCACGCAGCGATTATTACCGTCATAAAAATACCAAAAAACATGATTTTTTCAATAGTAAAAATTAAGCACAAAATTGTAATAAAATAAATTTTATTTATATGTTCCGTTTCGTTACGTATTTAAATTTATAAAATAAAAATCGATATTTTAAAACATTATTTTTCAATCGTTTGGCAATGTTGGAATTAGCGAGGGAACTCCGTTTTACAATTCGGATCCAGACATGCAGTAAAACTAGTTTTTATTATTTTTTGCCCAAGAAATGAACGAAGAAAACATTGGTGTTTCTATGGGTAAATAGTGCATGTGTTTTTGTGAGTATATTTTATGTGATAAGTTTGTAAACTTATTGTTGTCAATACTGTTTTATCAATACTGTATTGTAGTATTGATAAAACGTGTTATTGATAATAAGAGTGTTATAGTTTGTCGTTTTATAGTAAATATTTA
This sequence comes from Diabrotica undecimpunctata, assembly GCF_040954645.1. Lineage (NCBI taxonomy): Eukaryota > Metazoa > Arthropoda > Insecta > Coleoptera > Chrysomelidae > Diabrotica > Diabrotica undecimpunctata. The sequence goes on from NC_092811.1 coordinate 1,590,644, forward strand.
GTTATATTCTTTGAAATTATTGTATATATAGTATACATCCAGATTATTGAAATACAATGGACGAAAAACCGAGTTGTTCCAAGAGAAGACAGCAAAATTCTGATGTTGATTCCAAGAATGAAAAGCCGCAAAAGAGACGGAAAATGTTAACGTCCGAAGAGAAGGTAATGATACGAAACGTTTATGAAGGAATTGTCGGCAGAAAAATGGCATTAGACGTTAGCCAAGCGGTCGACATTTGTAGCAGTTTAACAAAAGTGTCCGTTAGCTGTATGTATCGTGTACTTAAAAATAGATCGGAAAATAAAAAGCAAGAAAAAGGTAAAACTAGAGGTAGGAAAAGCATTGTTTTGGATGACGAGACAAGGAATATTATACGTCGAAAAATTCATTCATTTTATTTTCGGAGTGAAATTCCAACACTGAAAAAAATTTCTCAAGAGCTCGAAAATGATGACCCTTTACCCAAGATATCTCGTAGGGTCTTAATCAGGACCATGCACGAAATGAACTTTCGATACTTAAAACGCAACAGAAAAATTATGCTATTAGAAAAAAATGAAATTATTCTGTGGAGAAGAAAATATTTAGAAGAAATACGAAAAATTCGCAGCACTGGATGCAAAATATATTATTTGGATGAAACCTGGATTAACCAAGGTTGGAAAAGGTCATACAGTTGGAAAAGTTTGGCAAGATTTAAATGTCAAAAGTAAACGCGAAGCATTTATAGAAGGCTGATATACAGGATTAAAAGCTCCATCAGGAAAGGGACGGCGTTTAATCGTCACCCATATAGGAAGTGATACAGGGTTTCTTGATGATGGTTTTCTTCAATTTGAGTCGAAAAAAACAGGTGATTATTAAAGAAATTGAAAGGGAGGATTCAACAATGGCTTACAGAAAAGGGGATTGCATACGAAGAATCAATGCTCAAAATTTAGCTCCTTGACATTGCACGGTTAAGGAAAATTGAATATCTTAAATATGCTGTAGATGAAACTGCAAAAGATTATGGTGTCAAAGTTCTGCGTCTACCACCTTATCATTGCGAACTTAATCCCATTGAACTTATCTGGGAGCAAGTGAAAGGAGAAGTAGCACGCAATAACAAAACGTTCAAATTAAACGAAATTAAGAAACTTTTGATTCAAGCAATCCTCCATGTACCTCCAGAGAAATGGGCTAAATGTATAGGCCACATAATTAAAGAAGAACATCGTATGTGGGAACTTGGCACTTATATAAAAGTTTTACTAGAGCCAATTATAATTACACCAGGTGGTGAAGATAATGACAGCGATAGCAGCACTGCATCTTCAGGTTTAGACAGCGAATAATATTTTCTAATAGTTTAATAAGAACATCAGCATAAAAAAAACCAAAAACAAAAAAAAAACGAGAAGAACATAGTAAGTGTGTATAGTGTTTGTGTTTAAACACATCAAACATTATTTTTATTTTGTTTTTATAGAATTTTATTTTGTTTTATAGGATTTTATTTTGTTTTGTTTTATACTGTTTAAGTGTTTTGTTCATTTTATTTAATAAGACAATATGGCTCTTGGCGAACACCCATTTAAAAAAAGTATCGCGCCACAAGACATACCTCTGGGGTGGTGTGGTCTTAAAATTTGTTTTAAAAAAATTTCATTGTGTAACTCTTTAAGGACGGGTCACGTCAAAAGACGTTTTAGCGTAACTTCCGCGACAGCCGGTTGGTATCGGTAAACTTTCTGCAAAATTACTTCTTTTTTATAGCCTTTTGTTTGTGGCATTCTGTATTTTTAGAGGAATGTAGGGAATGAGCCACAAAATATTTATTCATATGTTTATTTATTGACGTTTCGATCTCTATATCCAGAGACCGTTTTCAATTATACAAATGATAGTACTATTTATTTTCTATGGCTTTTCGCTTGTCGTTCTGTATTTTTAGAAATGATGTTGGGAATAAGCCACAATATATTTATTCAAATGTTTAATTTACGGACGTTTCGATCTCTATAAAGAGACCGTTTTCAAACATACAAATGACAGATATATTTATTTTTCTATAGCTGCTTGTTTGTGGCATTCTGTATTTTTAGGGAGAAGGTTGGAAATAAGCCACAATATATCTATTTACATGTTTAATACATTGACGTTTCGATCTCTATTCCGTTTTTAAAGATAGAAAAAAAAATAAACAATATAAGATTATAAAAATATATAATAATAAACAAATAAAATAAATATAACTATCATTTAGATCTTTGAAAGCGGTCTTTGGATATAGAGATCGAAATGTCAGTAAAAACTTGTAAATAAATATATTGTGGCCCATTTCGAACATTAATATTTGAAAAATAAAATATAATTAACTTTAAAATAAAAGTAAGTGTACGTCACTGGATTTCCAAACAGCTTTCCGCATTTCTGGCCCTTTAAACGATGACTCACTCTCTCAAATAGTGAAATTATACCAGAATGTATGGAACAGATAGAAGAGCTTACCTTAGTCTAACGTATGCAACAAAAATTAAGGATAATGCAAAAAATCCTGTCTATAGACATACTTTTACTGATAATTTCCTAAACCTCAATGCAAATCACCGTTCTGTTAAACCTTTATAAAAAAGAATAAAAGACCATTTGCATATGTTTGATATTATCATACCTGAATGTCTTCTATACACATATGACCATAATCCACCTTGGATTCAAAACGTACCATCATATAACTTTGAACTTACGTCATTTGACAAAAACTCAACTAATTATGATTTAATTATTTTCCATTTTAAAAAAATCCTTAGTCGTTATAAAAATTATGCACAGATATACACTGATGGTTCAAAATCATCCGAAGGTGTGGGAGCGTCTGTGGTAACTCCAGAAAAGGTCCTTAAATTCAAACTATTTAATGTTAGTACTATCTATACAGCTGAACTGTATGCTCTCTATCGCGCCATAGAACTAATCAATATGACAACAAACTTCAAATATTATCTTAACAGACTCACTTAGTGCCTTAGATACAAAGTATCAAAAAAAACCAGCTTTAAAAAAAATTAAAACGGTCTTTCTTAAGGCTTAATATTGTTCTGAAGCTATTTTCTTGTGGCATTTTAAAGTAATTACTATTAAAATGGGAATAAGCCACAATTAAAGGTTAAACTACGTTTATTGACGTTTCAATTTCCACTTCGGAAATCGTTCTCAAAATACAAACTAATGTTTTAGTTGAGAACGATTTCCGAAGTGGAAATTGAAACGTCAATAAACGTACTTTAACCTTTATTTGTGGCTTATTCCCATTTAAATAGTAATTACTTTTCTTAAGGCTTATATCAATCATAATGAGATAAATTTCATCTGGATCCCATCCCATATAGAAATAAAAGGCAATGCAACTGCTGACACCATAGTGCGAAAGACGCGATAGTGAGTGACTATACGAATGTGTCGAACTCAAAATTAAAACAAGTGAAACCCAGCATCATCATCATCATCATCAATCAGCCCTGAGTTGTCCATTGTTGAACATAGGCCGCCTCTAGACTTTTCCATCTGCTTCTGTTCTGCGTCTCTGCTATCCAATTGGTCAATGATTCTTTTGAGGTCGTCGGTCCATCGCGTTGGGGGTCTTCCTCGGCTTCGCTTGGCAGCCCGTGGTCTCCACTCAAGCAATTTTTTTGTCCAACTGTCGTCTTTCATTCTTGCAACATGTCCTGCCCATCTCCATTTTTTTTATCGAACATATTACAAGGCAAAAAAAAATGAAACCCAGCACAGAGACATGGAATGTGTTACCTACGTAAAGAAGCCAAGAAATAATAGTAACGTGTCTCAGACTCGGACATACTAGGTTAACGCATGATTACTTAATTAAAAAGTGCGAACCGCCGCGATGTGACAAAAAGGGAAAATAAAGATATTCTTGATATAAATATTGTTGATGTAAAATTTTAGGTAAAAAACTTATAGACAAAAAATCAAATTGTGACCATAAATTATTGTTTAAAAAAACCGCAAGGTAAAAATAGGAGTATCTTTTCATCTATTCGTCATCTAGTAACCCCCAGCTATGTCTTAAAAGCTTCAGATATCTGCGAAAAATTTTGCCGTGAAATCGATGATTTTTGCATAACCAGACTGGGCTATTGGGCAAGATTTAATTAATAAAACTGTGCTCGATATCTGCTTTTAATTTTCAAAGTTCATTTATTCGAGCATTCAACCTTATATCAATTTAAAGAGTTTTACTAAAAAACCAGTATTTGACTACAAAACCCAAAATATCCATATATATTAATACTTTTTGCACACTAGCACTTTTTGTACCTCATACATATTGTCGTCAACAGATGACAACTCTTCCAACGGTCCCCCATTCCTTTTTTCTAAGGAATAAAGAACCAGCGGACTGTATCTTGCCTGTTTTTATTTTACTGATGTGTAAAAGTAAATAGTTGAGGGGTTGGTGTTGGACAAACAGTGTTAATTGATCGTTTTATTTTGAAACTGAGTTTACAGATGCGATTTCACATGAGGCATTTAACTAAGGATAACAAGCAATCACGTTGGGTACATTATTTATAATCACATTTGTTCTAAAGATAAATGTAAAAAATATGTCAATTCGTACCCAATGCATTCTCAAGATTTTTAAGATGATAAAACCGAAACAGAAAAACAGCAGAATAAAAAGAAAAGAGAGGGGAATTAGACAAGAATATAAAGGGATAATAAAAATAAGTAAAAGAGAGGAATGATGATGAGACATGATTAAGAAACACGACATAAAAATAAGACAGGCGATCAAAAGAGTGATAAAAAAAGTCAAGAAAATTAGAAAGGGAAAGAAAAAAACAGAAAAGGAATAAGAAAATAAAGTAGATACTATTTTAATAGGATTAAGCCACAATTGATGGTTAAAATAAGAACAATCTTCCATTCGCCCCTGTCTCTGGCAACTCTTCTCCATGCTTTAACTCCGATGGATTTTAGATCATCCTCTATGTTATCTTTATACCTAAGTTTTGGTCTTGAAAACATTAATAAATTATATTAAATAGCATCCGCAGTAAACTGTAATCAATCTACAGTAATTAGAGTCATTAAGAAGTATGGTGAACAAGGAAAAATCGACGACAGATCGCGTAGTGGCTGACCAAAGAAAACTTCTGTTCGGAATGACGCTGCGTTAAGAAGAACAAGTCTGGCAGACAGAAGTCTTAATTCCACCCAATTGACGAAGCTGTGGTCTGAATCTACAGGTGTAAGCGTATGAACTTCCACTGTGAGAAAAAGACTACTTAGTTTTGGACTTAGAGGATGTAAGGCACGGAAGAAACCACTGCTTTCATAAAAGCAAAAATTGCTCTGTTTGAAATGGACCAAGGAACATCGAATCTGGACGCATAGCAGTGGCAGAGTGTACTGTTTAATGATGAATCCACTTTTAATATTAATAATCATGCTGGAACTGCCTACGTCAGAAGATTTCCTGGTGAAGAATTTTCTCCAAAATGTGTTCTCCCACAACTAAACATCAAACCTTCGTTATGATATGGAGTTGCATGTCCGCTCGAGGAGTTGGTCGCCTACACGTTGTCTCTAGGATGATGAATGCTACCAAATACATTGAGGTACTACAGAATAACATGCTGCGTAGTTTACTTATATATACTGAAGCCTTATAACTGCATTATGATCAACTGGAGCAATTTTTATTAACAAAAAAACATTCAAGGTTACATCGTAAGCTCCATTATAGCATTCACTATGTCATTTTGGTTATTCTTGAGCGCCTTTACTGCTTTAGATCGACTAACATTTGCCTGAGACATGACCAACTCTACATCTTTTTCCTCTACTCCAGATTCGTCAACCTCTTCATCTTCTGATTCTTCAGCTATTGGTGCCACAGATGTGGCTGCAGCTGAGAAATTCAAAGAAGTAAGTCCTGCTGGAGATAATGCAGCTGGTACAACAACCACATCTGTGGCACCAATAGCTGAAGAATCAGAAGATGAAGAGGTTGACGAATCTGGAGTAGAGGAAAAAGATGTAGAGTTGGTCATGTCTCAGGCAAATGTTAGTCGATCTAAAGCAGTAAAGGCGCTCAAGAATAACCAAAATGACATAGTGAATGCTATAATGGAGCTTACGATGTAACCTTGAATGTTTTTTTGTTAATAAAAATTGCTCCAGTTGATCATAATGCAGTTATAAGTCTTCAGTATATATAAGTAAATAAAAATTTATTTTTCAGGATGATAATGCTTCTTGACATAGTGCAAAATTGATTAAAGCTTGGATGGAGAGTAATGAAATTGGTAGGATCGACTGGCCAGCGCAATCTCCGGACCTCAATCCCATCTAAAATTTGTGGCAAAGGATATCAAACATCATTTCCAAAAGCAAATCCACAAATAAAATGAAATTAATCGAATCTCTAATCCACGCTTGGCATTATTGTATTTTCATGGAGGAACTGCAAAAATTAATAAATTCCCTGCCCAAAAGATGTGAACTAGTTATTAAAAACAAGGGCTGGCCTATTAAATGTGATGTACAATATCGTCTTGATATAAATAGCCTAATTTTTCTAATATTGAATAAAAAATTTTCCGAACTACATTTTTACTGTTTCCATTTTATAATATTGTGTTTAAGTGCTTGTTTGATGTAGATGGTAAATGGTTAAAAAATATTTAAGGTAAATGCCTTAAACTTCTTTTTTCATGTATTTGGGGGATGATGCAGGACTTTTTAACAACACTGTACTTTGAAATTACACAAGAAAATAGCTTTCAAACAATATTAAGAAACCGTTATGGGCCCAGCGTTATTCGAAATTTTCGGAGAAACAAAAAACTGGCACACTGTCAAAATTCAATCAAATTTTTACGAAGATGTAGAGAGCAGAACTTAATACCAAAGAGCTTGAAGTTACGTTCAGCATATTCATGCAGAAGGTGAAAGAAAATAAAGATAATATTGAATGAATATTCATTATATATAATATATAAATGAATGATTTTTTTTTATCTTTGTATTAGTTTTTTTCTGTATAAAATTTCGTAATTGTACACTGATTTCATTAAAATTATATTTTTTTTGCTTTGGCACAAATTTTTAATCAACTATTAATGATTTAAATATTTTGAAGACTTCGTTCGTTATATTTTAGATATATCAAGGAGCCTGTGGAAGATTTTTAAAATTAAGGCACAAATATTGTCCATTTTAATTAGAGTGAAATTTCGGACGGCGCTTACAATACCGTCGTCTTATTGTTGACATCCAAATCCCCCCCGACTCCCTCAACAACTCGAAAACCGTGACTTCCTTCACAGAGAAGTTGCAGCTCGTTTCGTTGAGACTGTATCCCAGAAAGGGTAGTCATGGAAACGACCACCCACCACCCCGGTAATCGGCTCAGGATCCCAAACTCGGCTCCGGCGGCGGCGGCGTTTCGTACTCGACATCAGCATCAGCAGGCGGGTCGGGACTAGGGACTCTGGCAATTGCTTTACTTGCACCGGGATATATGCCACGTCACACAATCTGATGGGGCTTTATACGACATTTCTCGAGAAAAGTATTCTCTTTTAGATAGATACCGAGAAAAGGGAAATTCGATATAACTATTTTTAAAAGGAAGCTAGATCTTAGAACTATTTGAAAAGTTTTGAGAGCGAAAATGTAGAAACTCATCGATATAAGTTCAGTGAAAGATATCTTCAAATTGAAATATATATATACAAGAACAATTTTTGTCAGATTATATGTTTAATGCGAAAACATAACTTTAGACAAAAAAATTTGTAGTGAATAACATATCTATTTGCAATTTGTTCATTTAAACAACTTTCTTAATATTGTCTATATTTGTTTCGACATAAAGAACTATTGTTTTCAATTTAGGACAAGGAATTTTTTGATCCGTAAGTAAGAAGATGGAATACGAACAGAACACTCAATGAGATACAAAGTCTATTCGATAATAATGAAACAAGGATATACTACAAATCCTTAAATAATAGCCGTCGAGAATTTCAACCACGATTGAAATTTCTGAAGTGGAAATTGAAACGTCGATAAATTTATTTAACCTTCAATTGTGGCTTATTCCCATTCAAATCGTAGTTATCTCAAAATGATGAAAGAGTTCTTGGTAAAGATGTTGTGGGACCCTAAATGAAAATGGGCTGTGGCGTTAAAGATACAACTTTGAACTATATCAGGTATACACCGATTCAGATATTGTGAAATTCGTTAAAGTGCAGAGACTTACATGTGATGGACACATTTCTAGGATGTCCGATCACGAATACACGAAGAGAATAACATTTTCAAAACCAGAGCGCACAAGAAGTAGATGACTACCAAGATGGAGATGGATTGATGATGTGGAAGAATACCTACAGATTCTAAGGGTCAGAATATATAGGTAAGTTGCCAGGAATGGACAGGAGTGGCGACTGCTTTGTGAGCAGGCCAAGATCCATAACGGATTGTCCAGCCACTTGTGATGAAGATGAATTTTTTGATCCAGTTTTGTTAGAATTTGTTTCAAATTCTACGAAAGGCTACCATAAAGAAATGACTTTTGGCGTTTTCGAAGGATATTTTAGTGAAGTGATGCATTCCTCACCGATCAATTCTGTTGTAGTTAGTAGCAACTATATAAAGGCAGCAGTAGGACAGAAGAAATAAAGGTGGAAGAAGCAATTTCAAAATTAATTTTGTAATTCTTTCGTAATTGGCTTGTTTAGTAGTTTTTTTTTTGGTTTTGTCTAATTTGATTCAAAGTTTATTATTATCAAAATATATTATGAAATAAAAAAAAATCGGTTCCCTGTAAAGTCGGTTTTACGGGCGAAGATTTTACGTGACAACGTCTTTTTCTCGGTAGAATATTTATTGATATGAATATTATTAAATTGCACAATAGGAACAAGGAATTGAATGAGAATAAGAATTGCACAAATTTTAACTATAAAAATATATTTTGTTTACTAAAACATTGTACATGTAAACTTAAACTTAACTAATTTCTATTTGAGTGATTTTGTTGAGGATAGGACGGTGATAGGAGAAATATGAAATGAAAGGAAGTGTTTCTGCTGTAATGTGTCTTGGACGCCAAGAACGCTCGAGAAAGACAGAGACACAAGCACGCACCGATTTAACGCGCCTAATTCTCTAGTGCTGCGCACGCAGCGGACCGATCATGTTTGAGTGGGAGAGAGGCGCAAGGCATTCGCCGGTCCGGCGGGCCTCTCTCTCGTTCGGTGACTCATCGTAACAGACGTGAGCGGGCGTTACACTTTTTCATGAATGACTCCGAGCCACAACCTAATTTAAGACGTTGTCACGTCAAAACTCACCAACTTGCCTATCAAGTATAGCATTCTTGCTTATGATAGTGCCTAATTTAAGACTAGGCGGCCTTTTTGTATATTCCTGAGTATATTATTAATTGTACGTAAAGATCTACATCTTAATTGGAACAGCTGTACTATCCAAATCTACTTGAAGATTTGCAGTTGCTTTTCTAGCCTACCTATCTATCGATACCACCCAAAAATACCGTAGTCATCCATGACATTTACTGTCAAAATTCAAATAACAAACAAGTAATTTTTCTATAATATAAATTTGTTTAATTAAAAAACTTACTGGCTATAGCATAATTTCCAGTTTATTCCTATTTTGCAGGCGTGAATCCCAGAAAGCAAAGGCGAGAAAGAACGACATTCACGAGGGCTCAACTCGATGTGTTGGAATCGCTGTTTGCCAAAACAAGGTATCCCGATATTTTCATGAGGGAGGAAGTAGCCTTAAAGATTAGTCTTCCGGAGTCCAGGGTGCAAGTAAGTAGGGTTTTATTATTGGAGCGTATTTTCTCTACGATTATATACGTGAATATAATAATTCAGAAATCAATATACTTTTCTCAGTTTTGAATTTTTAACGTAATGTATTTGTTTCAAGAAGTTAAAATTTTATTTACAGTTAATTGCTGTGTAATCATAATTTCTGGATGTGGAGAAAATTTATTTTGTTAAAAGATAAGAATGAACTCAATTCGCTCGTCATTTCTAACGCTCGCTGACGCTCGCGTTCCTAATCTTCTAATCAGATCACGACATTATTTTATTGACCATACAATGGCAATCGCCGTGACATGTTACACGTTTCCACCTCTATATTCATTTGATACTAGGTACGAATTGTCGTAATTGTCACATTGACCTTAAAAATTTCAAACAAAGTTCTGAGAGAATAAACAAATAATTAATAAAATGCCTATTACGTTGTATACCGTCCAAGAAAAAGTGCAACTTGTAACATGGTACTTTCAGGGTCATTCGATACGCGAAGTAATTGATTTATTTATTGTTGCCTTCGAAAATAGACCCTCACCAAGTGTCACAACAGTTAAAAATACCAATAAACATTTTCAAACTTCGGGATGTGTAAACATTTGTAAAAAGTGTCATGAAGGTAATGAACCACGTGTTAGACCTGTCGATGAGGAGCATCAAAACAGGAATATTGATATTTGTGCTTTTGTGGAAGCTAGTGAATCCTGCAATAGTGTACAAATTGCTAGGGAAGTTAACGTGAAAGCTAGAACTGTCCAGCGAGTTCTCAAAAGGAATGGGTATCACTGTTTTAAGATACAACCAACACAAGAACTGTTTCCGGAAGATAACTTTAGGTGGATGGAGTTTTGTGAATTTATGTTAAACATCTTGGGTATCCCAATATAGTGATGCCACAACCGTCTGGTTAATATTTGCGCTGTTGTTAACTTTGAAAAGCTTTCACTTACCGCTATCCACTAGCCAAGTTTTAATTTTACCTCGAGAAAAAAGTACTTTCGAGCAGAAATATTCTTGTTTACGTCTTGATTCCACAAAGAGTTCACTAGGTTTTTGCTAGATGGTCTAGCAAATTTGGACTAATTGCAAATTTATGGAAAAATAGAAAATGATTCATATCTATCATAGAAAAAACGGAAAGGAAAAAAAAATCAATCAAGGAAAAAATATCTTAGTGGTATCAATATCTCAGTACCTACATCAACTATAATTTTAGGAAACGAGATTTTAATATTAAGCAAAAATTGATATGGCGCTTCTTCTTCTACTTCTTGGTTCGATCTGTTTAATTCTGAAGCTGCATCTGGTTAATTTCCTGGGAGGAAATTGCCAACTATCCCTCCATCTTTTAGGTGGTCTTCCGGGAGGTCTTGAACCGGGCGGGTTGTTTTCTAGGGCAATTTTTGTGAGTCTATTCTCATCCATTCGTCTTACATTATTGTACCACATCCTCTTACGCTGCCTTCCCCATTTTAGAATATCTTGAATTTTGCACTGCTCTCTGACGTTTTTATTTCTCACCATGTCTCTTCTTGTTTTGCCCACTATTGTTCTTAGGGTTTTCATTTCGGCAACCCTTAGCATCTATTTCGTTTTGTTGGTATCTTCGCGCACTTCTATGCCATATGTCATGATCGGTCGTATGCAAGTATTGTAGATTCTAATTTTACTATGTGTGCGCATATACGGATTTGACCAGACTCGGATCTCCCGCAGACTGAAAGAACTGAAAAAACTGTCTGTGAAGATCATCTTCTGATTCGGCAATAATCTGCGTGACACACCATACCAATTCTTTTGTTGCCCATTCTGTATCCGAGATTGAGAGATGTTACTTTGTTTATAATTTTGCCCATGAGTAGGTTAAACAAGAAGGGGCTTAAAGTGTCGCCTTGTCTAATTCCTCACGGTGGTATTATTATTCTCGGAAATTTTCAGTGAATTAGACTACTGCTCTAACTTTGGCTACATTGTTGTTATTTAGGTTATGGACTAGTTTTGTTATATTGGTCGGTGTTTTATTTTCTATTAATATATTTAGAATGTCTCCCAGGCGAACCCTGTCAAACGCCTTCGTCAGATCAATGAAGCAAATATACGATGGCATGCCGAATTCTATAGCTTTTTCTTTTATTTGTTTTATTATGAATTATGACGCGAAATATCGAAACCAATTTTGTTTTGCAAAGCTTTATATTATATTCTTATATCAATGTGATTCTAAATGTCAGCATTGTTTTGAATGTTCAGTCTTGAGATCCTATAACTTCCGCTTCCATTCTCATTGCCTTTATTTGGTCGTCTTCATCCTTTGTCTAGAAATGTTTTTTCCTTACTAAATCCTACTTAATTTGTTTTCTTATAGTGTCTGGTTGTGTTAGTTTATTATTTATAACTGTTTCAATGATTCTTCTCTTAAGCATTATGAATCCTAAATATCTAGTTTTTCAGTTTCTTTGATTCGTCTTTGTGCCTCTATTTTGACTGCTTTTATATTATTTTTTTCAGTTGTTTATTATCTTATATTCTACCTCAGATACTAAGAAGAAAGACAACCAATTTTTTATTATAAGTGTATACGCTCTCGTAAAAATAGTAGCAGAAAATATTTGCCTCTATCAGCACGAGTGTTCAATCCAATTCCAAAAAACGAACCCAATTCATTTATATTCCCAAGCATGATCGCATCATAATTTTTTATTGCCAACAACCGTCCAATAGCCCCACACCTATTTATCAAAATATAATCTCTTCCGCGTCTAAAAAATATAATGTTTGTAGCTGAAAAGTCTAGCGAATGAGAGGATGCGAACAGGGGTGGTTCCCCATTCAATCGTAACAACCACCGCACTGGGATAACTGTATATATTTTAGTGAATAGAACAACACAATAGGTAGAACATGTAGCGAGGGGGCTGTTTTCCATTAGTTCACCGGATTAACCGAGGGTTGTTCCAGTAAAACACCCCGCCCTTGCTTTCAGAAAACATTCGACGGGCTCCACGTATACCTATAAAACCTCTATTATCGACTTCTGAGGCTTAAAGCAATGGAAAGTGATACAGATTGAAAAAAATTGAACAACTGGCTGCCTTCTGTCACGAGATTTTCATTCATTAATAATTATTTCGCAATGTAAAATATGTAGCACAAAAAACTCAAGGTAAAACATCCTACAAAACCTTTAAAGTTGGTAGAGAGCATACTGTTTTTTATTTTTACGTATTTTTTGAAATTTTAATATATATTGTTGTGATCTGCTTTATGATTTTTTATTATTAATTAACACTAATTTAGTTAATCCAATTATTTATTTAATTAATTCACTAATTTATGCAGAGTCATACAAATCAATTACTATTAAAAATTCTCAGGGTGCCTTCTTAATTTTACTTTAATCAGTTTACTTTATATATCTCTTCTAGTGGGTTCAGTATCTCCTAGTTGCTCATAATCGGGATAGAACAGGAAACGGAACTAACATCAAAACAACATAAATATGCACACAAATTATTATTTATTTTCAATAAGCAATACCATGAATGTTAATAAATAACTTTTTGTGGGCAATTATCTTTCCCAACAAACTCCTATACTCTAAATTTAATTTTAATTACAAACTATCTATTGATCTGTTTTATAATAATATCTACTAAAAATTGACCATATAAAATATAATTTATTCACAAAAAATAACTCTTTGAAACTTGGAACCTTAGTTCGTATGCTTATATTTGATTTTATCTTTAGAATATCTTAAAGTTTTCTTTCATTCAAATTATTTGACTGACCTTTAGTTTTTTACACCAATGATGTCTCCTCTTGATCAAACCACAGTTCCTTGATTGATTATGTCCGGCTACCATCAAATGTTTCTCGTTCTCAGCATCGATCCAAACCGCATACCAGCAAACTACTCCTCCGAAAACACAAGCCCAAGCCTCTTTTGACCGGTACTCTTTATTCACAAATTCTCCTTTCTTTCTCAATTATATCTTGTGGACTATGCAGACTCAAAAGAGGTATTAATCTTCTCGATTTTGATCTGCTCTCAGCTTCCACCTTTTTCACTAACAAACGAAAACACTGGTACTCAGATTGACTACACGAAAACACGTCTTCTCTTCTGGTCTGCCGGTAACATAATAATTTTTTTCAATCTCTACCAGACAACCTTCTCAACTCTCTCATTCCCACCATTCCTTTTCAACCAATCATAAGCATTCATCTTTCCCACTTATTTTCGATTTAGAAAATTTCCAACATGATATTTAAAACAAATAAACTACTTTCACTCAAATTACTTTTCAGAAACCATTAATAGTTTTGCCTTTTTCAACAGAAATAAGTTTCCAAATTCTTGTTATCTCATATCTAAATCTAATTCTTATTTACTTTCGAAAAATGCCCACCGCAAAATACAATTACAAGTTTATTCTTAAATCTATAATTACACGGGTTCCATTGTCCTTTCACTATTCACTCAGTCTTTCACGGAAAAACTCGTCAGGGTCCCGTCACGGAACAATGTTTTCTCTTATTCTAACTATTACAAATAAGTACAGGGTTGTATTTTAACTTATATGTCCGCGGTATATTAAAATAATAAAAAAACTCTTTATTCTATTTCTGATCGATAAACTGATCCATAACAATATTTAAAATAACGCTTTATCCCAAAAATAACTTAATAAGTGAAAAGTTTTTACTTATCTTTAAGTAGATATCATATACCTATTTGTGTATGAATGTACATCCAATGCTTAGGATAAGGAGCCTTGTCTGTCTGTCACGTGCAAGGTCACAGACACTATCGCTCTTAACTCTTAATGACTCAAGCTCAGTCAGTGTTGTATGGTCTACCAAACGGTAAGCTTTATTTAAGTCAGAGTACTTTTAAATTGTGATGTGTGAATAGTTAAACATGCCTCGTAGGTGTCTAAACGATCCCGACACATTTCTTTGTGTGTGTAGTAGGTTAACTTTTAAAACGTAAAGAAGAAATCTTACTCCTTTGATAAAAAAGTGCTATGAACTTTATTTTGGTTGTAAGGTGGGTAACCAGGACAAAAACTGGGTCCCACACATATACTGTGTAACATGCTGTAGACTGTTGCCAACAATTTCTCGCCAAATGCCATTTGCAGTTCCAATGGTGAGGAGAGAACCGACAGAGCATGCCTCAAACTGTTACTTTTGCTTAACAGATACAACAGGGATATCAAGTAAGTCACCCTAGACCTATCACACATAGTCAAGTACTACCAATACCGCCTCCCCCAACGTCACAGAAATTAATGACAAATCCTGAACCAGATCAAGAAGAAAATGATGATGTACGAAATCCTAGTTTTGAGGTAGCTACTGAAGCTTATTTATCAACTCAAAGCGAACTTAATGATTTGTTCGTGATTTGAATTTATGTAAAAAACAAGCAGAATTGTTGAAGTCGCACTTTAAAGGTTTGAATGTACTCGGCAAAAGTACTAAGGTATGTTACCTACTTTAGAGACATACAAGCAGATTTTGAGGATTTTTTCTCCTGAGTAGGAAAGTTAGTGTATTGTTAGTGTATTTCAGCAGTAATGAACACTTTAGGTCATGAAACACTATAAAAGTCGCGATTATTTATAGACTCATCCAAAGTTAGCCTTGAGGCTGTTTTATTTCATAATGGCAACCAATCCCCTTCAGTCTCTTTGGTCAATTCCTCAAACATGAAAGAGACATATGGCAATATGAAACTGATTTTAGAAAATATCGAATATGATAGATACATATGGAACTTGGCGATAGGCTGTTTTTTTTCTGTATTAATGAGGAACTCATATTGCAAATACGTTATTCAAACTTCCTAAACGTAGATTATATACATGGAGGTCACCAGCTGACAATTACAACTAAATAGTCCGAAATCTATGGTCAAAAATATATTGAAATTAAACTGCCAAGGTAAGATCGCAAAAGCCATTACAAAAAGAAATCATGGCCTAAGCCGATATCCCTTGAACCTGATAAGAAAAATAAATAAATAAATAAATAAATAATAGCTTTATTACCCAACAGTTTCCCATTTCTTGGGTAAAAATTTAAGATACATTTTTAATTAGTATACAATCATTAGAAGGTGATACAAAAATATCAAGTAAAAAAATAAGTACAAAAAATAAGTAGGTGAAAAACAAAATAAAGAGTGAGAACAATATAATTAAACAAATCACTACGTATATAAGAAATAAAAAATAAAAAATACACAAAAAAATTAACAATCTAATGTACTCCATAAACCAGTGCGGTATCAACCAGATGATTAATTGAGCATGACAAAATATCACAATGGTTGCATATTTTGTTATAATTATTGCACATAATATAAATGGGTGACTTCAGTAACATATTTGTTCTCGCACGTGGACAAGTAAACACGATAGTCGACCTGGAAGTAATTCTTGGCACATTAAATCTAATTTGACCTAATATATCACTGCAGTCAATACAGTTGTGTAACACAAAAATGAAACCGAAAATATAATTCTTCTTAAGTCTAAACTTACAATATTAAACCTGTTACATAACAAATCGTAATCATAACCATGGACAGGATATACTCCATCAACCTTAAAAGTTAAATATTTTAAAAGTTTCCGTTGTATCTTTTCAATCTGTTGCATATAACATTTATAAATGGGATACCAAATTAAGCTACAATATTCTAGTTTTGTTCGCACCAGCGATAGATACAGCAGTTTAATCGGTCTTATATCGCTAAAATTTCTACAGTTTCTGATGATTAAACCGTACATTTTCATAGCATGGGATACTTTCTGCTCAATATGGTTGTTAAAGGTTAATTTTTAATCAAATATAACTCATAAATCTTTAATGTTATTACATTTTTCAAGATCTGACCCCTGAATTACATAATTAAAATCAACCTTATTTTCCCTTCTAGAGTAACTTACTACTTTACACTTATTGACATTAAGAAAAAGTTTGTTTCTTACACACCAAGTATCTATATAATTTAGATCGTTCTGTAAATCTATACAGTTAGCAATTGTTTTAATTTTACAGTATATTTTAAGATCATCCGCAAAACACAATTTTCTGTTATTGATATCTAAAAATAAATCATTGATATATAATAGGAACAACAATGGACCTCAATTTGATCCCTGTGGAACAACGGATGTAGTACAGATTAATTCTGATATGAAACCATTATAGGATACAAATTGGTTCCTACCTATTAAATAGCTTTCCAGTAACTTTAAAATGTTTCCAGCAAATCCCAAATTTGATAATTTAAAGAGAAGGTATTTGTGATCAACCTTATTAAACGCTTTAGAAAAATCAGTATATATCACATCTACTTGACCTTGTACATCCAAAACATCTGAAATATGAAAAATCTTGAAAATACGCCTGTGGTTGATCCTAAAAAAGTATAACTGCCACAACTGCATATCAAGTTAAAATTTATAAAAAACTTTGTTAAGATAATGTTTTTTTTGTAGTTAAAAAAAAGTTTCCTAGACTAAGTAATGCAAAAATCAAAGAAGGCATCTTTGAAGGTCCAAAAATACTCTTATAAATAATAATCACAAGGAGATTTGATAAAAGATAACAATTTCGAAAACAGACTTAATTATTTAGAAAAAAGTGCATGCATCTCTTTGAAAAATGTGATTAGAAACTTCTTGGGAAAATACAAAGACGAGAATTCCAAAAAATATGTCGTCAACAATCTACTGAAAGCTTACAGTAATTTTTGATGAAACATGTCTCTTAAAATCCATTTCTTTGATTACCACTAAGACATTTTCCCACAGATGTTGGTCATGAGCATGAAGAACATTTCCATCAAGATATTTTAAGTATGAAAAAACGATATCAAGGAAAATATTATGAGAATGCTTGGCGAGTACTGCTAAACATTTAAAAGAGCTGCGCTCGAAGCAAAATACTCAAGAACATTTTTCACAAAAATGTGTTATTTGTATTTGACTGTCACAAGAAAACCATACGTGATAGAAAAGAACTATTATAATTTTTGGATTCAGTATAAAAAGTACAATAAAAATCAGTCAATTAAACTTTTGGCACGAAATGAGACTACCAATTAAAGCCAATTTATACGCAGACGATTTGATTATCTACCACAAAAGCAGAAGTGTGGAATGTGCGGCTGAATTAATACAGAAGTTTTTACACACGCTGGAAAAATGATCACTTAAAACTGGTTTTAACTTTTCTCCTGAAAAAACACAGTACATAATATTCAGCAAACGGAAAAATATAGAGAACGTTAATCTAACTTTAAATGGACATACTCTAAAAAAAAACAAGAGAAAAAAATTGCCTGGGGTTAACTCTAGATTGCACCCTAAACTGAAAAAGCCATATACATACCTTGCAAAATCAATGTCAACCTAGAATTAATCTCCTGAAAATTCTCTCAAACCCAGCAGATACAAGAACCCTATTAAACTCATACCAATCACTTATATGTAGCAAATTAGACTACGGCTCAATATGTTATGGTACTGCCAAAAAAACTACATTAGAAAAACTAAACTCAATTCAAACAACGTTACTAAGAATTGCTCTGTGCGCATTTAGAACTAGCCCAATCAATAGCCTTTAAGTATTAGCTAACGAATTACCTTTACACTTACGAAGGCAACAATTGTCACTAAATTATGCAACTCGTATATCATCAAATCATCAAAATCCCATGCATTCAAATATCATAAAACCTAAATGTATCAGTAATTACAAAAATAAACCTATGAATACACTCCCTTTTTATGAAAGAATCAAATTCAGTGGTTACGACTGTGAGCAGTTTAGTGCCATCATAAATCCAACCCAAAACTTTCCCTCTTGGTCAACTAGTCCACCAATTCTAAATACATCCCTTACTCGCTATCCCAAAACATCCACTAACCCAACAGTAATATATCAATCATACCATGAAATAATATCCCTATATCCAAATTCTGAACATACCTACACTGATACATCAAAAACTCAATGAGGACTAGCAGCGGCTTACATACATGGAGTAGACCATTTTGAAATACGACTCCCTCTGAGTTGTAGCATATTTACTGGAGAAGCACTGGCTATTTTAGAGGCAAATGAACTCATACTACTATCAACAAAAAACATAGAAATAACTTTTTTATAGGTGCCATCACACGTGGGAATCAAGGTAAACGAAGCAGCGGACTAGCTTGCGAATGAAGCTGCACTAGATGAAAGCATCCCTGTGTCACACATGCTAACAAGAAACGACCATATAACCTCTATTAAAAAATATATTACCAACTTATGGCAGAGTAACTGAAATTCCACATCCAACAAATTAAAAGATGTTATAGAAACTGTCGGCACCACCTTACCGCTCCCACTCAAACGTTGTGAAGAAGTGATAATAACTCGACTACGATTAGGACATACTATAACAACCCATATTCACTTAATAAATAAAGAAGCAATCCCTTTCTGCCACAACTGCAAGATCCAAATCACTGTGAAACATATTCTGTTAGAATGCAAAACATACACCCAAGAAAGAAGAAAAAATAACCTCTCTACCAACATATTGTTGGTAAGTGCTAAAATATTTGAAAGACATTAAATTTTACAGTGTTTAATAGAATATATTTAAGTTATATATACATTGTAAGAAACTGAATACTTGTAATTTGTGTTTGTACCCCCTACTAATAACTCTTAGTAGTTGATGCAGGGTCATTTTTGTTTAAATAAAAAAAAACTTTTGGGAAAAACATTATATTTTTTGTTGCCTAGTGTAATTTTCCTCCCCTAAACCCGCTTTTTCCAATTTTAATTTATATCATAAAATTTATCGAAAATATAAATATACATCGCCAATTTATTAAATGAAAACAATACTCCCACAACAAACAGTCCGGATTTCCATCAATTTGTATATATGTTTACAAAAAATAGTTTATATTTTACAACAAAACCTAATCCTTTGAAAAATGAACCCCTACGAGGTTCGATAACAGAATTAATAATATATATAACGAAATTTATTAATTTAGAAATGAGTTTAAAAGGGGCTTTACGGAATTTTATTGTGAAACCCATTTAGTTGCGGTACATTTGAAACAGCGGGCGTTTTTCGATATGAAAATAAAAGCTGTCAACGGTTTTGGGTTGTCATACATTCGTATGTTGGTTTTGGGTGATTTATCGTTATGATCTCTTTATTGTCAACGTGTAAAAGTAAACAAGGTAGAACTGTTTAAATAGGCGATGTTTTGGAGATGAAAAATGACATAAATCTTAAAGAGTCGAGCATTAGAGAGTAAGTAAAACTACAGGGTGTTTCAAAATTGTAAGTCATAAATTAAATCACGCATTTCGGGGACAAAAATAAATTGATTGAGTCCAACTTACCTTAGTACACAAAAGTGTACACAAAAAAGTTACAGCCTTTTGAAGTTACAAAAGAAAAATGCATTTGCATTATCCCCTAAACTACTTGACATTTTGTAATAAAAATGGACACGTTACTTCCTTGTTCTGAAAGCATTTTTCATACAAAAGAAACAACAACATCTAAGCGCACAGAAAAATTTTATGGGTGGTGTGCAGCCCTAAATCCCCCCAAACTTTTGAGTACGTTCAAATCAAATGAATTTTGTGGCATTAGTTTAACACATTATTTTTAAAAAAATTTTGCATCTTATCACTTTTTCAAAAAACTAGTTTTTTCCTAGTTGGCCATAAAATTACAATTAGTTTCTACGGATATAATAATTACAAACAAATTCCATCAATAATAGTCAATAATTTGAAGCTATCATTTATTGCGTGAATAAGATTAATATTAAAAATTTTGATATTACAATGGCCTACACAAGTTGGATTAAATTAAATTATGATTTCAATAAATTTGTCCCCGGAATGCGTGATTTAATTTATGACATACCTTTTTGAAACACCCTGTATAATCGATTTGGAAATGCGTAATAGCGCATTACTGAACGAACAATATTTAACACCGGCTCAGAAGAAATACCGGACATAACCGACTATGAAATAAGAATGGCCCTAAATCAATTAAAAACGTTGAACGTAAAAATGTTGAAAATCGGTGGAAGAAAAATAGAACAGGTATTAAATATTTTATTTAATAAAGTAATTGATGAAGGAAAGATTCCTCAAGAATGGTACAACTCCGAAGTCATTTTACTATTCAAGAAAGGAGACAAAGCAAACATCGAGAATTACCGACCAATATCCTTGCTCTCACATCTGTATAAATTACTAACTAAAATCATAACCAACCGCCTAACACATAAGCTCGATTTCTATCAACCTATCGAGCAGGCTGGATTCAGAAATCATTTTAGTACCATAGACCACTTGCACACCGTAAGAACACTGATAGAAAAATGCACCGAGTATAATGTTCCAATTCATATGGCGTTCGTCGATTTCCATAAAGCATTCGATTCCATCGAATTATGGGCAGTACTTGAATCTCTAGAAAATGCACGTATAGATTCAAGATACACTGACATAATTAAAAACATATATGAAAATGCCACCATGCAGATAAAGCTGGACGAAAGCACAAAAACTAATCCCATAAGACTACAACGGGGAGTAAGACAAGGAGACACCATCTCCCCCAAACTATTTACCCTTGCTCTAGAAGACATTTTTAAGAAACTAGAATGGAACAATAAGGGTATCAACGTCGACAGATCATACTTAAACCACTTGCGATTCGCAGATGACATAGTTTTAATAGCCGATAATATCCAAGAACTAAATGATATGTTACAACAATTAAATGCAGTTTCAGGAGCGGTAGGCTTAAAAATGAACTACAGCAAAACAAAAATACTGAGCCGAGACCAGACAAATATAACAATACAAAATCATACCATAGAAAATGTTGAACATTATGTATATCTAGGTCATGTTATCAAACTAGGAAAACCAAATCAAGATGCTGAAATTAAAAGAAGAACACAACTGGCATGGGGCGCTTTCGGCAAATTAGCATATATCTTGAAAAACACCTCCATTCCTGTAAACTTAAAGAAAAAGGTATATAACACATGCATACCACCAGTTTGTACTTACGGCTTGGAGACAGTAGCCCTTACCAAAAAATCTGCTAAAAAATTAGAAACAACGCAAAGAGCAATGGAACGAATCATGCTTGGAATATCACTAAGAGACAAGATTAGAAACACCGAGATAAGACGTAGAACGAAGATTAGGGATATTGTGGAAGAAATTGCAAAAATGAAATGGCGCTGGGCAGGTCACGTAGCCCGATATAATGACAACAGGTGGACACGGAGAATTCTAGAATGGAGACCAAGGACGACAACAAGAAGCACGGGAAGACCTCAAAAAAGATGGGTAGATGACATAAGAACAGTGGCAGGCAAACAGTGGATTAGATTTGCGCAAGATAGAGAAAGATGGAAGCCATTGGGAGAGACCTACATTCAGGAGTGGATGGAAAATGGTTGACAAAGAAGAAGAAGAAGAAGTAATAGCGCAACATGATTGTTTAAAGTAGAAAAAATATGATTATCGATACGTTCTTGTCTTATTTTAAACAAGAATTTATAAAAATAACGTGAACACCCCTAAAAGATTTGAACACGATACAACCTAAGGAGTAAATGGGCAAGTCTTAAGGAATTAGGCCTCGGTTGGGGAAAACATGATTTTATGAGTTTAAAAATGTCCTAACTGAACAATACGTCGATCGGTTTCGTCTTGGTTTTCGTGATAAAGCACCAACTGTTACAAATTGTTTTCCCAAAAATATGTTTTTTTTTCTATTTATTATTTATGTAAACCTTTTGGTGAACGCCTAGCATTTGTATGGTTACAGAGTGATTCATTAAGAATGTCCAATAAGAGATTCAAACTCCAACTCAATAGATTCTAGTCTTCAAAATACTTGATTGTGCTCAACATGTCTTATAAAAAAATTGCTAGTTTCCGAGATACCGAGTGTTTAAAGTTTAAGTATGGATTTTCATTTTCGCAATAATTTTATATGTTTTCACAATTTCTAGTTAAAAATTGACAATTTTACGTTTTTTTTGTGATGACGATTGCTAATTTAGACTCTAATTTAGCATTGCTTATAGAGGGCGCTAGTCACACTTGGTTGTGTTGATTAAATCAAAGTTTTTTCGGGTAAACTGCTTTTAAAATAATAAAAAAAAATAAAAAAGAAGTATAAATTCTACAAAAACAGTTATTCTTAATTCTTCTTCTTCTTTTTCCTCTTTATAAGCAATTCTGCTTGTTCATTGGCGGATTAATACCTCTATGGAAGGTTGTCATTCCATCTTTTGCACGGTCGTCCAATACTTCTTCTACAGACTGGTGACTATCTCTTGCTATTTTGACGACACGGGTCTCTTCCATTATGCTTATGTGGTTATTCCATTCCTTTTTTTTTATTTTGTGTCCAATTATTTATACACTGTATGTTACATTTTCTTCTAATCTCTTCACTTCTCTTTCGATCTCCCAGCGTATTTCCTTTAATTCTTCTCCGTACTCTCATCTCTGCGTTTCCAGTAGCCTTTGCGTTGTGGCTGTGTCGGGTCTTGTTTCTGAGGCATATGTCATTATTAGTCTTACAGTGGCTTTATAAATTCTTGACCTCATCTCAGTGTTAATGTGTCTGTTTCGCCATATAGTATTATTAAGGCATCCTGCCAGTCAATTTGCTTTTTCTACTTGACCTCTCACTTCCAGGTCTCCATAGCTAGACAGTGTAATTCCCAGGTACTTTATTTCCATTACTTGTTTAATACTGATGCCATCAATTTCTATTTTACGTTGGTTCTTTGCTAACTATTATTGTTTCAGTTTTCTGAGATGAGAATGTCATCTTTTGGTCTTATGTTAAATCTGTGGACTAGTCTTTGCAGACTATCTAACAGAGTATTTTTATTCTTTTGATAATTTCATCCATGATCAAATTGAAGAGCATGGGGCTCAATGAATCCCCTTGTCTTATTTCGCTGCCTATTGCTATAGGTTCTGTAAGTTGTCCATCTATCCTGACTTCCATTTTGTTGTTTTGGTAGATATTTTTTGGATAGTTTTTTTAATATTTAGGGGAACTTCTCTATTATACAGAAGATGGCTTACATATTTGAGTCTTACTCTGTCAAACGCTTTCTTTAGGTCAATCAGAAATGCTGGTCTATTATACTCTAGTGATTTCTCAGTAATTTGCTTTATAACGAATATTGTATCTGTACACGATCGTCCACTACGAAAACCCTGTTGTTTATCTGATAAACTTATCTTCTGATTTATTAGCACTTGTAAAATTTTAGTCCGACAAACACTAATAAAAGCAGTTAAAGCACTATACAAAGAAAACAAAGTAGCTATTAAATGTGGAAATAAAGCCTACAATCCATTTAAGACGACAAAAGGACTTCTACAAGGCTGTGCTACGTCCCCTACTCTGTTTAAAATATTCTTGGAAAAGACACTCAAACCATGGAGGAGAAAGTGCGAAGGAATGGGCATACCAGTAAGAGACGAATACCTATACACCTTAAGTTTTGCCGACGATCAAGTAGTCATCGCACAAGATGAAGAAGATCTCAGCTTTATGCTCAGAAAACTAGAAGAAGAATATAAAAACAACGAAATGGAAATAAACTTAGAGAAAACCGAATACCTAACAACAGAAAACAAGGATATGAGAAACCTAGAGATAGACGAGGGAAGACAAATAAATGGAACAGATAAATTCAAGTATTTAGGAACCATAATATCGAACAAGGGAACAACAGAAGAAGATATAAATAACAGACTGAGACAAACAAGAAACTGTATAAGACAACTAAACTCAGTGTTGTGGGATAAGAACATTACGATAAAGACAAAAAAGAGAATATATAACACCCTGACAAGAAGTAACCTGACATACGGGTCCGAAAACTGGACAATAAACAAGAGAAATAGAGGTAGAATAAGAGCAGTAGAAATGGAGTTCCTGAGGAGAAGCTGTAGACTTACAAAAAGAGACAGAATTGAAAACGCAGAGATTAAGCGGAGAATGGGAGTGCAATCAGACATAATCGACTATATAGAGGAGAAGAGACTATCCTGGTACGGCCACGTCAGAAGAGCGGACAGAGGACGCTAGATAAACAAAATCACAGAATGGAGCCCGATTGGAAGAAGAAAGAGAGGAAGACCCCGAAGGTCATTCAGAGATGAAATCGACGAGGCTATGGAGAAAAGAACCCTGCGAGATGGAGACTGGAATGACAGGGAAAATTGGAGAAAACGGTTGAGTGCAGGAAGACAGTGAAAACTGTGGAAATCCTTAGTAGTAGTAGTAAAATTTTAGTTGTAAGTTTTAGCATAGTATTTAACAAGTTTATACCTCTGTAGTTTTCTGGCTGTTTTTATCTCCTTTTTTGAATAGTAGAAATAGTTCGCTCGTTTTCCATTCTTCCGGTATTTTATTGTGTTATATAATTTTATTAATTAATGTTGTTAATTGTTCTGTCATTGCTGCTCCACAATATTTCTGTAATTCGTTTGGTAACCCGTCTTTACCTGCTGCTTTTCTGTTCTTCGGGTTTTCAAGCATTTTCCGAACTTCCTGTACATTTATATTAAGTTCTTCATTTGTGGTAATTTCTGGTGTTACCGGTTCTAGCGTAGTTGGAGGCTCGAGACTTCCTTGCTCGAGGCTAAGATATTAGACTTAATTTTTGCCCAGCTTTCTTCGACTCCACCACTTTCTGTGATATATGTGTTTCTGCTTTTTACCTTTTTTACCTTTATACACGAAAGGGCAAAACACTAAATAAACGTTACGATTACGACAATTAAAAAATTATAAAGATTTGAATTGTGGCACATAAAAAAGAAGATATTCCCGCTCTCTCCACCAAACATTGCAATCATTGGTAAAGAGAAATGATTTTGAAATTGGTCTATTGGTCTGATGCTATTATCAGGTGACTAAAAAAAAATTCTTTGGAATTAAAATTAAATTATAAAACGCAAATTTTTAATACAAATTTCACCGACCACATCGATATAAATATATATTTATTTCATAAAAAAGATGGATCGATACATCAAAATTATTATATTATGCTAAATAAGCTTGAACAATTTTTATTGGTATTTTAATAAATAATTTCTATAAAATTCATCGGTAATTTTATTATTGAACCGAGTTCGGGTTTGTGTATCACAGGATTACATTTTGTAGTAAAATATTTTTATAAATCGAGTTCGACTAATGAAAATAATCATATTATTTTCACTCTATCAATGGGTTTTGTTTAATCAATTGAACCGTGCATATTTAAAACAGAGTTTGTAATGAAATATATTGATATTTTGTATGGGAAATACTAAAAATACTAAATAAATAAACAAAGCGATGAATGTTACTTTTGTCTTTGTTTTTGCTGATTTTTGTTGGTAAAGACAAATAAACCCAAAAACAAACAGCCCCTGGCTTCTAAAAAATCTATTTTTTTTGATTCCTTGATTTTTCTCTCCAATTTCTCTCTCGCCTATTATAAATTCTTTGGAAGTCCTCTTCTTTTTTCCCCATTTCTCCCTCCTTCAGTATTGTTTTAACATTTCGATTTCTTCCTTTTGCCAAATTATTAGTCATCATCATCATCATCACGTAGCGCTACAACCCTGGGTGGGTCTTGGCGGACTGTACAACTTTTTTCCAATTTGTTCGGTCTTCCATTAACCTAGGGTCAAATGGAATGTCCATTTTCCGGAGATCTGCTTGGATGTTATCTCTCCATCGCATTCTGGGACATTCGAGTGGTCTTTTGCATGTGGGAATCTTCTCCCATACCAGTTTTATAAGTCTCTCGTTATGCAGTCTGTGTACGTGGCCTGCCCATCTTAGTCCGCTGTGATTTAATTCCTTGGACAATATCGGCGTCATTGTAGAGTGCTTTTAATACGATATTGGTTCTGATCTTATACTGGTTTGTGGTGATGTCATGGCGAGGTCCGAAAATTTTTCTAAGTATTTTTCGTTCAAAGCGTCTGAGCTTTTCTTCGTTTGCTTTGGTTATGGTCCACGTTTCGCATCCGTATGTTATTACAGGTCTGACGATGGATTTATAGATTGTGATCTTTGAACTTCTTGTAAGGTTTTTGATTTTATGAGCTTATCCACTGCGAATAGACAGCGGTTTGCAGATTGGATTCTGTCTTTTATTCCTTCAGTAACATCGTTGTCAGCTGTGATTACGGCCCCCAGATACTTAAAACGTTGTACTTCTTCGAAATTGAAGGTGTTGACCGTTACATTTTGTCATATTCTGTCTCTTCGTGTCGTTCTATTTATACACATATATTTCGTCTTCTCTTCATTTAATCTTCAGCCCTACTTCACTTGTTGCTCCTTCCACATTGTTGAAGATGTCTTTCGTGGATAGGATGGAGTCTCCAACGAGATCTATGTCATCTACATATGCAAGTAATAGCTTGGGACCTTGAACCGATAGCAATTCTGTTTTTATTTCGGCCGACCTCGTGGCTTTATCTAATACAAGGTTAAAAAGTAGTGGAGATAACGCATCACCCTGTTTGAGTCCACTGTTGATTTCAAAGCTGCCAGACAGTTCGACCCTCCATACAGACTTTGGTCATCCGAATGAGTTTTTTTTTGGTATTAAGAACTTCGCCATGGCATTCCATACTTGACTTCTTCCTACGCTATCATATGCCTGTCGAAAGTCTATCAAAAGATTGTGTATGGGTCTGTTATGCTCCCATCTCTTTTCTAGAAGTTGTCTCAACTTAAATAGTTGATCTATTGTTGATCTGTTTGCCCTAAAACCGGCTTGATATTCGCCTAGGATATTTTCAGCTTAAGAGATTAGTCTACTAAGAATGATGTTTGAGAGGGTTTTATATGCCGTGTTTAGGAGTGAAATTCCTCTATAATTCGCGCATTTTGTTTTGTCCCCTTTTTTGTGGATGGACACTATTATGTTTTCCTTCCATCGTGCTGGTATCCTTTCTTCTAACCATATGTACGTTATTAGCTGGTGGATTTGGCGATTTAGTGCGTCTCCCCCATATTTTCGAAGTTCTGGTGGTATCCGCCTTGTGATTTTTCAGCTTATTTAAGGCCTTTTGGGCTTCAAAGGAGGGATTTTTAACGGGCATGTCCGCTGTGATATAGATCTCTTCTTTGTGCTGTTCTTCCTGTATGATGTTTAGAAGGTCCCTAAAATACTCTTTCCACTCCTCAGTTACTTCTTTACCGTCGATTATCATAATATCAAATTAATATCAAATCCTTCAATCTTTCGCCACCTTCCTTAAAAATTTCAGCTGAGATACTACTTTCTCCTGCACTTTTGTTATTTTTTAGGTCTCTTATTATTTCTTTGACTTCATTCAAAATTGGTTCCTTGCACGTCCTTTCCTCATCTTCTTGTCAATTCTCATTTCCCTCAAGTTCCTCTTGTTGGTCTGTATTCATCACTAATAATACTAGCTATATTTCTTCAAATCATCTCAAGCTTATTTTTTTCTTAACTTGATTACAACATTTCTCTCTTTCTCTTTTGTGATCCTTCAAGCGCTCTTCGCATAATATGCTTTCCATATATATTAAATTATTATGAAGACATCCTCGTTCTGGATGGAATTCGTTTGAACTGTTTTAGTAGTGTGTTCGTATAACAGTTCTAAGCGGAATTAAGTGTAGTGGTACGCCTACTTCTTTTAGTACCTGTCATAGATGTTGCCTTTTGACCCTGTCAAACGCTTTGTGATAACCTATAAAAAAAGTATAATGGGATATTGAATTACCTAAATTTTTCTGTTATTTGTCTTATGTTCAGTGGGTGTTCCGAGTCCCTCTACCTTTGATAAATCTAGCTTGCTCTTGGGGGATTTCTGTTTCTTGTATAGGAAAGTTTTCAATCTCTCTTTGACTATTTTGCTGGCATGTGAGATAAGGGACATAGTTTTATAATTCATTTAATGGAAGCTGTTTTATATATATTGTTATTGTAGATGTTGTCCAGTCGAAAGGCTAATACTTAGAATAACATATTTTGTTACAGACAAGTAAAGCAATTTTATTCCGGTTTCTTCAGTGGCTTTGGGAATTTCTGCTGTTATCACATTTAGACCTAGTGTTTTACTGATCACCAGCCTCAATTAATTCTTCGTATATTAGGTTCTTCTTCTATTTCTTCAAGGATTTGGTGAACAAGTTCCTAGCATTGATCATTTTTTTGATTTCGTTTCACTTCTTACTTCAATATCTAGCACAAGCATCTTATGTTGTTGGTCTACAATCTACACCTACACAGGCGTAATATTCATAGTTCTTAAACTCGTCAACATGTCCATCAATCATTCAAATGAAACATATATTCGCGTAACAAAGTAGCCCAGTAAACCAACCCCTAACGAATTCCAAACAGTGTCATTCATTCTCTAACAAAAGACATATTTATTTTTATTGACGAGATATATCCTACATTCGGCGCATATGTTATGTGATTTGCAACATCTATTGCCTATATTTTCGGGGACATTATTTGCGGCGCTGCGACGACAATGACACAATGCCAGGGGCGGTTTGTTTGCCGTTCCATCGGTAATGATTCAATTTGGAGACCGACAGTGTTAGGCCTGCTGATATCGGTTGGTCTTTTCTTTCTTTCGAATTGTGCAGCTGTTATTTGTCTACACAGGAACAGGACCGTACTCAGGAGAGTGCTTTTATCGATTTCAACCCTTCTACTGATGATTTTTTTATTCGGTAGTATACGTACAAGCTATAACATCTTTGAGTCACAGATAAATAGAGTAAATGTTTCTTTGCTGATATTTTTTGTATTGCAAAACATTTAAATGACAATTGTTGACTTACACCCCTACCTAGAAATGGGAAAGCTCTTTCAAATGAACTACGAACTCATCAAAGAGAATTTTGTGGCTTTCTTGATTTATTTTCCTATATAATATCATAAGAGAGAAAATTTTGCCGGCAGTATTTTTGAATGGTATGAAAGTTTATTGCCTGGCAATTTTCGCGAATTAAATTTTGGCAGTTAAATCAGGAGTTTGTCAAAATAAAACCAGACGAAAATTTTGCCGGTAAATAATTTTTCTCTCAAATGATATTTGACAAGACTATTTCACGAGACAATTAATGCGCCATATCAACGAAACATAATCTTTATTTATTTGTTAACAATATTAAATGCACAATTATTATGAGCTATAGTCGTTTGCCCATTCTTTTTTATCAAAACATGATTTTGTTTATTATTGAACTTCTGGTGGTGACTGGAATCCAGCTGCAGATATGGTTTTAGACAGCTTGCATTTGTGTTAATTTGTTAATTTAATTAACTCCTGTTCAGAAACACCTTGATTGACCAAGGCTGATACAGCTGAAGATTGATCAGAATAGTTTTTTGTTTTTATGTTTTTTTGTGTCTGTTCCAATTTTTTCAGCTGAAGGCAGATTCAGCAGTTGGGGTGAACGGTAAGAGTCTTTTTGATAAAATCTTTGTTCTCATTTTTTCCATTAATTTCAAAAATAATCTAACTGGGCATACATTTTCGTTTGATGAATTTCTTACCAGCCATTTGCTGCTTGCCAAACTTTTCGAATCGCCTTGATTTTTGTTGGAAAAAATACTGTTGTATTCAATTCGACCCCTAAATTCTCCCATAACATCAAATTCCATCTGGAAAAAGTGAATCTTGCAGTTTACGGCCTCATTGTCTCTCCAAGCAAGTTCAAATGAGCAAATGTGAACTTTTTTTGTGCTCCATCGGGGTTTTCTCGTCGTACTTTTGGATGATTTTTAATAGTTCTTCAGTGGATAATGATTTTGAACTAAGTTTTCTTTTTTCTTTAATATTTTGAAGCTGCCTCCGCTTGGTATCTCTGGCTAATCTTGCACATTTGAAATATATATTTGTGAAAAGGTCAATTTTTATGCCGTACTCCGTAAAATATTTTTCTTGTACCATTTTTGCTGTAGTACCACATTGTACATTCTAGTAAAGACGACTCTTTATAGTCTTCGCCATTGCCCTTTTTTATGTTAAAGACATAATCCTCGAGAATTTGTGCTAGTTTCGGTATGGTAGTATATCTGTCAAGCATAAAATTTCTCACTCCTGGTAACCCGAAATTTGGGTCTAAATAGAGTTTCTGCATCTCTGTGTGTTCAATGGGACATTTTCCGAAACCAATTTTTTTATTTCTTTACCTGGCTGGCATCCAGATCTTGATTTTTCGTCTGGATTCATAATATCTGTCAAAAATTGATTACGCCTCAATGACGTTTGTCAAACTGACAACAATAGAATTACCAGACACCTTCGTGACGGATCTGTCGTAATTTTATCGCTGAGAAATCACGGACAGGAAGGAGTTTTTGTCAGTAGGAAACGTGGCGTTGCTATGACGTTTTATCAGTTAAAAATAGTCTAATGAAATAGTCAAGTAAAAGTTTTATAAAACATAAGTTACAGGTACAGCAAACTCAACAATTTGTTATGAATGTTTGTCACACTTAAACTATAGAATCTTAAGACCAACTGGTATCAAAATAAGGCACTGTTACGACTTTCTACCATTCAGAAAAGAAAAAGAATAATTGTGGAATGATTTTGAATGTATAGCAGATTAATTCATGACACGAATAATTTATGGATAATTGATATCGGTATTAAGAGACGGTTCCCCAATAGGAAGACGATCAGTAGGAAGACCAAATAAACGATGGAATGACAATTTTCCTGGAGGCACATTGAAAAACACACAAACAACAAATCTACATAAAAAGAAAAAGAAAAAGAAGAACAATTTAAGGAAACGATGCCAAAAAAAGAAAGGAAATTAAATATGTATTTAAATATAAAAGATGTTTACTTGCTATATACACGTCAAAATTGTTTAGTACCGAATGATTTTGTGGGCCCACATTGTTCTATTGTGACACAGCTTACACTTTCTCGAATGCACAAGCTATATTTATGTATACTAAAATAAATTTACCAAATTTTTCATTTAGTGGTACTAAATCTAGTCAGTACGACTCTGCGCAGTCTATCTAGGAACCGTTTAGTACTTATGCCGGATTATCTAACAGTGTTTTTGAAAAATTCTCGGAAAGAGGTTTCGAAGAATGAGTCGGTACTTTTTTTCGTAGACAACTATTGGAAACTGACAGTTCGTAGAAAAAAGTAACTGTAAATGCATATAAAACGGTAAATGCTTGTTTTCGGGTTAGATGAACGGTCACTTCTTGAAATTTTGTGACGTTGTTGGTTTCTGAATGAAAGTTTTGGAAAAGAGTTTTGATTTGCCTTTAGTGTGAATACGTCTTGGTGAATTTTTTTCTAAAATGCTATTATTACTTTATTTTACTTCTTGCAAATGCTTTGTTTCTTTTGTTTTCACCAAACTATTTTTTTTTGTACTGTAATGACAGATTATTTTAAAAAAAAATATGCTTGTGATGTATAGTCAATTTAAAATGCCATCTTAACAATTGATTTTTTGAGATATGAATCTTAAAACAAATCCTGCATGCTATATCTGTCATGGTCTGGGGCAGCATGTCGTCTAAAGTTGTGGGAAATTTACAATTTATCGATGGGATTGTAAACACGGACAAATATTTGAATATTTTAGAAGAATCTCTTTTACCGGTTATGGAACACCCTTTAACATCAGCGGAAGATTTTGTCTTCCAACAAGATGGCGCAGGTTGTCATACCTCAAAAAGTGTTTAAAATGGATTGAAGACCATGGCATACAACTTCTGGAATGGGTTTCTAACAGTCCCGACTTGTCTCCAAAAAAGACTTTATGGCGTGAAATGAAAGAAGCTTTGAGAAAACATCCTGCCAGGTCCGTCAATGAATTGAAGGAAAAATTGTAAGAAATATGGAATTCGTTTACATTAGAAATTTGCAGAACTTGGTACAAATTATGCCTCGAAGAATTGTGAATGTCATTAAAAATTAAGGGGATGTAACTCACTGGTAAACTTTCACATTTTTGTTTGTTAATATTATATATATAGGTGAAGAAAAACAATACCTACAAATTTTACCCTCAGAAGTAAAGAATGCCCTACAGAATGCAAAACAAGGAAAAGCACCGGGTCCTGATCAAATTCCAGTTGAACTGTTAAAAGCCTTAGATGACGGTAATATAAAGAGACACCCGAATTCTCAACCACATATATGTAGAGGGCAACATCCCGGAAGAATGGCTTAAATCGATATTTTTACCTCTACCAAAAAACAACAATCCCAAATCATGTAATGACTATAGATTGATAAGCCTAATGTGCCACCCTTTAAAGATTCTCTTGAAAATTGTTCAAAACCGAATTTATAAGAAATGTGAGGAGCAGATAGATGAAACTCAGTTTGGCTTCAGAGGAGGCATGGGTACAAGAGAGGCACTATTTGCGTTGACGGTACTCTTGCAGAAATGTCGGGAATATAACAAGAGTGCATATGTATGCTTCATAGACTTTAGGAAGGCCTTTGACCGAGTGCAGCATATGAAGTTAATAGATGAATTAAAAAACATCAATTTAGACAAAAAACACATTGAGTTTATTAAGGCTATATACTGGAACCAGAAAGCAGTAGTAAAGGTGAACGATATAGAAACAAATAATATACCGATTGCGAGAGGGGTTAGGCAAGGATGCGTCTTGTCTCCGACGCTTTTCAACGTGTACTCACAGGTCATATTCAGAAAAGCCTTATGGGAAAGAAAAGAGGGAATAAGAATTGGTGGAAAAATCATAAACACCATGAGATTTGCAGATGACACGGTAATTATGGCTGAGAGTATAGAAGAATTACAAACTTTACTAGATGCAATAAATAGTGAATGCATTCAAATGAGACTTGACATCAACACAGATAAGACCAAATTTATGATAGTATCAAGGAGTCCAATAAATAATGAACAACTAACTCTTGGTGGACAGCAAATAGAGAGAGTGACAAAATATAAATATCTTGGAGCTTACATCAACACAGAATTAGATCCAGACCAAGAGATCCGGGTACGAATAGAAATGGCAAGGGCAGCGTTCTTAAAATTCAAACAATTGTGCTGTGACAAAAATCAGGTTTGTTAAATGTTACGTCTGGTCGCAACTATTGTACGGGGTAGAAACATGGACACTAAAAGCGCAAATAGTTAAAAAGATTGAAGCCTTTGAACTTTGGATATACCGGAGAATGTTGAGAATTCCATGGACTGCCAGGGTCACCAATGAGGAAGTGCTGAGAAGGATGGGTCGAGACAAAAAATTGTTGAGATCGATAAAAGTACGCAAGACTGCATACCTTGAACACATACTAAGAAATAATAAATATAGTCTTCTGCAGGTCATCATGCAGGGTAGAGTCGATGGCAAAAAGGGAATAGGTAGAAAGAGGAAGTCATGGCTGCGAAATATTCGAGACTGGACAAACATGACTGTAGACGAATTATTCCACGTTGCAAAAGACAGAGAAGCTTTTAAAAATGTGGTCGCCAACCTCCGTTAATGGGGACGGCATAGGAAGAAGAATATTATATTCCATGCGTTTTTTTTTAAATTTTTTAATATTCTGTTTAATCAATAGTTTTCATTACGTTATAAAATATTTTCTATAATTAGGAAATTCAAAAATGTTGCGCTTTTATTTTTGTTCTCTAAAATTTAATTTGAAGGGGGGTCGTAAATGGTAAATATGTATTTTTGGTAAACCGCTTTGGCGAGACAAAGTTAAAGCGTTTACTCCAGCAATTCGTTAACGCCATCCTTAAAGATTTACTAGGGATGTTTTATGCCAAACTGAGCAAAGATAAACCTGTTCAGTTCATCACTAGAATATGTGTTTCACTGAATAATTCCAGTATAATACGGTGAAACCTAAGTTCACACATAACTATTACCATCTACCAGTATTAATTCTAGCAACGCGTCACTTGATTTCAATTTTACTATAGATTTAATGATTGTTCAGAAATAATTTTAAGCTTTAATGCCTTTCTAAGTGCTATTGAATATATATTCTAAGCAAATTCTTATTTGTTCCAGGTTTGGTTCAAGAATCGAAGAGCAAAATGCCGACAACAACTCCAACAGCAACAACAGAAAGAATCCAACAGAACGACACCCACACCAGCTAAATCAAAACCGAGTAAAGTGTCCCCAGTTACGGCTTCAGTGCCCACTACAACCGTAGCTCCCCCTCCAAACATCCCCACACCGACGACTTCAGTGTCACCGCCAGTCGTCAATATAAAAAAAGAGTCCCCTCAAGTTCAACCTTACAAAAACAACGGCAATCTCACACCTTTAGGAAGCAACACTTCGAGCGTTATAACTACACCTTCCCCGCCGATTACTCCGGGTAGTAACCCGGGCAGTAATCCTTCCGTAAACGCAGCCTACCACGAAGGCTACAACTCTTTTAACTGGCATTCCAACGGCCACAATTCCTCCCCCCATCACTACTACAGCCAAAGCTATAACCCCGCTTACTACACTCAGATGGACTACTTCAACCAGCAGAACTCACAGAACCAGATGCAGATGAGCAACCACATGGGCGGCACCTATCAAATGGGCAACTACCCCGGCATGTCCATGTCCGCCTCGCACCATCAAAACTTCAGCCCCAGACACCCGACGGACTGCAGCTTGGATTACATGAACCAAATGGTTTAGTCAAAGTACAAACGTATTTTTCTATGTTAGGACAATCGATATATCGTTTAAGTGCATATCAGAGTGTAAATAAATATTAATATGCGGGCCTAAAGTTCTGCACTGTACAATAAGAAAAAAATCGAATCTTTGTATATATTATTTTATTTAGCTTTGTTTCTAAAAGGGTTTATCTAATACTACAAAAATCTAGTGAGTATTCGGAAACATTGAGATTATGTCAATGGTTGCAAGACGAAAATTTTAGTATACAGTATTTCTTAATGTCTGACAGCACGCTTAGCAAAGTCTAATATGTTAGAAAGAAAAGCTTAAATCGATGGTGTCACGACAGAAAGGCATAAGCGCCATTGAGAGTTTTTTTCAGGAGACACAAAAAACGTTTAATTTCGCTTAATATTTCTTTTTTTACATTTTATTATTATCGAACTGAGGCATTTTGACTTACCATATGTTAGTTATAAAACAATTGTTATAAACATGAGATATTTAACATTTTGGTGCTTACGCCTTTAATGTTAGGTTCTGTGGTGTTTAAGCCTTTTTGAAAGGCGGTTACCATATTTGGAAAAAAGTATTTTGATCAAAAAATGTCGCTTAGGAACTTGTACGCCTTTTAATTTTACGGAATTATAACAAAAATTGAGAATAAATCTTTTCATTTTAAAGCATAACAATTAAGTAAAAATAATACAAATTAAACAATACACAATAATATATTTATGAGTTTCTTAGAGTTATATTGGTGTAAAAAAATACAAAAATAAAGTTAATATAATTATCACGTTATATTAAGTAAAAAACAACAAAAACTATTAAAACGTACCATTTTTCTACATTGATAACTAAGTAATTTGTACTATAAAACTAATAGAAATAAAATACAAATCAAAATTTGATAACAGAAAATAACATTTATCAATAACAAAGCAAACTAATAGAAACGAAGGACCGATATAACAAAAAATTGAACCAGTTGATGAGCTAGAACTAATGCTGTCAATTTCATTCTCATTTTAAAAAAATACTGTTAAGGATGATGAATCTGATTCGGAGTTTAAAGAATCATTTTGTTGTATAAAATCATTACAACCTATCTTCTCATCAACTAATGAACTAAATACTATTGCGGCATTATTACTACTATCATCAGTATCATCACTATCTGAGTAAGGTACAAGCTTTTTATTACAGGTTAATAAATCAGTCTCTTCTTCGGCAGTTTCATCAATATTCGAAAATAAACGGCTGTCAATATTCAAATTTGGACTTAGAGGAAAACTGAAATCCACAATGGCATCATCATCTAGAACAGAACTAGGCATTTGGAGTTCTTGTTCATGGTCTTGTAGTACAGGCTCTAAAAGAACATCATGCTTTAGCGCTTCATTGAGGACCTCATTTTCAGTGGAAAATGAACCATAGTTTTTATTATTTCCGCTGGATTCCTTCACATTGCTTTCCTGATCTTCCCAAATGGATTGCAATGCAAGATTTATTATTTTGTGCCCCCGAGAAACCATTCTAAAAACCATTAAAAAAAAGAAGTAAGCGCCATTCAAATGTTAGTTTTTTAAAATAATATTACTACCAAAATATAACTTTAAAATTAAAAAAAAAGAAAACTATACAACAAAGTCAATATATATTTTATTTAGGTTCAAACCTTATTTAAGTCGGTTAAGTAGTAACTTTTCTATGGCAAATCTAAGTCATAGTGTATTTTAAATGGCCAAATGGCGGTTAGATAAACGAAAAATTTTTTTCTGAAAAGGCCTAACCGACAGTCGGTAAAATTGTACATTCTTATGGTATATTATGATTTCTCAAGATAAATAATCTAACTAAACGCTTAACAAAACATTAAATATTAATAATATTTCAAATTATTCTTTACCTTATTGATATAACCACGTTTTCAGACCCAAGACGTAAGCACCACCTTAGACTACGGATCTTGTCGCTTACAAATTTCGGTGTCTCATCTTTTAAGAAACTCATTTGGCGGTTAGAAAATTCAAAGCTTGTTTTAGTCGAGTTGGAATTTTTTACAGCTGCGTCATTTTAATAGTCGATAGGACGTAAAATGTATTTTATTTTGATACCAAAACATAAATTTATAAATTTTGGCGCTTATGCCTTTTTTGTCGTGACGCCATCGAAATGATGTTTAAAGTGGGTGCCACTAGGAGAATAACTATGTTTGCTAAGATTGGTAGAATGTAGTTACTCAAAGAATTTTTTTTTTAATTTTTAAGTTCAATTAATTAAAAAATAAGGCTTGGAACAATTTTAGCCCGCCGTCACTCACCCATCAACCCTAAAAAAGCGTATTTTTAACTTTTTTTGGAAGTGGCTGCAGTACCAATTTTTTTAATCTTGTGTATTTGACCAAAAACTATGTCTGACATTTTTCAGATTTTTCCGTATAGTACGCCATCTTCAAAAATCCAAAAAAACTGTTTTTAGGGGTTTTGGGGGGATTTTTTCATTTTATAGACTTCAAAATAGATCAAATCATGGTTTTTTTATAGGTTACATTTTTTAAATTAAATGAAGCCTTTAGAGCATTCAAAAATTGGACGAAACACCTTTAAACTTCCATAAAGCATGTTTTTTTTTTAGGTTTAAGGGTTTTAGCAGGGTTAATCATAGTTTTTGAAATCAATACAACCCAAATAATTTTTTTTTAATTTTCTACGTTAAATGCTTAATTAAAAAATAAGACTAAAAAAAAGAATAAAAACTTCAAAAAAATTTAAACGCGTAGTTGAGACTTTTATAAAATTTGTCAATTTTTTATAGAGCCGTGGATTGATTGTACGGCTGGTTCCTCAAAGAACTGATACTGACTCCTAGTAAGATTTGATCATTTTGAGCAGTGTATTTGATTGGTCTGACATTATATGTATTATATTTATTATGACAGACAAATAATAAAAGAAACAAACAAAGAACAAACAATTGATTACATATGTTAATTCATAAATTGTAATAATTATTAATGTCTAAAGAGTATATAAATGATAGTTTTTATATAAAATAGGGTTGTTGTAATTCTTTTTATTATTATTAAGAAATAAACCAAACGACTTAACTCAACAATATACAGTAGACTCCCTCTATAACGAGAACTGAAATGGCAGACTAATTACCTCGTTATAACCGGATCTCGTTATATCCAACAACAATAATACTGTGCATACATATGAATATGTAGTTTTCTAAAACATTAACTTTCTATAGTGAAGCCATTCGAAGCAATATAAGATGCTAATAAATATTGTTTGAATGGCGTTTTTAAAACAAAGTTGTTTACTTTAATGTCAATGAAATGCATTAAAACAAAAAAGAGTTGTTTACTTTTACTGTCAATGATATATGTTAAAACAAAAAATCTGTATTCTGTAAATATGTATAAAGCGTATAAAGTTATTTTGTCATTTTTGACTGCTTTAAATTGTCCAGTATTCTATCTATCATATTTTCTAAAGATGTGAAACAGTTTTATGCTTCTTCATTTAAAAAGGGTATTTATTTATAGCTACGACCGGGCCAAAACGTAAAAAACACGTTTTTCAATCTTATTTTTTCTCGTTATAAGCAAATTTACCTCGCTATAAAGGGTTATAGTTCAATAGAAATTTCACGGGACATCTAATGTACCTCGTTATAAGCGAAACCTCGTAATAACCGTGTTCGTTATAAAGGGAGTATACTGTATTAAAGCAAGAATTGTAACCAAATTAAAAGATATCTGGGCACTATCAAAGGCAGCAAAACATTTTATCATAAGCAGAAACACAGTTTTTCTATTAATAAAAAATTGAGAGAACAAGAAACTCTAGAAAGAAAGCGAGGGTCTAGAAGACCAAAACTATACTAAATTTAGGTATGAAAAAATAAAATCAGCATTGATAACAGCTTATAGTCTTCGGTCCATCTGCGTGAAAGGAACTAAGAAATTGGCTTCTTCAGAGAGCTCTTCCCAAACCTGTTGTATCCCCTGCTACAGCTCTTCAGTATTTTGAGGTATAAAATTACGCCGATACAACCGTTTTATAATAACCCCCCACACATTCTCGATTGGGTTTAAATCTGGACTGTAGCTTGGCCATGGTAAGGTTTCGATGTTGTTATTCTAGAGCCACTGGTATATTTGCAGTGTGAACAGGAAAATTATCTTGTTGGAGGATAAAATGATTTTCTGGGTACAACTGTAATACACTTGGAAACATGATGTTCTCTAGAATAGTTAGATAAGTCTGCCCAACAAACCTGCCACCAATACGCCATACCATTCCCATTCCTCTAGATGAAATCCATCCCCATACATTGGCGCTAAAATGACCAGCTGCTCGATATCTATCAACATATATTATTATCTGGTTTATTAGTATTAAATCTATTATTATCTGGCCTATACACCCCAATTTTGCCCTTTTTAGAAGATTAAAAATTTTTTTCATCTGTAAATATTACCCTGTCCCAAAAATCTTGATTGTGTAGCTGATGGTTTAAAGCAAATATGTATAAGTCTTTATTGCTTCGGTTGTAATGTAAGCGCTTGTTTTTTTGTTGCAGTTCGGTAACTAAAACGCGATGCTTTGTTGTCTTTCTTCCCGGAAACTGTGACATAATTCTTGCAAGTTTCCGTATCTTCTAATCTCTCCGAAAGCGTACGATCTTCATGAGCGGTAGATATTTTTGGTCTTCCAGAACCTTGCTTTCTTTCGAGAGTTTCTTGTTCTCTTCATCTTTTATTAATATTAAAAAGTGTTGTTCTGCTTACGGTAAAATGGTTCATTACGGCAGATAGTGACCAACCATCTTCTTATTTCGTTACAATTCTTGCTTTTAGTTCTTTGCTAGCATGTGGAGCCATTTTTTGAGGTTGAACAGAATAAGTTATATGATATGTTTTAAGATGTTCTACAAAATAGGTTTTAAGAGTCGTATTAGTTTTTTGGGAACCAGCTGTACATCCTAAAAATGCCTTTTTTTTTAAAGAGACTCATAACTTTTTTTGGAGGTAGCTGCAAGCCAATTTTTTTTATTTTACATATTTGATCAAAACCAATATCTCATGATTTTTTTCAGATTTTTTTAAGGGTAAGGTGCGCCATCTACAAAAACACGAAAAACTGTTTCTTCGGGGGATTTTCTTCATTTCATACATTTCAAAATATATCAAATCCCTCAAGGCTTTAACAGTTTTTCGGATTTTTGAAGATGGCGCACGATACGGAAATATCTAACAAAAAATCAGATATTTAGTTTTTGATCAAATACTCAAAATTACAAAAAATTAGACCTGCAATAACAACGAAAAAAATATACACGTTTTTTTCAAAACAAAAGAATTTCTAGGTTATGTACACTCAACATGCGGGTCGATAAAAAACAGTTAAGTTAATGTGTCAACTATGTGTGTGATTTTTTAAAAGTTTTTAAATGGATTGGATGCAGCCTAAAAAAAAAAAAAACAAAAAATTTAACGTTTGTGGGTAGGGGAGGTAGGAGGAGGGGGGCTGGTTAAACTCACGCTACGCCTTATTTTTAAACCACAAAGAAAGTAAAAAAATTCTGAGAGTGAGAGGATTTTGGCCATCTTAATATTGGGTACCCTATAATGTATGCAGTAGATATACAGTTGACATTCTTCTAACCAGTGGCGGATCTAGCTATTTGCCTTGGGAGGAGAACTTCCTATGAAACACCAACCAAAAGACAAAAAGGTAAACCCAAACTACACAAACAACTTAATAATAGGTTTTCTTTAATTGTACACCTTCTTGGAAGGGGGGAATTCCCTATTCCCTCCTTGTACACAAATCAGTAGTAAATTTACCAATCATGAGACTTTCTTCTGTGATCAGACAAGAGTTACTCGTGAGACCTTTGTACTAAATATTTTCCTTTTATTGAACTTCACCAACTACTACTGTTCTACTGTGCTATTATTTCTCTTTCAACTCTATCTTTATTATTCACTCTATTTATTATTCTTTAGTATTCTCTCTAACTACACAGTATTTGATATACAACATGTTGCACATGTAACGCTATATTCTAAATAAAGCATAAAAAACTGATATGAAAATTCTGGAGCGCTGCATCTTTATGATATACTATATTATATTTTGCGATTAACTTTTTTAATTGTTTAGCGTTGCTATCAAAATTTAAGAAATATCTTGAAAATCTTGAAAAGATAAAAGGCCTACAGGTATTAGAGGATGCAACAATTCTTACTAGTAAAAATTTATATCGTCTTCTTCCCCCCTACATTTTATTTAAGAATAGCAGAACAAATAAAATTCACTATTAAGTGATAAAAGTTCATTGACAGGAAGTTCTCCGACAAAAATTCACCGAACTTATGGCCTCATTGACACTATATATTTTTTCAAAACCTTAAAAAAATTTTTATATGAAAGTTTATCAAGTAATTCATACGTTTTTGTCATTTTCTGGCTCTTAACTCTCAAAATAGTGAATTTCCCGTTAGAAAATTACAATCTTAAAAAAATAGCTTTTTCGGAAAGTCACTACGTGATTTTGGGCTCTCCAATTAGAGCCTGGATATACCATGGATCAATTATTTTCGGTAAATGCCAAAAACTCTGTATATTTTTGGTTCTAAGTCATTTTGAATATGTACACAATGAACTTGTTATCACAGGTTATCTATTTTATTTCGATGAATTGTCTTACCTTTCAGCTGATCGTGTGAATCAAACTCCTCATTATGCGTTTTAGCTCTAAGTATGTTTTAGATTCTAGATTAAACAATCAAAAAATTTTGAAATTTTACCACTCGTTAAACCCTTTTAGAGTCAAGCTGTTGAAAATCCAAGAGACATCTACTTTTTGTTTAAAATTTAGATTTACTAAGAACGTGGCAATAAACATTAAATTATCAAAAATAACTGCAGGCACTAAAGGTTTTGGTATTACAAATAACAAAGTATTATTTGTATATTCAATTATTACAAATGTATAGGTCAGTACCGAAATATTTTAATAATAAGTTTTTAATGAAAAAATAACATGCATTGAAAAAAATTCAATGCAATTTTTAGTGATATTTAGAAATATTCTAGGTCATTTTTTTTAATTAAAAGATAGTTAAGAGTGGCATTTAATGTAAAGAAAAATTAAAGCCAAAAACAAGAAGAAAGGCAAAAAAGAGCATTAGAAATAAAAACTCTTCTTTGATGGTCCTATCTAGACAAGGCGAAAAGCTCGCGTTCGTTCGGAAAAATATTCTCATGACATTTTTTTGCATAATCACTTTTATGAGATACCCCAAAATAAGGTTCAAGTGGTCGCCCAAGCAAAAAGTTCAAATTTAAAAAAAAAATTAAAAAAAGTTTTTTGACTCGGATAAATTTTTGGTTTTTTGGATCGCTATAAATAAAAAATGTGTATTTTAGTAAATTTTCTCTAAAGTTGATCACTTTCGGGTTATAAATAATTTAAACCTGAAAAAACGCAAAATGACAGATTTCAAGGTCCAAAAACATCATCATCATCATTGGTTTTTACAACTCTTCGTGAGTTTTTGCCGCGTTTACTATTGCCTTCCATTGATTCCGATCCTGTGCTATTATTTCCCATGGCCTTACTTCCATCTTCTCCAGGTCTTCCCTGACTGCGTCTTTCCACCTTTTTCTAGGCCTTCCTGTCGATCTTCTACCATCTGGTCTTTTCCAAAACACATTGCTAATCAGTCTGTCGTCATCACTCCGTACCACGTGGCCTGCCCATCTTAATCTATTGGCTTTTATGTATCTTACGATGTTTCCTTTCCCGAAGAGAGTCTCTATTTCATTGTTGTATCTGCTCCTCCATTCATTTGTCACGCTGTCCCTGCAAGGACCATATATAATTCGCAGGATTTTGCGTTCCCATACTAATAGCTTATTGATTTCTTTCTTTCTCAATGTCCATGTTTCACTTCCATATGTCACTGCTGGTCGTATTATGATTTTGTACATTTAGATTTTGGCACGCCTTGAGAGAAGCTTTGACCTCATTAGATGTTGAAT
Source organism: Diabrotica undecimpunctata (assembly GCF_040954645.1). Classification (NCBI taxonomy): domain Eukaryota; kingdom Metazoa; phylum Arthropoda; class Insecta; order Coleoptera; family Chrysomelidae; genus Diabrotica; species Diabrotica undecimpunctata. Next base: position 1,634,381 of record NC_092811.1, read on the forward strand.
GGCAAAGAATGATTTATTCCCCGCCAGTATTCGTATTTCAACCTCCCGTTCTCCTGTGTTTTCACTGGTAATTGTTGCTCCTAGGTATTTGAATTCTTTGACCACCTCAAAATTATGATCGTTTATGGTAATGTTTTGTCTTATTCGCTGTCGTTCCTTTTTTGATACGACCATGTATTTAGTTTTTTCTTCGTTTATTTTCAGGCCTACGCTTAGTGTTGCTTCTTCAAAGTTCGATACTATATCCTTAATTTCCAGTGTTGTCTGTGCTACTGCATCTACATCATCTGCAAATGCGAGAATAATCTTTGCTCCTCTGGCAGTTATGTCTGGTTTGATCTGGTATAGATTTTTCGCATTGCATATTCCAATGCTAGGTTAAATAGTAATGGGGACAGCGGGTCTCCCTGTCTGAGTCCGGTGCTTATACCGAAAGCCTTTGAAGTTTTGCCTCCTATTCTAATTTGTGCAAAGGAATTGTTGACACACATTCGCGCAATCATGGTCAGTTTCTTTGGTACGCCTAACTCCATCATTGCACTCCACAGTTTTAAGCGATCTATGGAATCATATACTTGTTTGAAATCTGGTGTACTTCTTTATTATATTCCCAATACTTTTAAATACTTTTAAAAACGCAAGTAAAAAATATTATTTGTGCCTAAATTCAAGTTCAAGCTTTCTTCTATCAGCTCCCGAAGAAAATTCTGGGCTTATTTGATTTTAAAATGTTAATGATGCGCGTATGGCTGGCTGGCGTTCATTTGTACATACAATGAGAATTCAAATCAGGCCAAATTTGTACCATAGATCTTATTTCTCTCTCTTATACACGCCGCAGAAGTTCATTAACGATTAAAATTAAATAATAATTAATAACTAAATCTAAAATTAAATAAGACTAATACTTATCGGGAAATGATATAACGAGGTTTGAACTTGAATTTAGTTTCCTGGTAAATTCAAAAATAATATTGTTTACTTACATTTTTGAGCCCTGCATAATTATTCTTTGTTCAGTTTTAAATTGTTTATAATTCGAAAACGATCTAGTTTACAGACAAATTACAAGAGATCTATTTTTTAGAATGATCCAAAAAATAAAAAATAAAAATTATTGTTATAATTTGGAAAAAAAATTTCTTCCTTATTTTGAGACATCTCATGAAAGTGATTATGCAAAAAAATCTCACGGGAATATTTTTCCAAATGAACCCAAGCTTTTCGACTTGTCAAATCAATTCGGTAATTATTGATGATACTATCACAAAAAGAACATAACCAAAAAAGAAATGTAGTAAAATATCTTAATGTAAACTATAAAGCTACCATAAGTTGAAGTTGTATGTCAACTTGGTCAATAATTACTAAAAATGGCAGCATGACAAAACCAAAATAATGTTGTAGGTGAAGATAAAACATTGTTTGGCATTAGATCTTCACTAGTTACCTCGAAAATGTTACCGTTAAAAGTTATTTTGGTTGGTCTATTTTGAAAAAAACTTATATGTAGACTTATGCCGGACTTGTTTACTATTTTACTCTGTGTTTGAGCATTACTCTAGTCGTCAAAGACGAAATTGCCACCGAACCTCTAAAAATCATACAAACAAGTTGAATTTTGCTAAAAATTATCATTTTAGGACGCTAAAAAAGATGCAAAAAAGTTTATCACTTTTACCCCCGAGCTTCCTCCTGCAACCTCCCACGAAGAGAAGGGAAAACGGAAAAAAATCTATTTATCAAGAATCTAGACGTTATAGAAAAAAATATTTGAAATAAAAAATGTAAAAATAATTTTGAACAAAACCGCTTATTAGCATTTTTTGCGTAGAATGAACTGTTCTCTCAGAAACGATTGAATTTATCGGATATTTGGAATGTCAGTTACGCGAGCAAAATCGATGCTCATTAAAATTTCGAAATTGCGAAATCGATGCTCATCTCAGTTTTTATAGATGTGTTAAACATTTTTGTTCAAAATTACCTTAGCTACATTTTTAAATATTGTTCTGAAGTTATTTTCTTGTGGCATGTTAGAGTAATTACTATTTAAACGGGAATAAGCCACAATTAAAGGTTAACGTACGATTATTGACGTTTCAATTTCCACTTCGGAAATCGTTCTCAAAATACAAATATTAGTGATGTTTGTATTTTGAGAACGATTTCCGAAGTGGAAATTGAAACGTCAATAAACGTACTTTAACCTTTAATTGTGGCTTGTTCCCATTTAAATAGTAATTACATTTTTTATTTGAAATATTTTTTTCTCCGATATACAGATTCTTGGTAAATCAATTTTTTTTACGTTTTTACGCCAATACGAGGTGTGGTTTTAGGGGGAAGCCCGGGGGTTAAAGTATTAAACTTTTTGCATCGTTTTTTGAGTCCCAAAAATGATATTTTCGGCAAAATTCAGCTTGTTCGTATGATTTTTAAGGATAAAATCTCTGACGACTGGACTATATAGTAAAGCATCGTAATAAATGAATGTCTGATCAGGTAGAAAACATCATAGAAAATAGATAAAAGATAGGTATCAGTAGTTACCTAAAAATTTTCCAGTAATATTTATTAAACATAAACTTTTTTTTAATGACGTAAAATGACCAAATAAACAATTAACAACAAATTAATTTTTGTGTTGACCAAACTATAGATTTCTCTTGGATTTTTCAATTTTTTATTTCGTCCATTGTCATATACATAAATTAAGTCGGTTACCTAGTTGTATTTTGTCAAATTAGCATCTGAATACAAGTAAAACAGATTAGAATTTTTATTATTTTGACAAATAAAAAAGAAATACTTATTTTTCTGTGATTTTCATTTTATTTTGTGTAGTTTATTTTTCCTCTACATCGCCTGTTTTTTCTTAACAATTAACATTAGATGATACCATACCAGTAAAGATTAGATTATTTAATAATCGCCATCGATGAATCGATGAATTTCTGGCATACCATAGAAAATAGCCCAAAAAATTTGTTTGTATAAAAATAAACACCGTTACTAAATTTTATTCCGAAAGAAGATAAAATGATACGTAGTATGGTATCCATTCAAGCACAATTTTCTTTTTTATACGATTATTATAAGTGCTGTTACAAAGATTGTGAATATTTTGACTTCAAGTCTAGCTGAGAATGTCAGCCTTACTTAATATCTGTTATGTATGATTTGAGAAACATTCAGAAGATGACTCAAATAAATAAAGGTCATTTTTGAGGCATCTATATTTGTAATAATATAAAATACAGCTAATTGTATATCCTGGGTAAATTTCCTTTTGATTTATTTTGTACTATACGCTTTAAACTGTTGGTTATGTTTATTCTAATATATTTTGATCCCTATTGCACTTAAATAGTTTTTATGTAGAATAAACGTACAATACATGGAAGCAAATTATCTATAACCGACAGCAAACTTCCAGTAATGGGGTGGACCAGAAAAAGAAGTTTTCCATTATGGTTTGGTTAATTAATTTTGTCTGTTTTCCTTTACTTTTTTTCTTCTCTGACTATTTTCCTAATTTTTCCTTAAATTTTCACCTGATAATAAACTATACAAAGCAATTTAATTTTGTTCATTTTGTAACAAATACACCATATGGTTACCTTTAACAATTGTGTAAAACAGAGCTGTCCAACTTCAAGTAGTGTGAGGGCCACCACATAAGAAAATAAGAATGTGAGGGCCGCATCATATGCAACTTGGTCAATGATTTATAATGAATAAAAATGGTGTAGGTATATTTAGATGTCCATTTTTATTTATCCAAGTAGCTAAGTTACACTACAAGGTTAATTGCACATATAAAAAAACACATATGTACTCATAAATTTAGTGAGAAGTTTGAAGATGCAGATTTTCGCCAACAGGAGTATCAATATTAAATTTAGTATTTGTTGTTGACAAATGAAGCAACTGAGAAAGTGATTATTCAGAGCAAAAATCTCTATTTGGATTTTATAAACTTCATGTTTGAAAAGCTGCTTTCACAAAGGTACGTGCTTTCAAGCATGGAACCCATTCTAAGACCAAATTTTCTTAAATTTGAGTAACGTTCCTCCGGTAGTAGTTTGAAAAAGTCCAATCCTCTTTCAGGTCTTCCCTGGTAAAAAGGATCTGACTGCAAATCACACAGTTTCAGTTGAAGGTCAGGTCTTACATTTTCAATACAGATAGTAAGCGAAATATCTTATTCAATTTTCCTGAAGTCACTAAAGTCACTAAATCGATTTTCAAATTCTTCTATAAGTGTTTCAATCCAATCCAAATGGGTTGAAAATAAAATGTCATCCAAAGTACTTCACTTCTTCAAAATGCTCTTTACAGTTTGGAAAGAATCTGAAATCTTGCTTCTCTATGTAAACGTAAAGAGATTCATTTTATTTTTAAATCCTTTTATATGACCACACAAGTTGGCAATATTCTTTTGTTTTCCTTAAAGCTTCAAGTTTAATTCGTTTAGATAAGAGGTCATGCCGGTTAGAAATGCAAGGTCTGACAAGAAGTGTGCTTCTTCTATTTGATTTTTAAATTCCGTAGTGTTGGAATTCACTTCATTTCTTAGGAAAAAGACAACTTCCTTGCAAAGCAAAGAAACGTTGCAAACAGTTTTCGGCGCTTAACCAACGAATCTCTGTGGTTAAGGACTTAAGGATTTCCACATAAGGCCTCTTGGTGAACAGTGCAGTCTATAATAGGGCAGTTGATATTATTTTGTTTTAAGACTCCAGCAAACCCAGTTTTACTTCTTACCATTGCTTTGGCTCCATCGGTTTCAATGCAGGAACATTTCTTGAATCCTTCATAGTCACAAATGGCTTTTTGTACCGCATCAAAAATGATAGTTCCCATGGCTTTTCAATGTAATAGAATTAAATTAAGCATCTCCTTTGCTACAATGAAGTCGTCTTAAATAGTTCGAACAAAATTACAAATTGTTTAATATTAGATTCGTCAGTACTTTCATCCAGACATAAAGAAAAAAATGTACATTTTTTGACTGTGTCATACAACTTTTTAGAAACATACTCAAAATAAATATGTGCAAGACCGAATACTTATATATTGGACACGAGGTTGCAGATTTGAACTTAAGTTTAGAAGAAGAGACTATTAAGAGTTGTAGACTTAAGTATTTAGAGTCAATGATTAGCCGAGATAGTAGTTGTATGAAAGATATAGAAATGAAAATAGCACGGGGAAAACAAGCCACAAGAGCACTTCATGGAGTGATATGGAACAACACTCTAACCAAAGAAAACAAAAAGAGGATCTTTCAAAGCATAGTGATGAATATTACCCTATATGGAGCGGAAGTATGGCCAATGACAATAACACTACGAAATAAAATAAGAACAGTTGAACTGGACTTTATGAGAAGATGTCTACACATCACAAGAGCGGGTCCCAGTTTAATATTCTTTTAGTCCCGAGCTTCTTCCAGCGGGAAGAAGACGGAGGCGAAGACCCGCTATAAGATGGAAAACATACGTCGGAAATGCTATGACAGATAGAAACCTCAGAGAAGGTGACTGGGAGAATAGAGTGCTGTGGAGGACGAAAACGGCGAACTCATAATGGGAAAAGCCGAAGAAGAAGAAGAAGAAGAAGAAGAAACATGCTCATATGCTGTAAACGTCTCCCAATTGCCTGATGAAATACTGCAATTGTTTTGAACTTCTCACACCGAAGGTGGACAAGCGATGCATCAGAGGGGAGGGCGGTTTACATACAGCGCTGCTAGTTAAAGTAAAAATTCTTTAACTAGTGATATTTTTCTGCATTCTGTTTATATTTTTTTTATAACAGGTTTACATATATTTCGAATTCATATTTTATAAACGCAGAGTATATAAACTATATGTCTAATCCAATTAACATTTATTTATTTTGTAAAAATTGTACCAACATTGAGAGTAGAGTCATCTATGAAAGAGACTGAAAGATACTTCATTTTACGATTGTAATGCCATAACATTGGATTAAACTCGTAAAATCTATTTGGCAGTTGATAGAACAACTTTTTTACGTTTAATGTGGTGGAAAAGTTTACACAATTAATACGACGTGTTACTTTTTTGGCCGCAAATTCGAAAACGGTTTACCAAACAAAATTTTTACTATACAACAGGCCTGAGTTGAGCCGCGAAAGTCAAACAGGTGTCAGTAAATAACTATGCAGTCAATTACAGTGTTGTGCTTACTCGAAATATCTCAAAAAACTGGGCGTAATAATTCGAACATTAGATAGTACATAAAAAGTAGGTGGCAACAGCTGGAAGCAAAATATCAACCCCTGTTTTTTGGTTATTCAAGGTAGCGGTTCAACTCAGCTTTGTCGTATAATACTACTCTTTTTAATTACAAAATTATATTCAAAATCAGTACAAAAACAGGCGATGTAAAAATAATAGGATAAGTTTTTCAGTTGGTGTTCGGTAGCTAAAAATATATTGATTTTTAATGGAATTAATTATTTGAGTCTGGTCTCCCGAAACTAGGCAGACTACAATTGTTAAGAATAACTACACGGCGATATTATTTTTGTCCTGTTAAGTCTAAAGAGTTGGATGAGAATTTGGTCCACGTATTTACCATCCTCTATACTAAGCACAGTTTGTAGTTTATTTTTTTGAACATACATATTTGGTAAATTCTTAACAATTTTTCTTCTCAATCCTCTATGTCCATTTAATCGTCTGTTTGGATGTATATTTCTTGATTAAGTTATCTTTTGTCTTCCGTTTAATTTCTCCATTTTCATCATACTTTTTTTTCTTGTGCCTATTTTTAAAACGTTGTGTTCCTCTATTGTGTCATTTTTTTTGGATTTCCTTTGTTAAAGTTTTTTTAGTATTCTTTTCTTTTAAGTTTTTTATCATCTTGAGATATTTCATCTTGATAGTGTTTAGTTACTTTAAAGTCATTTTGATCAATTTTCACTTTCAGATGTTGATTTGAATCAAAGTCTGGTTTCAACCTTTTTTTTATACAGTTTAAATTATAATATAGTCTGAAAGGTTTTTATTTTCTATTTTTGCTTCATTTCTTCTCTGTTTCTTTTTTAAAAACGGATGATGGTGGAAAATGTGGACAATCTGTCAAACGAAGAAGATACAGCTTTTGAGAAAAAAAAACCAGAGATTTAAAAGTAAAATCTCAGCAGCAATCAAAAGACAAATAATGTTTTGTCGTTCTAGGTAATATATCCATTAAAACGATTTGAGCTAAAGATGATATTGAATGGATCTTATACATTAAATCTTTTAAATACTATGGAAAAAACATACGTGGCCCGAAGACTGTAGAAAATCAGTATATATTTCTGTATACAAAAAATTAGCTAGGGATTCATATAGCAATTATCTTACACTACAGCAAAATATCCTTACACATAATGATATAGAAGATAAACCTCTTTTACTACCAGAGATTTAGAGCAACAAGCCAAATTTCTCTTAAATATCACCGCCTTCAACAATTTATTACGTACAATTTTTAAGTTTATATCTGCTATCTTTGATTTATGTTTTTTTACGATTTCTATGCTGACTTTCAAGAATCCAGATGGGGGGACATGGAAAAATCGAAAAGGAAAATTATACGGTATGGTATTCAGGCGAAGAAAAATAGGAATATGAAGGGATAGCTATTAAGGTGATATGGGGACAAGTGAAAGAATATCATACATAAGACTAAATGGCAAACCGAACAAATTGTTCATAATAAACGTCTATGTACCCACAGATACTTTGTAAAACAGTGATGTCTTGACAAAACAGCAGTTCTATGAAACACTAGAAGAAAACGCCGAGATATCACGGGAGAAGATATATTAATACTTATAGAAGATTTCAACGCTCAAATAGGCAAAGAAAATTGCTTCAGAGAGGTTGGAGGTGCAAACTCAATACATGACACAACAAACAATGGAGAAAGACCGTGTAATTTAGCAGTGGCATTAATCATAAAAATAAGTAGCACGAGATATAAACACAGACATACACAAAATAACATGGACGAGACCAGGAAGTCTGGAGGTAAATCAAATAGACCACGTCCTGATTAAAAAGACACAAAACAATCGATAAATGACGTTAAATCTCACAGAGGGGCGCCAACATCAACTCGGACCTAATGCTAGTGATGACGAAAAATGAAAGGCGAAAAGCACAGAGAAAATAAGATGTAGATAATTTGAAAGAGAAAGAAGTAAGAAGAAGATTTGTAGAAGAAGTAACTACAGAGATACACAGCGGAAAGTGGTTGGCAAAATGCAAAAGAAAAAAAGTAATAATTGGTTTGACGATGAGTGCAAATTAGAAGTGGAAGAAAATAATAAAACAAGATTGAAATGGTTAAGCAAAAGCAAAGAAGACTAACGAGAAAAATACAAAGATCAAAGGGAAAAGACAAAGAAATTATTTAAATCGAAAAAAAAAATCAAAAAGTAAAAGAAATTATAAACGAGATAGAAACAAAACATAAAAGACAGAACTCAAAACCATTATACCAATAGTTAAAACTAGGTAACCGAAAACAGGCAGCTAATATAGCTATAAAAGCAGAAAAATGGCAGAAGTATTTCGAAGAAATATATCAACAAACGGATAGAGAAGAAGAAAGAAAAACAACGAACACGGAACAAAATGAAGAAGAATTGACATATACAGAAGTGAAACAGAAAATATGCAAACGTAAAAACGGGAAAACAGCGGGAGAAGACGGAATATGTGCCGAATTTATAAAATACGGTGGGGAGGCACTATACAGAAAGATTTATGAACTAATACAGAATCTAAACAACTTACGTTCCGCCGATGATATACTTATAATAGCTGAAGACCTAGGTATGGCAAGAGAGATGGTAAGGAACTCGTTGTGGCTACAGAAAATGTAGGTTTAAATATAAATATCTCGAAAACAAAAATCCTGACCAATTTGGTATCCAACCAGAACATCAGTATTGGTGGGAAAGAAATAGAACTCGTAGATAGATATAAATACCTGGGACATGAAATTATGATTGGCAGGGATAACCAGACTCATGAACTGAAGAGAAGAATCGGCCTTGGGTGGGCAGCATTTGGAAAACTGAGAGAAACTTTTAAAAGTGAGCTGTCCACATGCCTAAAGAGAAAGGTATTAGATCAGTGCGTCCTCCCAGTCTTGACGTACGGAGCAGAAACACTTACCTTAACAAAAGCAGCAGCTACCAAACTGAGAGTCACGCAGAGAAGAATGGAGCGGTCCATGTTAGGAATAACTCTGCGAGACAGAATAACCAACGAAGACATCAGGAGAAGAACCGAAGTGACTGACATCATCGAGAAGATAGCCAGACTAAAATGGAGATGGGCAGGACACATAGCCAGAATGACAGATGGGCGATGGAAAAAGAGGTTATTGGAATGGAGGCCAAGGGAAGACAAGAGAAGCGTCGGTCGACCACCTACAAGATGGACTGACGATTTAAGAAGACTCAATAAAAACTGGATAAGAGCGGCGCAAGATAGACGGGGTTGGAAACATGAGGAAGAGGCCTATGTTCAGCAGTGGACTCTTGAGGCTGGATGATGATGATGACGACAGAACGTATGGAGCAAAGAAATAATGCCCGAAGAATGGAAGAAGGGAATTATAGTGACAAGGAGACCATAGAATATGCAAAAACTATCGAGCAATTATTTTACTGATTGCAACATATAAAGTAATGGTATAATTAGAAATAGACTAACAATATATGCAGAACAAAGTATAGGAGAGTACCAGTACGGTTTTAGAAAAGGAAGGTTCACGATATAAGATATATACATACGCTAAAACAAGTGATAGAGAAATTATACGAGTATGACAGAGGAAGACATATATTTTTCTAGACTTTAAACAGGCGTTTGACAAACTAAACAGAAGAAATAATAAAAATACAAAATGCAGTAAGACAAGGAGATGTGCTCTCAATGGTACTATTTATTCATTCACTAGACAAGATAATATAAAAGATGTCAAACTCAGGAATTATAAACAAGAATGTAGTACAAAATAATAATAGGATATGCGGACGATATAACCATGGCAGCAACAGATTGACTTAACGCGTTTGAAATGTGGACTTAGAAGATTGTTAAGGATTCCATGGATAGATAGATTCACGAATACAGAAGTGTTAAGGAGAATAGGCAGAGAGACGGAAATGGAAAATACAATAAAAGAAAGGACATTGCAATATCTCGGACATGTCATGAGAGGCGAAAGATACAACATCTTGAGACTCATAATTCAAGGAAAAGTAGAGGGTAGGAGAAGCGTAGGAAGAAGACGCGTTTCCTGGTTGAAGAACCTGAGAGAGTGGTTTGGTTGCAGCTCAGGGCAATTGTTCAGAGCAGCTGTCTAGAAGGTCAGAATAGTCATGATGATTGCCAACCTCGTCGACCTTGCAAACGTCGACTTTACACATGGAAATCCCCCGCTGACTCACCTGACAACATCATAAGGAATCAGATAGATTATATAGCAGTACCAACAAGATATAAAAACATGATAAAATCATCAAAAACGTACCCAGGTGCCGTTGTTCCTACGGACCACAATCTGTTGGTATGCAGAATGGTCATGAGAGTAAAACGGCTCGAGAAAAGATCTAATTTAAACACAATTGATATTAAGAAACTCACTAACCCAAAAACCGAAATAAAAGTACGAGAACAACTAGGAAAGAAAATAAACGACATTAACGAGAACACGTCGGACATAATAGAGAGATGGGATAAATCGAGGGAAGCAATCCAAACAACATGCGCGACTCTATTAAAGCGTGACAGACGAAAGAAGAACGAATGGATGTCTGATGAGATAATGGATATGATGGATGAAAGACGTAAATTCAAGAATAAAAATGAAGAAAAATACCAGCAGATCCACAAAATCATAAGAACGAAAATTCGAGAAGCCAAAGAAAAATGGTTTTCCAACGAATGCAGAGAAATAGAACAATACGAACGAAAATACGACAGTTACAATATGCACAAAAAAATAAAATCAATGACAAACAAGAGGAAATTCAATAAGTCACCCAACAGCATAAAAGATGGCGATGGAAATCTTATCTCGGAGCCATCAACGATCTTAGAAACATGGAAATCATACATAGAAAAATTATTTGCATCTGACAGGACTGATGATCACCTATATGGAGAAGGAGAAACAGGACCTTCAATCCTTAAATCGGAGATAGAAGATGCCATTGCAGCACTAAAAAACAATAAGTCAGCAGGTCCGGACAATGTACCCTGCGAAATATTAAAGATCCTATGTAAATCAGACAAACAGTTCCTTGATAATCTAGTTGAACTTTTTAACAACATATATAATAGCGGTAAAATCCCGGAGAACTGGCTGCAGTCAACATTTATTACAATCCCGAAGAAACCAAAGGCCCAGATCTGTGATGACTACCGGCTTATAAGCTTGATTAATCATGTCACTAAAGCGTTCACTAACATCATTCATAGAAGAATATATGATAAATGTGAGTCAAATATTGATAGATCGCAGTTTGGCTTTCGGAAAGCACTTGGAACTAGAGAAGCAATTTTCGCTCTCCAGGTGCTTATACAGCGGTGTAGAGACGTTGATAAGGACGTGTATTTGTGCTTTGTGGATTTTAGAAAAGCATTTGACAATGTCAATCATGAACAATTGATAGATATTCTGCGAAAGACAGGTATTGACGACAATGACATTCGAATTGTGGCAAACCTATACTGGGGTCAAACAGCAAGAGCAAAAATTGGCAACGAACTCACTAAAAGTGTGCAGATCAAAAGAGGTGTCCGTCAGGGTTGTATATTATCCCCACTCCTATTCAATATTTATTCCGAAGAAATATTTAATAAATGTATGGAAAATGCAAATGAGGGCATAAAAATAAACGGCGAGTTAACAAACAATATAAGATATGCCGACGACACGGTGATCCTTGCCAGTACCATAGACGAATTACAGCAGGTAATGGAAAGAGTTTATTCAGTTAGTGAGGAATACGGCCTGAGCCTCAACTTCAAGAAGACAAAGTGGATGCTGATAAGCAGGAAGCAACAGCCTGCTCGACAGTTACGGATAAGTAACATACTAATTGACCATGTAGAATCTTATGTGTACCTTGGCACCAACGTAAATGCAAAATGGGAACAGGCCACAGAAATTAAGGCGAGAATAGAACGAGCTAGAGCAGCATTTAGCAATATGAAAAAGCTCCTCATAAGCAGGGATTTGTCTCTTCCCCTAAAACTACGTCTAGTTAAATGCTACATTTTTCCGATCTTACTGTATGGTGTGGAGGCCTGGACGCTGACGGAGACGCTCACGAGAAAACTAGAAGCATTCGAAATGTGGGTGTACCGACGCATTCTTCGGATATCCTGGACCGAACATGTCACCAACACAGAGGTAATCCAAAGAATCGGAAAGGAGAAAGAAATCGTGAATACAATTAAACAAAGAAAGCTTGAATATCTAGGCTACATATTGAGACACAATAAGTACCGTCTACTGCAATTGATTGTCCAGGGAAAAATAGACAGTAAGCGAGGGCCAGGCAGGAGAAGACACTCGTGGCTCCAAAATCTGAGGAAGTGGTTCGGGCTCACATCGGTCGAACTATTCAGAAGCGCCGCACATAAGATCAGAATTGCCATGTTAATAGCCAACGTTCGCAACGGACAGGGCACTTGAAGAAGAAGAAGATTTCCAACCTTCGTCGCGGAGATGGCACTTAAAGAAGAAGCATTAAAAGAGCATTAAAGAAAACCTTACAAGAAATATAAAACGAAGCCAAACTAAGAGGACTGGAAATAATTGAAAAAAAAAAACAAAAAACATAAAAGTAAGTAAGAAAAAGAAGACACACATGACAGAACTGGCAATACATGCAAACAGTTTCGAAAATGTTAAAACATTCAAATTTGGGAGTACTAGTCAACAGAAGAAATCAAAGTGTGGACATAAAAAGAACAATTCAAGCGGGAAATACAGCGTTTTGTAATAAATAAGCTTCACTTATGGTATCGTATGGTGCATTTGTTTAAACACACTAGATACTCATGATTTGGTTTATTAGTTATCAAGTACAATATTAGATAGTACTCAGTTGACGTTGACAATATTAACCTCGACTATTCTCTTGATTCTTGATTCTTAACAATAATGATAATGCTAATAATCCCGTGATTTCTAGCTATTTAACACACGTGAGTTTGTTATTATAATACGTTTGTTATTTGTTAATTGATACACGTTATTTAATTAGGTTTCGACTACATTGCAAATTTCACTAGGTCAGAGTGGGTCCTCGTTACAACGATATTTTCAATGTCGTAAACACACAATATATTTTCGCAAATGTGTGTCACGTCATTAAAAAAGATTACTTGGATCCGATGCTTAATTAAATTCCGTTACAGTTTTATAGAAATAAAAAAATGTTAAGAGATAAAAAGATCAGCCGAAACACACAAATGAAAATCTACAAAGCGACCATAAGACCAATACTAGTATATGCTGCAGAAACATTTTACATTAACAGCAAGAGAAGAAGAGCAATTGAAAGTTTTTGAAAGAAAGATTACCAGAAAAAACGAAGAAGATGCAAGACAATGGATGAATCACGAAATACCATAATGGATGGGTCAAGAGAACATAGTTAGAGCAATAAAAGCACAAATAATTAGATGGCATGGGCACATAATGAGAAGAGCGAAGAGTAATCCGTTAAGAATTATAACGGAAAGGATACCACCAGGTAATAGAACCAGAGGCAGATCTAACCTTAAATTAGAAATATAAAAAGGACAATCAAAGAGAGAGAAGAATAAAGAAAAATAGTGGAAATAGAGAAGTCACACCAGAAACTGTAAAACCAAACCCATAATGGGATGATCCCCCACAAAAAGGATCTTCAAGTGAAAACAGCTTCAGCTTCTTCGGAAGTGTATAACTTGTATATTATATGCTGACTCTCTATCATTTTCTGCTTCTTCTGCTTCTATAAGCGAATAATTACCAGACGGACGACTAACTTGTATTTTTGTTTACCTCTGATTTCTAAAAAGTTCGTATCGACATCGATGAACTGCCAAAACTAATACCAAATATTCGTTACGAAACATTTTTAGGTAATTAAAAACTGTGTGTTATTTTTATACTACATTTTAAATATCTGTTTTTTTAAATAAACAAAGCTTGTGACTCATTTGTAGCTGTTGTAACAAAATCGAATAATTACCAAATTACACAATGCATATTTCCTTCTACAAGAGTTATATTTGTACATAGAGAGATCACATATTTTCATCGCGTCGTAACAAAAAAATTTGAAGCATTTTTTTCTAATCATAAACTAACAGGAACCTTCCGGTTTTAATTGTTATAGTATTGATCTTTTTCTTCTTGCTGTTCCATAATTATATTTATAAAAAATTGTAATTGTCAGTTTTGGATTTTGTTTATTATTCACGAACACACAAAAGCTTCAACACCGACTGAAATTTATCAAACCAATATCTACTTAACTACCCTCCAATATTATAAATCATAAATATAAAATTATTCGTTCTGTACTTTATCTCTTTTTAACACAAAAACACGCATTTCCATTATGTACAGCTATCACATTCTAAATTTATAAAACTGATTGTATATGTGGTTAAAATTGTTTGCAATTTTATCGTTTGTTTTGTATCTGTTCGAAATGTAAACATCATTTTTGAATTGTAAATAAATATATTATATCGTATTGTTATATTTTTATCGAAACCCCAAATCTGCTTTGTTTATACAGTAAAGCTCGATGAGCGAATTATATATTTATTGTATTAGTAATTTGTATTCCCGAGAGTAATTGATATTAACGGTGTTTGTAAAACATTTTTGAAGTGAAAAATAAGACAAAAAAGGAATTTTTGGTTTTATGATAAATTCCTTATAAAGCTACAAAAAGAATAAAAAGTACTATTGTTCACTAGACAATGGACAATACACAAAAGCAGAGTGGATTGGTCTTCTCCTTTACGTGCCATCTCCGCGACGGAGGTTGGAAATCATCAAGGCTATTCTGATCTTAGATGCTACCGCTCTGAATAGTTCGAATCCGTACCATTCTCTCAAGTTACGCAACCATGAGATTCGTCTCCTTCCTACACTTCTCTTGTCCTGGATTTTCCCTTGTATAATTAATTGAAGTATGTTGTATCTTTCATTACGCATAACATGCCCCAAGTATTGCAGCTTTCATGTCTTCATGGTTTACAATATTTCCATTCTTTTGTTGACTCTTCTCGTGACTTCGTTGTTACATGCTCGGTCCATGATATTTTCAGGATTCTTATATACACCCACAGTTCAAATGCTTCCAACTTTTTAGTAGTTGACGCGTTAAGTGTCCATATTTCTATCCCGTAAAGCAGAGTCGAAAAAATATAACACTTTGCCAGCCTAACTCTCAAGTCTAATTTCAGTTCTCAACTATCTTGTTCATTAGCTTTTTATAGGTCTTGGATGTTGTCTGCTATTATGATAGTATCGTCTGCATATCTAATGTTGTTAATTGGTGTTCCATTGACCTTTATTCCTCCTGTTTCTCCCTCAAGAGCTCTTTTCATAATTTCTTCAGAGTATGCATTGAATAGTCTTCTTCTTGTGGTGCCTATCCGTTACGGATGTTGGCTACTAGCATGGCAATTCTAACTTTATTGACCACAGCTCGAAATAGTCCTGGAGTGGTCAAGGTCATTCGAGCTGTGGTTGTACAGAAGAATTCTGAAAATATCATATACAGAACACGTCACAAACAAAGAGGTTCTGGGAAAGATAAATAAAGAAATGGAAATTTTAAATACAATAAAAACAAGAAAATTAGAATATCTCGGACATATTACACGTGGAGAGAAATACACCTTACTCCAACTGATTATGCAGGGAAATATCCAAGGAAAGAGACGCATAGGGAGGCGTAGAATATCAGGGCTGCGCAACCTGAGAGAGTGGTATGGATGTACATCAAATGAACTTTTCAGAGCAGCCGTCTCAAAAGTCCGAATAGCTATGATGATTGCCGACCTCCGCTGTGGAGATGGCACTTGAAGAAGAAGGTCAAGGAAAACCATTTTCGTAAGTTCTGGAGCCAAGATATTCTTCTTCCTGGTCCCCTCTTTCCGTAGAGCTTTCCCTGTAATATAAGTTGCAGCAGGTTATATCTATGATCGTTTCGCATTATATGTCCAAGATATTCTAGCCTGCGTTGTTTCACTGTGGATATAATTTCACATGGTTTATCCATCCGTAGTAGAACCTCAATGTTTGTTATTCGGTCCACCCAGGAGATCCTCAGTATCCGTCTATAACACCACATCTAAAACGCCTCGAGTTTTCCCATGGATGCCTCGGTTAGTGTCCATGATTCAACCCCATAGAGCAGCACTGTAAATACGTAGCATCTCAATAAACGGATTTTTGTTTTTTGGGGTAGGTCGTGGCTCTTAAATATCTTGCTCATTCTGACAAATGCTGACCTGGCTTTTTCAATTCTTGGTTTTATCTCAACTGAGTGGTCCCATTGGCCGTTTATGTTGGTTCCTAGTAATAGACTAGGTGGAATATGCTTGAATATATGCACTGAATAGTAGTGGTGACAATACACACCTCTGTCGCACTCCTCTTTTAATTTCGAACTCTTCTGATGTGTATTTATTAATGCGTACGTGTGCCTGCTGTTTATAATATAGATTTGCTACAATTCGAAGGTCATTCTATTGTAATTGTTTTGCTTTGAGGACGTCCATTAGCTCTTTGTGGCGTACTTTTTCGAAAGCCCTGTTGTAATCTATGAAACATACGTACATATCTTGGTTCACATCCAAGCATCTCTGGATTAGTACGTTGAATGCAAAGAGAGCTTCACAGGTACCTACACCTTCACGGAATCCAAATTGGGTTTATTCAAGATCCATATTAATTATTTGGTAAATGCATTTATAGATCTTATATTAAAAACATTTTAAGTGTGTACGACATCAAGCTTAGGTGCGTGGTCGGTACATTCTCTAGCCTTTTTTTTTTGGAGACAAATAGAAGTTGAGGTCAAACATTCATTGGGTATGTCACCCTACTGATAAATTTCATTAAAGAGCCTTAAGAGGACATCCATGTACTCATTTTTTATTATTTTAAGGGTATCAATAGACAGTTGATCTGGCTCCTGACTTTTTCCGTTTCTGGTGTTCTTTAGAGCATACAATGTTTCTTCCTTTGTAATTTCTATACTTGTTTCTTTGTCCTCAAAAGATGTCTTGTAGGTTTCTCCTTTCGTCGTCGAAGAGCTCTTCCATATATTCTTTCCATCGTTTTAGATTTTCGTCAATAGTTATCAGTGGATTGGTCAAGACATCTTGAAAATATATTCAAATAAAATGCTTCTTAAGAAAATTTAGACACGTGAGAGAGACCTTGAAGAAAATAGACTAAATATATCTAAACAAGTGATAATAGATATAAAAGAGAAAATCCCAAAAAAAGCTCCGAGTTATCGTATAACTAACCAAGCTATTATCGCTGATTTCAGATTATGCACTAAGGATATGAAAAGTGGTCGAAATTATTATGATTCCTTATAGTTTTGCTTGCTTGTAATATCGAAGCTATTTGAGAAAATTCTGCAAAATTTGCAAAATAAAGGAGCTCGGTGCTCAATACTACACATTTAACTGCTACTGTCACTTTATACTACATTTCCATGACAAAAAAAGGAAAACGAAAAGATTACGAATTTGAAAATAAATTCGGACTCCAACAAAACTAATCACGCCTTAATCAGCGGCCGGCTTTCACATCTGTGAAATATAAACAAACTATAAAATGGTTTACATTAACTTTAGCGACGCAAATAAAAGGAAATTGAAACATTCGGTCTTTTAACTTGTACGAAAGGAAACAGAAATACACTAAGATTATTCTTTGATATTTCATCAAATACGAGGGGATTTCAATACATATCCAAAGAATTTAGAAATGCTACAAACTAAGTAATGAATTATTCTGAAATTTTAACCACATTTTTATCGGTAAGGCCCGACTTTCCATGGAATATCAAGGTTTTAGGATCATTTTTATAATAATTATTAACATTTTTTAAAAAGTAAGAACTCTTAGGTTTTTTACAGTGTTCTAAGCAACAATTTAGTATAATCTAGGTCCTTTATATAGGTCCTTAAAACTCAAAAAACTTGTCAGATACATGGCCGAGCCAAAGTCCCCATCAGGGTGCCACTGGTTAAGTGGCACGTTATGTCAAAAGCTTTGCAAGTTAATTTGATTCTGTCTATTTTTACACCAAGCATCCAATCAAGCAGTTTTTAGCACACTGACATTCTTCTTGGTATTTCTGGTTAAACGATTTTGCAGAAATTTCTATTTTCTTTAATATACATGGGTCATGAGAACGAGATCGTCGAAGATTTTATAACGGCTTCAATCAAAATTATTTAAAATACCGAATTGTAATTTGTTGTAATGAATGATTTTTCTGACGTTATTGTCATTGCAATTAGAAAATTTTAGTAAATATTTAGGATCACATCGGTTTTTGGCAAAAATACTGTTGCAATCACATAAATTACAGTACAAAAAATGTCATAGGTTACGTTACTTCTTTCTCAGACTATATAGATAGCTTAATGCCTTAATGCCTTAATCTAAACGCCCCCCACTCTGATAATCGCACTAAAATATCGAACCCATCAAATCAACTCCACAAATTAAATACTCACAATAGCCGTACTTCCCCTAATGAAAAAGTGATCATCTTTTTCCACGTGCCTCATCCTCTTCTAGTCCGCAAGTTCACACAAACTTCAATATTCATCTCTGAAATTTTGTAAGGCCCGGTAACATGTAAGGTTACACTGTCGATTGTTCAGCAGGAAGCTGCACGTGGCCTTGACTGGGCAACTAGATCATGCAGATTAATCGGCACGTGAACAGTTCATTAGCCAGTCACGTGTTATGGAACTGTCAACTATTGTTGTTGGTATTTCCTGGTTGTGTAGCCGTTGAAAGCTCGGAGGATTGTGAGACATGCAAATAGTTGTGAAAACAAAAGTAAAAATGTACTAAATTCGTTTATTGTAGTGTAAAATTACGGTTCTACGTGTAAAAAACGGCATTAATGAGGGCTGTTATCGTCATCTGTGTTTCTCAGAGTATTTGCTTTATTGATATTTCATTTACGACTTTACAAAATTATAAGGACAGTATAAACGTTTATAAACATTTATATCCACACATCCAAATACACTATCGTTTATGGATGTGTTAATCACAAAAAAGAACATAGAATCATATATAATAGAGCTCGAAACACCTTTTTCAACGAAAATGTATTTCAGGAAGCAAAAAAACCTGCTAACAACGAATTTAAAAAAAATATTATCTATTGTTATATATATATATATATATATATATATATATATATATATATATATATATATATATATATATATATATATATATATATATATATATATATATATATATATAACTGTTTTGGATGGGTTGGAGTCAATAATAGGGCTATTGGTTAACTATTTTTTTATTCTCGAGCTTTCAATTGTGTTTACAATTATTATCAAGAGCTAAAAAAGACAAAATACTTACAAGGTTGAACTAAAAAGAAAAAACAATTTTTGTTAACTTACCAAATAAAAATTAGTTTGGTAAGTAAAAATCACTGCTTACATCTTCAAAATATTTAATACAAAAATGTTTTTATCTAATAAATGTTTCTCTGAAAAATTTTTATAATTTTGAAAACATTTTTTTAATATAAGAATAATTGAATTTATAAATAAGTTCAAATAGCAACCAATTACAAATAGCCTCAATGTCATAAATGCCAACATAAAATTTTTTATTTTTGACAATTATATTGCCAAAAGTAAAATTTCGTTTAAACATTCTTTTTTGTTTAGTAACAAAAAGAAGAAGATTTTTTCACCGTTGACAGATGTCTGAAAGAATGTGACAGATATATGGAGAATTAAATATGACATTTTACAAGTTTTATATATAAATCATAAAGAAAGAATTTAATTATAAATTTTGCTTAAATTTTGAATTTCAGATCTTTTGTTTAAACTATTATCATTTTTGCTAATACAAACCATTTCCAAAAAAGTCCTTTTAAATTTATTACTTTCACTACATAAAATTTTAATGATATTATGGATTTTGATAACATTAAAATTTTATGTAGTGAAAGTAATAAATTTAAAAGGACTTTTTTGGAAATGGTTTGTATTAGCAAAAATGATAAGAGTTTAAACAAAAGATCTGAAATTCAAAATTTAAGCAAAATTTATAATTAAATTCTTTCTTTATGATTTATATATAAAACTTGTAAAATGTCATATTTAATTCTCCATATATCTGTCACATTCTTTCAGACATCTGTCAACGGTGAAAAAATCTTCTTCTTTTTGTTACTAAACAAAAAAGAATGTTTAAACGAAATTTTACTTTTGGCAATATAATTGTCAAAAATAAAAAATTTTATGTTGGCATTTATGACATTGAGGCTATTTGTAATTGGTTGCTATTTGAACTTATTTATAAATTCAATTATTCTTATATTAAAAAAATGTTTTCAAAATTATAAAAATTTTTCAGAGAAACATTTATTAGATAAAAACATTTTTGTATTAAATATTTTGAAGATGTAAGCAGTGATTTTTACTTACCAAACTAATTTTTATTTGGTAAGTTAACAAAAATTGTTTTTTCTTTTTAGTTCAACCTTGTAAGTATTTTGTCTTTTTTAGCTCTTGATAATAATTGTAAACACAATTGAAAGCTCGAGAATAAAAAAATAGTTAACCAATAGCCCTATTATTGACTCCAACCCATCCAAAACAGTTATATATTTGTTCCAAACGAGTCACAAGTACTTCTTTTTTCTTATTCTTATATATATATATATATATATATATATATATATATATATATATATATATATATATATATATATATATATATATATATAAGTAATTTCACAAGATCGAAAAAAGGAAAAACAAAAAATCAACGATCTAGAAATTCTTACAAGAAGCATGAGTGGATACACGGGGAGGCAAAATGGGGAAATTTCCCTTTTCTTAACATTGTCCAAAATTACAGAATACCTATTATTTATGTCTTTTATGTCATTTGGGTTTATCTTTTTTATGCCTTAAAAGAGATTTGAAGCCAAGAATAATGCAATATGTAAAAGCCTTCCCAGAAAAATTAAAAGCGAAGAATATAACTACATCACAAAAGCATAAACATCCAACCCACTAAGATTTATTTTTTCCAAAACCAAAAGCAACAACACACGGGAGAGATCAAAGAACTGCATTTAAAATATACCTTGCGAATACAAGAATTTCTATCTGGGAGAAACTTCCAGACCACTAAGTGATAGATCAAATGATTATTAATCATTCATTTAAAATAGACACTTTCAGAAAGACACATCAATATTCATAAAGGAAATAGTCTGTAAAAAAGAAAAATAAAAGAAGACTAATGTTACTTAATGAAATAAAATTCATAATTTCTAATTTTCCTTCTTTAAGAAAGATTTGAAATAATATGCAATGAAACCAGCTAAAAGTGGTAAATCTCCCAAGCCTGATGAAGTTCCCATCGAATTACTCAAAATTATGGATATTAAATCTATTGACCTTCTTTTAGGTATATTCAATGCCATATGTAGAACAGACATATTACCTAAAGAATGGCTCCAATCGATATTTATACTGCTTCCCAAAAAAGCCAATGCAAAGGAGTATAATGAATATCTTCTTCTTTGAGTGCCTCTCCCTTTGGAGATTGGATATCATTAGGGTGATCCTAATTTTATTTACTGCTGTTTTGAATAATTCGTTAGTGGTACAGCCAAACCACTCTCTTAAATTTCTCATCCAGGACATTCTTCTACGGCCTGGATTTCTGCGTCCTTGGATTTTCCTTTCATTATATTTTGTAGGAATGTGTACTTTTGTCCTCTCATCAGGTGGCCTAAGTATTCAATAGCGGTGACAATATACAACCCTGTCGTACTCCTACGTATTTCTGTTTCGTCTTATGTTTGGTCTTCTATTTTTATATTAGCTCGCTAATTCCAGTACAGATTTAATATTATTTGTATGTCTCTGGTGTCGATGTTCTTACCCTCCAGATTTTCTTTGAGTTTATTGTGTCAAAGGCCTTTTCAAAGTCTATAAAGCAGGAGTGTACCTCTTGGTTAACATCTAGACATCTCTGTGTTAGGACGTTTAAGGCAAAGAGAGCTTCTCTTGTACCTAATCCTTTTCTGAATCCCATCTGTGTTTAATATCGATATCTAACTTTTGATAGATTCGGTTGTGGATGACTCTAAGAAATATTTTAAGCAAATGACTCATCAAGGACATTGTTAGATGATCTGAACATTGCATTGCCTTAACTTTCTTCGGTATGGTGACAAACGTAGACAGCAGCCATTCTTGAGGTATTATACCAGTACTGTATATTGTATTGAATAGATGTAATATTATGGTTACGGATTTATCATTCAAAAGCTTCAATAGTTCTGTAGGAATTTCATCAGGTCCATTTGCTTTTCTATTTTTAGCGTTTCTTATTGCGTATTCTATTTCTTCTTTCAATACGTCTGGCCCAGTTGCATTGATTATCTGAGTTAAGTTGTTTCTATCGTCTTCAAATAATTCATTCAGGTATTCTGTCCATCTTTTTATTTGATTCTCTAGATCTACAATAAGATTTCCATCTTTGTCTTTAAGTTTACCTATTTGGCATTTCTTTATACTTCCTGTTATCTCTTTTACTTTTTTGTGCATATTGAACGCATCGTACTTTTTCTCATCGGTTTCCATTTCTTCACACTGTTCTTTAATCCACGCCTCTTTGGCCTCTTTTATTCTCTTTTTTATGTCTTTGTTTATTTATTTGTATTTGTCTAGGTAATTCTTCATCTTTCTTCTTTGTTCCATCAAGTCTAGTATATCTTGTGTCATCCACCCCTTATTCTTTGTTGTTGTTTTTGTAAGATGTTTCTTTCCTGCTGTTTGTATAGCTGTATTTATGTATTAATATTGTTCTGAAGCTATTTTCTTATGGCATGTTAAAGTAATTACTATTTAAATGGGAATAAGCCACAATTAAAGGTTAAAGTACGTTTATTGACTTTATATACTAATGTTTGTATTTTGAGAACGATTTCCAAAGTGGAAATTGAAACGTCAATAAACGTACTTTAACCTTTAATTGTGGCTTATTCCCATTTAAATTGTATTTATGTACTTTAATTTTTGGTTAACGTTATTTGTATCGTTAATTTATTTATTTCTTCTTATCGTTTTCATTTATTTCTTCCCCTGTTTCTTGTCGTATGAATATCGCACCATAGCCTTAATGAATCATGTTTTGAAATTGCTTTTATATATTTTACATATCGTTAGTGTTTTGTACGTATGAAAAATAATATCACAACAGTCTTTTTTTAAACATCTTTAGAACTTCGATCAATTCATATTTGATCGTCAGTGATGTACACCCTATGGTAAATAGAAGGCAATTGCATTCCACAAAAAGTTAATAACTCAACCCCCTGGGTAGATAAAACGACAAAACTCTTAATATCCACCCTCTCATCGGAAGCATCCATGCTAAATTTGAAGAGTTAATAACCGCAAGAATCCACCGAGTGTTTGTTTAAGTGAAGAGCCGATTCGCACAGGCACAATAAAGTGTTCTTTCGTGTTCGATGGAAACTACTGCGGTAGCAGGAGCACGAGATGATCGGCAGGAAACACAACAGTGATGTTTGGTATTCGATCCCGGCCGACGATGAGCCGAAGCAGGCGACCGGCACGTGGCCATTGTGCTTCTAAATTAATTTGGGGAATTTTCAGTGGGTTTCGGTTTTCATGATAAAAATTTGTATCGGGGGAGGACGCTATCTGATAGTTTTGATTGATTAGAAGTTAAGAGGATATTATTGGATACCAAACAATCATTTGTATTAAGATTTGACAAAAAAATCAAAGAAACGCTATGGAATAAAAAACATTTAAAACATAAATGATGAAATAAATAGAAGACTTAAACAATCATTAAGAAGAACGGATTAGGAAGATTTCAGAAGCAAACTAAAGACTTACAGAACTTAAGACAGAAAGTTAAAAATATATGAAAATGAGGACTAAAAGTAATAGTTATAGAGCTCCGCCTCTGGTAGTTGCTGGGTGAATTAAATAGCGCTGTAACTATCGGTGCCGGTCCCAAGTCCGGATAAAGGAGTGGAGTTTGCGCCAGGAAAGGTATCTGGCAGTAAAAACCTTGCTAAAACCATGGAAAGAAGGAATATGAGGAAAAAAGGAAGGAATAGGACCCTTGCGAAAAGTGAGCTAGGGCTACCCCTTAGAGGACGGTAGGGGCCAAAAAAGCTAATCTTGAGATTTGCAACTCTCAACATCGGAAGCAAGACATGTAAAGGAAGAGAGATCGCCGATTTCGTGCAGAGGAGCAAGATTGGTGTACTTTGTGTGAAGGAAACTCGTTAGAAAGGAAATAAGTCTAGAGATCTTGTTGGTGTTGATGGATACAAGTTAATATATTGTAGTTCGAACAGTCAGGGCAGAAATGGAGTAGGTATTATTTTGAACAACGAATGAAAAGCACAATGAAGAACCAGTATCTCACTAGCTGTCTACAAAAACAGATTTCCAACCATGCACAAGCAGTCATGCCAAAAAATGCTACCATGCCACTTAGTATTATTATTCAATATATAATTATAGTTAAATATTTCAAATAATTATTTATATAAGTATGAAGATAATAATAATTAATATTTACCTCTATGTTTGTACGATTTATCTCCTTTTGCACAGTTTTGATTCGATTATTTTTTTGCCTATTCCTTAGAAATAACCTTCTTCCTCTTCTTCTTCCTTCTTATATGTAGGCTTTTAAGCCTGTTTCTTTTTCAATATTAGTCTTCTAAATTGTTTAATATCGCACCATCTTTTTCTTGGTCTGCCAATACTTCTTCGTCCATTTGGTAACTTATCTCGTGCTATTCGTTCTATCCTATCCTCTTCCATTCTACTAATGTGTTCGTTCCACTACTATTTCCGTTTTGTCACCCATCCATTTATGTCTTCTATATTGCAGGCTCTTCTTATGTTTTCGCCACCGTATAAGATCCCACCGCTTTACTTGCTTTTAAGCTTTGTTGTCGTATTTCTTCTACAACATCTCCGTAACCAGTTATATCTATTCCCAGATATCTAAACCTTGCTTCCTGCGTTATTATTTTCCCATCAATTTCGATTTTACATCGTAGTGGGTATTTAGATGTTGTCATACATTTGTTTTTTTTTTTTGCTGATATTATCTTATTGTATTTCTTGGCTGATGAAGTAGAGATGTGTGGTAATATTTGGAGCACGTCTTCTGTCTTGGCGATTAATGCGACGTCGTCTGTATCTCTGTGTCTGGTAAAACCAGTACCTCGGGAGATTAGATGTTTTGAAAATAAATGCAATTTTCAAATGCACTTTTAAATGGCAAATAAGTATTCTAAACCTGAAGAATCAATACAATACAATAAAAACATCAAAAAATCGAAATTTTGGATTTAAGACACTTTAGAAATAAGCTCTTAAATTATTGTTTCGATTATCTTTGTTAATATATTCTATAACTTTTAGCAAATATTTTACTACTCTATTACCAAAGAAGTTAAACAAAAAATAAATTTCTAAACACATGCTGATGATAAAATACATCCATCGATAGTTCTCTTTTCAAGTGCAACCGTACAAGAAAAGAACCAGCTTAGTGTCAATGTAAAGAGCAAAGTCCTGTCCAGTTTGGCTGCGAGCACATTAGATCATATTCATTGTGACATGCAGAACCGATACACGTCCGTGAAACGAACCACAGAAATCGTAGGTAGCTGAGACGAGCAGACTCGACTCAAAACTGGTCCGGTAGGATACTTAAGAGGATAAATGATTGATAAATGTTTCGATTCAAGAGATAGTACGGTAGATAAATGATAAGGCTTTATTTTTGTCATTTTTGGAAATGTAAATAAGATGATTTAATATCTGTTCAATATGTATATGTATATGTTTAATATCTGTTTTAGAGGCTTTTAGTATCTGACCAATTAAGGTTGTTGGATTTTCAAACCCCTTTTATTAAGTGTTATAAGGATAGCGCTACTGATTACTCATTGTGGAAGGCTACCAAACGATTAAAAAGGCCAATCTTACAGAATCCACCAATTAGAAATACTAATGGTAGCTGGTCAAGAAGCAATATACAAAAGGCTAACAGGTTTGCTGACCACCTAGAAAATACTTTTCAACCAAATAAAGAACAAGAAATAATTAACTGGGAGCTCCCTGATCAAGATGAAATGGAGATTAGCCCTGTAACTCAAAAAGAAGTATATTTGGAAATAAAAGAAAATATAAATCTAAAGAAAGCTCCTGGATTTGATCTAATTACTGGGGGAAGTATTAAAGCAACTTCCAAGGAAAGCTATAATAAAATTTACACATCTTATAAACGTTTCCTTTAGGCTGAGGTACGTACCAAAGATATAAGAGGTGGCAGAAATTATAATGACACTAAAACCAGGAAAGTTTCTTCATACTGTTATCTGTCATGTCTAAATTATACGAAAAATTACTTTTGAAGAGACTAAAACCGATTATAGAGGAAAAAAATCTAATTCCTAATCATCAGTTTGGGTTGAGAGCAAGCCACTTAACGATAGATCAGGTGCATAGAATAACAGATATAGTAGTAAAAGCTCTATAAGAATGAAAATTCTGTTCCGAAATGTTCCTCGATCTAGCGCAGGCTTTTGACAAAGTGTGGCGTGACGGAGAGATGCTACTTACCAAAACAATATTCTGAACTACTAGAATCATATATATCCGACAGATACTTTTGAGTTAAATATGAGGAAGCATATTCAGAATTAAGAGAAGTTAAAGCTGGAGTTCCACAAGGAAGTGTCCTGGGCCAGTGCTATACCTGCTCTATACCAGCAATATTCCATCATTAGAACCTAACACAATTGCGACATTTGCAGACGACATATTCTAGCAGTCGGACAAAACCACGAGGATGCAGCAACCATGCTACAGAACTCTGTTGAACAAATTAACATCTGGACCAGACGATAGCGTATCAAATTAAATGAAACAAAATCTGTTCATGTCAATTTTACTAACAAAAGAGAACAACATATCCCAGTTAGTATTAATAGAAACCAAATACCTTATGCAAATACGGCAAAATATTTGGGTATGACATTAGATTCCAAGCTACGTTGGAAAGCACATATTAAAAAAAAGGAGGAATTAGAAATTAAGTTCAGAAAGATGTACTGGTTGATGGGAAAAAAATCCACTCTGTCTACTTATAACAAGTAACATCCAAATTATACAACGATATCAGAATAAATTATTAAGGAACATCGTTAACGCTCCATGGTACTTCAGAAACTGTGATCTTCATCGAGACCTCCAGATGAATACGGTTATCCAGACAATAAGTAAGTTTGCCGAGAGTTATGAACAAAGGCTCTCCAACCACGTGAATGTCGCGGCTATCAAACTCCTAGACAACGCAACGCCAATCAGATAAGAAGACTTAAAAAAACGAAGCCGTTTGAGTTAGTGCTGTAGGTGAGTGAAAGTTAAAAAGCAGAGCAAAGTGCGGCTCAAGTGTACACGTTAGCTAGTAGTACTATAATGTATTAAAGCCTAAGGAATATTGTTGAATGTAACCTTAGATAAGTTTTTTGTAATATTTGTATATAGAACTAACTTGCTTATTGATCATAGTGAATGATCAGATAGCAATAATCATATACAACTGGACAGGAAGTCAGGCAACCTGTCAGTGTTTTGATCATCACCTCCAATTCACTTGTAAATTACAAGACTCCATTACCACTAGCATACCTTTTTTGGATATGAGTGTTTTCAAAAGTGCTGATAAGAACTTAGTTGCAAGTTGGTACAGAAAACCAATAGCTTCCAACAGGTTTCTCAACTACCACTCTTGTCGTCCATTTAAATACAAAATGAAACTCATCTAAGCCCTTATTTTTAGGTTACACAAGTTAAAACACGCTGTTAATCGAAGGAAATCCCTTTTTTCCTAAGAAGTATTCTTGATGAAAACTCCTATCCACTTTCCTTAAAAAATAAATATATTTTCTCCAAGACTTCGGTAATCAAGGATTTACCCAATTAAGGTGATCAAGGACCAACGTTGGACCAAGGTGACCAATTAAGTTCATCATCATCATCATTGGTGCTACAGCCCTATAAAAGAGCCTCGACCTTTACAAGTCTATTACGCCAGTCAGTTCTATCCATTGCCCACTGTTGCCAGTTTGCTGCGCCTATTTGTCTACCATCCTCATTTACACCATCCCTCCATCTGAGTTTTCTACTACTACTTCCCACAGGTTGTGACATAGGGATTCTTCTAGGAGGGTTGTTCTGCTGTGATCTTGCCAGATGTCCTGCCCATCTTAGTGTTCCTATTTTTATAAGAGCTACTACGTCTTTACCACCAAATATATGTTCACATCTGTGATATATCTCGCAGTTGTACCTCCTTCTCCAAACACTATTTTCACAGATGCCACAGAATATATTTCTCAGGATCCTTTGTTCAAATATAAGCAGGAGATTTTCATCTACCTTGGAAATGGTCCATGTCTCCGATCCATATGTCAACACTGGTTGTATAAGGGTTTTGTATATGGTTATTTTTGTTTTTTGGCTTAAGTTTCTGCTTCTCATATGTCTACTCAGTCCAAAATAGCATTTGTTTGCTAGGATTATTCTTCGCTTGATTTCTTCCGTCATGACGTTCTCCTTGGTGATCTGGGAGACTAAGTAACTGAAATTTGCCGTGAGTTATCAACCGTGAATTGGTGGCCGATGTTTCTGGCTCTATTGTTGGGTGTTGATGCCATTATCTTAGTTTTCTCCTCATTTACTTGCAGGCCTATATTTTTGGAGGCATTTGACAAGGTGGTATACATTTCTTCTAGCTTGCGTGTTGTGCGGGCAACTAGGTCAATATCATCTGCATATGCCAAAATTTGGGATGATTTATTAAAAATGTTAGGAGCACAGTTATGTGGACTACAAAATATGAGACTCCTTTTACTTCATCAATTTTCCATTTTTCATCCTTATCATACTGTCCTTCTTGAGATGTAGGAAGAAAACAGGCTTCTTGGCTAAAAAACATTCGTGAATGGATTCAGACACCAAATGCAGGAAAATGAACCTATGGTATAGAAAATAGGGAAGCCTTAGGAATGGTGATCGTTAACGTCGCATAATTTTGATAACGCACGTGAAAAAGAAGATGGTTGTATCAATCTTAGATTTACTATTCTTGTTGGGAATAAGCCACAATTTTTCTTTACAAGTTTATATTAATGTGTCAATTTTCACTTCGGAAATCGTTCTTAAAAGTTCTAAAATAGAAATTGAAACGTCAAAATAGACTTAAAATAAAATTGTGACTATTCTAATAGTCCAGGAAATGAAGCATTTCACCTCGCAATTTTTTCGTCCTGCGTGGATTGACTTGAAATTTTAACAGAAGGTATGATGAAAATAAGATAAAAATTTTTTTACGTTTTAACCACAGGTTTCGATTAAAAAAGTGATTCTAAACAAAAAATGTTCTATACATTTTTTTTGTAAAACTGATATTTTTCAAGTTATTCACGATTGAAAGTAACAACTTTTAGACGAAAAATCGACGTTTTTAATCGATTTTTCGCGAATAACTCGAAAATGGTGCATTTTATCAAAAAAATTGTAGAAAACAAATTTGTAGCTTTTAAAAAGACAAATACAATTCATTTTTTAAATTTGTTTTTGCGACATAATAGGAACCGAAATACGGCCTATCAATGTTCAGCGGTTTTCTTCATATGCCAAATTTGAAAGATTCAAAGTCAAATATCGGGAAAATGATGCATTTTTGGAAGAAAATACATAGAACCTTTTTTAAAGAGCATAAATAGACCTATCACAAAAAAAAGGCTCTAGCTCAAAAATTAAGTGAGTTATAATGAAAATAAGATCAATACCTCATTTTTTGTACGAAAAAATCGATGAAAACAACCCCCTAACTACACCCATAATTAAAATCGATCTTCACCCTTCTTCTATTCTCTTTGTACATGTATTGTTAATACGTCCATGAAGTTTGACCCATTTAAAATGCTTAGTTTTAGAAAAAGTACAGCTTTAAGCGAGAAACGATTTACAATTTCATATTTTTTACCCTTCTTTTTTTAAATATCCCCGAAAATACTGAATATATGAAAAAAATAAAAATGTACTAAATTGTAGCTTTTTTAATGACTAAAATTTTCCTTTATTTAGATTTGTTGTACAATGAATATTTGGCGAGATATAGCCGTTTAAAGCATCGATTTACGATCAAGCACCATCTTTTTCGAGCCCTTTAAACTCATCCCATTTAAAAACCAAGGGTTCCAAAAAGATTTAATTCACAGATCCTTGTAGCTCTTAGAAACCTCTACAAAATCGTTTTTGAAGAAACACTCTATCGTTAAAAATGAAGGAAATACGTTAAAAAAACCAATTAATTTTTTGAAATAGGGTACCCAGATAGTTCAAAATTAATAGCTTTTTCCCATGCTTTTACTGGCTGTGATACTGTATCTGCTTTTTCAATAAAGGTAAAAAAATTTTTTTGATATTCTTCAAAAAAGACCGGACATGAGGGAACATGCCGAAATTTTTTACAGTAGTACTGCTAAGCTTGAAAATATTTTAGATGCTGGCAGATACTGTGCAATAATGTTGTACGGAACTGTTAAAGACACGCAGCTTACTAAGTTAAAAAAAAAATAAAAGATTTGGAAGCTTTTCTCGAGCAGATGCGGTACGAACAGTTCATCAAAGCTACAACGAAAAACTGTGCGGTTAAGCTATCATCCCTTCTGCCCACTGTTGATGCCTTAGATGAGCATTCAAAAAGATGCTATTACCAAATTCAACAGTGGCTTGGCAATGAAAATATCAGAGCAACAGATTGGGGATGGTATTCCAAAGATGGTTTGTTATTACCCGTACGCATGAACAAACAACCTGCATCCGATGAACTTTTAAAAATTATTTTTTGCCAATGCAAAAAAGGATGCGGCGTTTCATGTGGGTGCAGAAAAGTTGGTTTATACTGTAACTCTACTTGTTCTGGGTGCTCAGGTGAAAGGTGCAATAATAGTCCACCAATAATTGAAGAAGATGAGGATGACATAAATCACGATGAAGATGTAATTGATGACGAATAAAATTAATATTATAATTGTTTTACCTATAAATGTAAATATTTTCAACTATTTATGTAAATGTATAAGAATATATGGTGCCTTTTTATGTTGATAAATTTTTTTGTATTTAATTCTACTTTTTTTAATTTATATCTATTAGATTAGTTTATAAAAACTGCAATGTTTTAAAGGGTGATTTTCAAAAGTTGAAAAGTTGCAAAATTTTGGCAAAAAATTGTTTTCACCTATAGCACTCATAACAATTGATTTTTAAGGGTTGAAAATTTA